>NC_063170.1:37443635-37743635 GCF_023159225.1 Perognathus longimembris pacificus
TTTCACCTCAGGGCCTGACACTTGTTAGGTAGGGACTCTACCATTTGTGCCACTTCCCCAGCCCAAGCATGTTATTTTTAAGATGCGTGATTTCATCCCAGCAATGTCAAGTCATTCATTTCAACCACAAGTACTACTGAATATATTTTTAGATTTCTCAAACCATATAGAGGGAAATATAATAGCTTTGTGAGCAGAAAAAGCGGAAATTTGTCCCAGTTGGGGATAAATTGGGAGGGGATGCTTTTAAGCATTCTCATACTCTTCCCCTACCCCACAACAATCCTAGATGATAGTTTTACCAATCAAGTTTTATCTTTAAATTCTGGATTTGGTCTCTGATAAGATAGGCCTGGCAGCCTTGTGGTACACATCTGTAGTCTTAGCACTCGGGAAGTTGAGGCCGGAAGATGGTGAGTTCAAGGTCATCCTGGGCTAAATGTCTCACATAAAAACAAAACTGAAAGATAGAGTTGGTCTAGGAAAAAGAGTATCTGAAAATTATTTAGTCAACATATAATGTCCAAGAGTATTATAGCTCCTCTGAGGGCATACCGTGCCCTTATCTTATATCTTATATCTTATACCACTGGTCATCTGTGATTTTAAGGTCAAAAGGTCTATAGGAAATATAAATTGTGTTTTTTGGGTAGATTATTCCAAAAAGATAATCTTAGAGTAAGGAAGAAGCAAAGGCAATTTTTAGTATGTACTCTTTTTATATGTTCTCTAAATCTGATGAGTTCATCTTTGTTTGGCAGAAGGTCTTTGAAAATACAGATGTTGAAAAGTAGATTTTTCTGTCAAGGTTACAAAGGCACTCTTGGAATTGGTGAGATCTAATCATGGCTACAAGGTCAGGCTGATCCTACAACTAGCCTCAATTCTTTTGACCAGTTTATACCTTTCTAAGCCTTAAAGGCTTGTTCTAACAAACCCTCTAGATCTATTCTGTTAAATTTTCTGTCATTCAAGCTTTTACTAAATTAGATTAATGACTTTAATTTTATGCAGCCTACATGTAATTGTAGTTTTCTGAATGAACCTCACTATGCCTTTTTATTTATTGATTAATATTAGTTACAGGGAAAAGGGGTTCATTCTTATATCTTCAAACATATTAATGCTATATTCCAATCAGTTTCATCCCCTCCACCACGTTCCCTGCTGTATCTAGCTTTTTAATGTTTATAGTCATAGGAATGTTTGGCAGAGTGAGCATAAGTCCTGGGATCTGCTCTGTTATAGGCAAAGAAGAAAGAGCTTGCCAGGAGAGATGACATTGAAGATGGAGACAGTATGATCTCTTCAGCTACCTCTGATACTGGTAGCGCCAAAAGAAAAAGGTATATGTTCATCTCAGTTCCTAGTTACTAATAAGTACAGAAAAAATGCTTTAAACTATAAAGTACAAATTCAAAGTTATAAATAATATGTTCTCTTTTAAAATTCATTTTTAAACTGGATAATTAGCTTTAAGTAAGTTTCATATTGCTATTAGATGTCAAATAAGAATGACATATGTAGCTTGGCAAAACATGGTATTGTTTTTATTATCCAGATTTTTTTAAGGTAGCAGTTTGAGTGACACTTAAATCTAATTTAGATAATTTCTATGTAATGAATTACAAAAACCAAATATGAATTAGAGAAGGTAAGAAGAAAATTGGTGTACTATCTCTGAAGTGAAGAAAGTCATTGCTCTGATCCTTTTGGTTTTCTTTGTTAACTTGATCTTTATTTCTGGCTTTAAGAATATCTAATCTTGGGGTAGGAATGTGGCTTAGTGGTAGAGTACTTGCCTAGCATGCATGAAGGGGTTCGATTCCTCGGTGCTACATAGAAAGAAAAAACCAGAAGTGATGCTGTGGCTCAAGAGATAGAGTGCTAGCCTTGAGCAAAAGAAACACAGAAGCAGTACCCAGACCTTGAGTTCAAGTCCCAGGACTGGCAATAAAAAAAAAAAAAGAAAGAAAAGCTAATCAGCTAGGCCTGATAGTTGACACCCCCTAATCCCAGCTACTCAAGAGATTGACGCATGGGGGATTTCAATTCAAAGCCAGCCCAGGCAGAAAAGCCCATGAAACTGCATTTCAAATTAGCCAGCAAAATGCCAGATTGATGGCATGGCTTAAGTGGCAAAGCGCTAGTTGTAAGCAAACAATCTGAGTTCAAGCCTCTGTTCTAGAAGGGGAAAAAGCATATCAAATCAAAACTACTTATAGTTTATAAAGTGTTAAGCTAGATGTTTGAGTGCCTTTCCTGTGTAACTTTTCTATCAATTTCCCTAACCCTTTCTTCCTCTACTGGTTTTTGTGGAAGGGGACCTTATTGTGAGATTCTGAAGCTGGGCCCCTATAAGGAATTAAAGTGTTAAGCTAGATGTTTGAGTGCCTTTCCTGTGTAACTTTTCTATCAATTTCCCTAACCCTTTCGTCCTCTACTGGTTTTTGTGGAAGGGGACCTTATTGTGAGATTCTGAAGCTGGACCCCTATAAGGAATTGTGTAAGACCGTCTCTTTTATCCATGCCTCCTACATGGGGTTTCTCTGGCCTGATCATTGTAGAACACTATATTCTCCCTAACTGCCTCAAAAATCTTTGCAGCAGCAGTCAATCCAAGGATGATACCTTAAACAAGAAGTGATCTAATCACTAGTCCCAGGGCTTGACAAATTAGAAATTGAATGAAGTTATTTGTAGTTGACATAGTTCTGTAAATGTGTTAAAAGATACACTAAGATTGGAAGATTTTAAGAAGTGGTTTAGAAAAGAGAAGCTGTCCTGTTTTTTTCCTCTCTTAAAGAACATATGGGGAAAAAAATTTTAGATTTGAAAATAACTGTGCAATGCTATGCCATGGTAACTAAATTGATTGGTGCACCCTAAGTCTCCTCCATTACTGAATTTTATCCTTCCAAGTTCTTAATTCCTTGTTATACCAGGGACAACGGAGAAAAAAAAAGTGAAACCAGATCAGAGACATCAAGTCAAGAACATCTTTGAGTGTAATTATATAACTACTTCAGCATCACCTGTTTTCCAGATCAGTCACCAGGCAAAGATAAAAACTTCTCAGGCAAAAGAAGGTAATGGAGGCAAAGTGATGGTACAGTTGGTACCACACTGGATGAGAGATCTTAAAATTAGTTGAGTGTTAAGAAAACAGTTGCAAGGAATCATTAATTAGCTCAGACCAGATCCTTAAAAGTTGCATATGTCTGTGGCTTTTAATTTGTGGGACACTCAAGTAGATTAAGTTCAACTTACGGTCCTTGGAACTCCTATGGAAAGAAAACTAAGCTTTATGTTCTTACAATAATAAAATCCTATTTCAGACAAAAAGTCTTCTTATAAACAGGTTCCTTGAAAATTACTTATATAATAAAGTGAAAAACATAAAAAAGCAATGAGAGAACAATCCCAGATTTAATATACAGGCACGAATGGACATTAAAAGACTGACAGAGTTAAGTCTTATACTTTGGTCCATAACAAAGGAAATAACCCGATGAGCCTTCTAGAAAATTGAGAAGTTTTCATAGTAAGAAATGGGCAAACAGCAACCTGTAACGTAAAATATGGCCAGAGAAGTCAGGGCCAAGTTTTTCAAGTACTTTCTTGACTTTACTAATAAGTTGTGTATATGAATTCTTTCTCTGTCATTCTCCTTTTAATACCAAACAGTATGAAAAGTTTTGATTAATTGGTATATTCAATAATGGAATGCATTCTTTTCTCCTACTCCTTTCCCCCAAAATCTTTGTTTTTTGTGCTGACATGTTCCAAGTATATGATCTTTTATCCTTTGGACTAAATAATCCTCTTTTCTCAACCATGTTTGGTTTATGCATGCCCTCCAATGTTACTTATATTGTTTTTCTTCACATGTAATGTTTGTTTCTGCTTTCCCAGGAACACTCATGACAGTGAGATGTTGGGTCTCAGGAGGCTCTCCAGGTGTGCAGTCCTTTTTTACGCATAAACATACTTTTTAAAATGTAACTTTTGTGGCATGGTCAGTAATGACAAGATGAAAGCTAATGCCTTAAACATATGAAAAAAGTATTTGGGATGCCAGTTTCTTTCTTGAATATAATAAGTAATTCAGAAATCTAATTACATCATAATTGAGCTAGCTTCTATAATGTTTGTTGCTACCCTTAATTTGTTGCTGGCTTCTCTAGGAATAGAAAGCCCCCTTACCAATCTTTGTGGCTATGATTCTGTAGCAAAAGGTAAAGACTTGCTAATAGGGTGGCATTGCTGATGACCAGCTGGTGGGTGCTGATTCCCTGATCAAAATCAACACTGTCAATCCAGATGGTGACAGTAAAAGTGGACACGTGGACACATAGACATTGTGTTGGCTTAGTGCTTCTTGTCATTTCCTCAGTCTCTGATCCTAATTATCCATTTTTATGGGGCGCTGGTGGCCTAGCTACTCAGGAGGCTGAGACCTGAAGATCATGCTTCAAAGCCTGCCCCAGCAGGAAAGTCCCCCGGAGACTCTTATCGCCAGTTTACCACTTAAAAACTAGAAGTTGCATTGTGGCTCAAAATGTTAGAGAACTAGTTTTGAGCAGGCTCAGGGACAGTGCCATGGCTCTGAGTTCAAGTCCCACTACTGACAAAAAAGTGTCCATTCTTGTGCCTCATGCCTATAATCCTAGGTACTCAGGCAGCTGAGATCTGAGAACTATAATTCGAAGCAACATGGCAGTAAAGTCCATGAGACTTTTATCTCTAATTAACTACCACAAAGCTGGAGCTGGAGTTATGGCTCAAAGGATAAGCTCACAAGCCTTAAGGGAAAAACCAAAAGCTCAGGAACAGCACCCAGGCCCTGAGTAGAAGCTTCAGGACTGGTGCGAGTGCGTGCGTGCACGCATGCGCACACGTATCCATTCTTTAGTATGTTACTAAATGCTTTTTAGAACAGCCGTGAATTTTTCTGTTACAGCTCATGATAATTGTTTAGTGCTTTTGTTTTCATATCTGTCATGCCATCTTACATTGACAGAGTGTGAGTTGTTTACAGAATATCAGACTTCTCTAAAAAGTGAACATTGAATGATATCTTCTATTTGCAAGCAACTTAGTGACCAGAAAGGAGGCAAATTGGAAAAAAGTGACATTATGTGAAAACAGTGTATAAAACAATTGCATAAATCATGCAACTATATAGGTATAAAAATGTGTGATTACTAAAATCGCTTTAAGAAAGATTATTTCTCCACCTAGTTTCCCCTTGCAGATTGTGTTCTAAAGTTATCTACACATTGCTACCATATTCTATTCAGAGTGGATTACGATTGGTAGGTACATACTGTCACATTGTACTATAGTGATAATCCATTACTTAGTATACTTTTAAATACGGCCTCTTGAGTATGCAATAATGAATGGCCCTAGTTTTGAGCTTCCTTAAGATTTATTTTAGCTAGATGTGGGCATACACTTGTAATTTCAGCAGTCAGGAGGCTGAGGCAGGAGGATCATGGTTTTGAGGCCAGCTTGAGCTACATAGAAAAACTCTGTTTAAAAAAAAAGAAAAAAAATTCTTTTACTTTAGTATGTTTAAAAGTAATGATTTAAAATGAAAACAAGCTAAACACAGTGGCATATACCTAGAATCCTATCTATTGAGGAAGCAAGAGACGGGAGAATTTTACCACAAGGCCAACCCTGGCAAAAGTTAACATGTCACTATCTCAGAAAAAAAGCATTTAGTTCAACTCCCTAATTATTGATTGATTGATTAATAACTATGCCAGTGTTTTTGTACCTTTCCAAAAGTGGAGAAGAATCAGTGTTATCAGTAAATGCTTTGAAGGCAATAGAGAATGCCTACAAGACTTCTAAGAAGAATCTGAAAATCAAAGTGACATTGAAAATGGAAGCCAGAAAGAGTCAAATAGAGAACTATCTTCTTGTAGTTTGCCTCATTCAAAAAGTATATGAAGCGTTTATAAGTCATATATATATAATAAGGACTACTGTCCATATTGGAAAGATAAAAAGTAAACATACTAGCCACTAAAGCTAATATGATTTTTATGAATAAGTATGAAATTTAGCTGTGAATTTTTCCTGGTAGCCAGGTTAAAATGAATGGACAGTGGTTCTCAGTACCAAAAGCAACATAAAAATCTAGAAAAAATTAAAGTAACAAAATTGGGTTTGTTTGGAGGAGGTCATAAGTGATCTTCATAATAGAAATTTTGCTTGCTTTTGAGAATAGAAGCCTTTTTGAGGCTAGAAACAACTTTCACATTATCTTATTACACATCACATCATCCTTCTCTTTATACAAATGATGAAAGGATACTATGTCCCAGTAAGTACCAAAATAGCAAAAGTATAGTAACTAGATTAAAAGTTTCTTACACACAATAGGTTTCACATACTGGTTATTTCTCATTAAAAACTGCCAGGTGTTAGTGTTTATTGGCATTGGAAGAAAGAACATCATGATATTGTTTGTTGGCAAAATTCAGTTTAAACTTGCCCTTCTCTTTAAAAATCTCATAAAGATGTGCCCTAGGTTCAGTCCCAGATTAGAATATTTGTTGCTTCACACAGAAAACCTATAGTGGAGATG
This sequence comes from Perognathus longimembris pacificus, assembly GCF_023159225.1. Lineage (NCBI taxonomy): Eukaryota > Metazoa > Chordata > Mammalia > Rodentia > Heteromyidae > Perognathus > Perognathus longimembris. The sequence continues at coordinate 37,450,240 of NC_063170.1, forward strand.
TTATTCAAGAGAGAGAAAGCCAAGTGAGAGTACAAGGCCATGGGTTCGATCCCTAGTACTGGCATTTGGCAGGGTAGAGGTGGGGGAGAAGGATAGAATATTCTTGTAGAATATTCTAATGATATACATATAGAATGGTCTAATGGTAATTGAGAGTCAGTGTGCTGAATCCTAGAAGGGAATAGGGCTGATTCCTGGTCTAAGGCAATCTTTTTTTTTTTTTAAGAAATGGGGCTTGAACTCAGGGTGTGGGTGATATCTTTGATCTTTTTGTTCAAGGCCAGCACTCTACTACTTTAGAGACACAGTGTGACTTCCACCTTTTTCTGAGTCGTTTATTGGAGATAAGAATCTCATGGATTTTTCTGCTAGAGCTGGCTTTAAACTAGCTTCCCACGATCCTCAGATCTCAGCCTCTTGAGTAGCTAGGATTACAGGCAAGAAACACCAGTGCCCTGCTAAGTCAGTCTTTCATTGATGTGCTATACCTGGAATTCTTGTAATGAGGACTGATTTCATTCTGACTTCACTGGTGAAATCAGATAAATTTAGCACTTCAGAGCTAAATTTTTGCATCTGCTTGTAAAGTCAGTCCCCCATGTGAGACCTAATCAAACCGTATCTTTAGCAAATATTTGTTGAATAGAATGTAAGTCATAAGTCATTATTTGATACCTTCTTGGCTGTTTACTTGGAAACATCTGGTTAGAACCTGGCTAGAATTTCTTTATCAATGTCCTGAAGACATAAAAACAGTTTACCAGAAGTCTTACTGGAAGATTATCTCTTTCATTAGCTTATTGACCAACTCATTTTGGGCATGATCGTTTAGCCTCTTTGAGTCAGCTTTCTCAATTATTAGGACATGTGATCATTTGCCTTGTTTGAATCTAGTGCTCAGCTATGGTCCATCATATCTTATTCTGTACCACTCATATCAGTTTCTTAGCATCATGCCTCATTTGGGAAAAGTAGAGAACAAATACCAGAATTCAGGGCAGTCATTGCAGCATAAGTGGTAAAGGACTTGCTTAGGCCTAGCATAGGAGAGGCCTTGGATTCAATTCCCAGTACCACCAAAAAGGAGAGATTTATGCTTAAGGATGAAAATGTACTCTATAGAAACTGCTTACATGAGCCATAGGCCACTCCAACCTAAGTTGGTATTGTATCATTATGGTGGTAGAAGGAAAATATTGGAACTGACCCTGACATGACCAAAGCAGAAGAGATTTGTACCTACTTTATCTGTCTACCAATCTGGTAGACAGCCTTCTTGTATTTTCTGGCAACTAGAATATTTTGATTGGGAGTAGCTGCCTTAAAAGATGAAATACTTGTCATTGATAGGTTGTTTTGCTTCATTGTATGCTTGGAGATGAAGATGAATTTGTTTGTTTTCATCTTTCTTGGAGATTAAGATGTTAATAGTAGGAAATAGCTAATTTTATTGTACTTTTGCTCTGTTTATCTTAAAATTTTTAGTTGATTATACGATTTCATTTTCTTTTGGTGTCAGATATTTTCAAATACTATATACATTTCATGAAACATTGTAAACAGGGCTTAATGGTTTACCTGCCAGGATCAGTATATTTTAACTATCTTGGAAACTCCTGATATTTCTTTATAGCTTTCAGCATGTTTACTATGTTGGTGACACATGTAATTATTGCCATAATCATTGTGAAGCACCTGCCTGCAAAATTAATATGTTTTATTTCACATTTATCCTGTATAAAGAAAACTGAATATGTCATTTTCCCCCTTTTCTACCTCCCCCTTCAACAGTAAAAAGAACATAAGAAAACAGCGAATGAAAATTTTATTCAATGTTGTTCTTGAAGCTCGAGAGCCAGGTTCGGGCAGAAGACTTTGTGATCTCTTTATGGTTAAACCATCCAAGAAGGACTATCCTGATTATTATAAAATCATCTTAGAGCCAATGGACTTGAAAATAATTGAGCATAATATTCGTAATGACAAATACTCGGGTGAGGAGGGAATGATAGAAGACATGAAACTCATGTTCCGCAATGCTAGGCACTATAATGAGGAGGGCTCCCAGGTAAGGATGGGTGGGGTTCTAAAAGTAAGTATATTTTTCTTTAATTTTTAATAGTTATTATAAAGGGGTCGCAGTTACATAAAGAGTATATTTCTTTTTAGATAGTGTCACCTTGTCTCCACTCTCCCAGTTTTTCTATCCCATGTCTATATTTCCTTTGAATGGTAGTACAATAATTCATTTTATGAGACCGCCTCTAGGCCTACCTTATTCTTTATGACTAGATGTTAATATTTGGTCTTTGGGGGCTGGGAATGTGGCATAGTGTTAGAGTACTTGCCTAGCATGCATGAAGCCCTGGGTTCGATTCCTCAGTACCAAATAAACAGAAAAAAGCCAGAAATGGCACTGTGGCTCAAGTGGCAGAGTGCTAGCCTTGAGCTGAAGAGCTCAGGGACAGTGCCCATGCCCAGAGTTCAAACCCCATGACCAACAGTAAATAAATAAATATATACATTCATACATAGTCTTCGTTGCTTAAAATGGGAGACAATACATTTTAAAGCATAAAACTTCATAAATTGTAATTTGCTTTGCCAGTCCCTGTGTAAGTAATTTATCTTTTCTGAATATCAGTTTCCTCACCTATCGTTTTGGAATACTAGTACTACTTATCCGAGGGTTGGTAATATATACTGGTATTTAGAACAGTACATGATGTCAAATAAGCCATCAAAGGAAAAGCAAGTTTAGTTAAAAATCTTTATTTTTTTCTTCTGGGGTTCAAGCCAGGGCCTTGTTTAGAATAAGCATGTGTTCTACCAACCACATAGCTATACCCCCAGACTATGATTTGTAGTTCTCGTCCCTATCAGTATAGTTAGGGCACAGTCTTCCTTTTCTCATATGTTATGTATTTCATACCTTTTGTCTACTTTAAATCTCTCAGAAATAAATTGACATTTTCAAATCATTACATTCAAATACAAAATATATATCATGAAGATATTTGTAGATAAAAAAGATGGTCCTCTATAAAATAGAGGTTTATACTGTCCTCAAAAATCACTGGCTCCTGTACCACCTTGCTATATCTGGTTGAAATAAAAGCTATCCCTATAACAGGTGGTCAGAGGTGAGAGCATTTCTTTCTTCATTCACTCTGCTCTGGTGGGCAGTTAAGGGAATATGTATCCTCTAGTGGGAAGGTGGGAGGAGGCAGTTGTGGCACCAAAGCCTAGGTGAGTCAACTTGTTCATGGCTACATATTACTGCCCTTAACTCAGTCTTTAGAGACCTATTTTTAGCCTAATTTACTTTGGGTTAAGTCTGCTACTTTGAAGGTCCAGAGGAAAAGATACATTTTTTTGGAAAGTAACACATGTTACATGCACATACATGTATTTTGGAATTTCTGTTTGAAACTGGAAAGATTCTAACAATGGTTCTCAAACATTAGCATACTTGTCTGCACAATAGAATCACATAAGAAGCTTAAGAACAATACCATTCGGGGCCTAGGTCTTCCCACAAGGTAGTGATTGATTTATCTACAGAGCAGTTCTTAGCTACAGCTATTCTAAATCATGCATTTAAAATGTATTTCTTAATTTTAGTTTAATTTTGTTGTTTTGCTTTTTGTTGCTTTTTGAGAAAGGTCTCAATATGTAACCCACGCTAGCCTTCAATTCAAGACCCTCTTGCCTCCAGCCTCCCAATGGCTGCTGGGATTGCAGGGATCTACCACCATTCCCGGCAAGATAAAAATTGCTTAATGGGTGTGTATTACCTTAATAAAAGTTTTTTTTTTTAAGAAAATAATACTAAATGTATTTTTGGACTGTAGGTGTACAATGATGCGCATATCCTGGAGAAGTTACTCAAGGATAAAAGGAAAGAGCTGGGCCCTCTGCCTGATGATGATGACATGGCTTCTCCCAAACTCAAGCTGAGTAAGGCTCCCTCAGAGTTTCTTATTTGGTGTAGTCTGTCAGGGTATTATTTCTGAAATAATATTTAATTAAATGGTGAATATATCTTATACATTGAAATTCTAGTGTGAAGCTACTTTTCTCAATCACTGTCTTTTACTGCATGTTTTGAGTAAACTATGAAGGCATAGGAAGGGAGAAGGCTAGTTAAGGTTCCTCTTGCTATGACCAAATACCTAAGAGGAGGATTTATTTTGGCTCAATTTCAGAGGTTTTAGGCCATGGAGAGCTAGCACCTTTGCTTCTGGGCCACGGTGAGAATATCACGGTAAAAGTACATGGAGTAAAAGTTTCCTTGTAACAGCCAGGAAAAAGAGACATGGAGGAGCTAGGGACAAGATGTGCTTCACAAAGACATGTACCCAGTGACCTACTTCCTTAAGCTAGCCCTATCTTAAGTCCTCTCCCAGTAATGCCACCAAATGTTGAATCTATCTTGGTCCAGTCAGCTCTCAGTGATTGTATCATCACCTTGGAGTCTGACATTTAAGATCCAAACCATAATAGTGGGAGAGGAGGACTAGAATATGGTTTCAGGTTTTACTTGTTTTCTTGAGTGCAGTGAACATTTTACAAACATTAAGTAGGAAAAACATACATTCTATATCTGATACCTACCTGAAAGTGTATTGTGGAAGTATTTTGTTGTTTCTCTAGTGATTACTAGAATTAAATATTAATCACAGTAGCTTCCATTACACAGAATTTGAGAAGTTAAAGATAGTTATGCTCACCTACCATTTGAGTGCACTCTGGATAGTGGTTACATTAAAAACTGTAAAGAAAGACAGCAAAATTAATTAGTACTAGTAAACTACTTTTTTTGCCTTATTGAAAATGTGCAAATGAAAAAAAATCAAGCAAAAGATAATGATATTAGGTATTCTTTAGAGCTATGTGTGCTGAAAAGGAAAAAGTTGGCATCTTTTTCTATGAAATAACTTTAAGGTGAATTTTACATTTGCTTTGGGAATTACTAAATGATGATTCTTTGCTGTTAAGGCATTCATCTTTTCATGAAATTTTAAGTGCATTCAGAAAGTTTGCAAAAATTGTTCTACTATGTAAAGATATAATACTTTTTAAAAATCAATACTAGGACTTGAACCCAGGGTTTCATAGATACTAGGCAAGCATTCTACCATGTGAGACATGCCTTCAAGATCTATGTTTGTATTTAGGTTGTATTTTTTTGTTTTGTTTTTGGTTTGGTTTTGCCAGTCCTGTCTCTTGGGCTCAGGGCCTGAGCACTGTCCCTGGCTCCTTTTTGCTCAAGGTAGCACTCTACCTCTTGAGCCCCAGCATCGCTTCTGGCCTTTTCTGTTTATCTGGTGCTGAGGAATCAAACCCAGGGCTTCAGGTATGCTAGGCAAGCACTCTACCACTGAGCCACATTCCCAGCCCTGTATTTAGTTTTTTAGTGTCTGTCAACTGCCTGGCTGGCCTTGAACTGGAGATTTTCCTGCATCTGCCTCTCTAGTAGCTAACATTATAGGTTGGTACACCATGCCCAGCTCACAGTATCTTTTAAATTAGAATCCCATAATGGAGTTAGGAAACTAATCTAACAATAATTATCTAAATATTATATTTACAGGAAACAGCAATTTTGATAAGGGATAATATTTAACTTTTCTGTTTTCTTTTGCCAGTCCTGGGGCTTGGACTCAGGGCCTGAGCACTGTCCCTGGTTTCTTTTTGCTCAGGGCCACAGCGCCACTTCTGGCTTTTTCTATATATATGGTGCTGAGGAATGGAACCCAGGGTTTCATGTATACAAGGCAAGCACTCTATCACTAGGCCATATTCCCAGCCCCTCTGTTTTCTTGTAAAAACCTTGAAATATAAACATTGTAAAGAAAAATACAATGGACGCATATTTCCCTGTTCAGCATTTACCTTTTTGCTCAATATTAGTACTCTACCACTTGAGCCACAGCATCACTAACAACTTTTTCTGTGATTAATTGGAGGTAAGAGTCTCACTTTCCTGCCTGGGCTAGTTTTGAATCAGTGTCATCAGATCTCAGCCTCCTGAGTAGTGAGGATTACAGGCATGAGCCATTGGTGCAAGGCTGTCAGTTAACTTTTGATGTCCCCCTTCCTAAAAATTGATTAACTTTTAAAGGCCTCATCCAGTTTCAGTTTGGCAAGGATTATTTTATAAGACATTTTCTACACTATATTACATTGTATCTTGAAACAATTACTGGTTGAGATAGACTCTAGATAAGACCTCACATTGCATTTGATTGAGATTTCTTTTAGTATGTAAGCTTTTCTATTGAAGAAATTATGTCTCTACTATAGTTTGCCACAGTCTGAATTTTGTGGGTTATAACCCTATTTTGTAGTTTAAGATATTGCTGGGGTTTTTTTTTTCTTCTGTTACCTACGAATGAGTAGGTTCAACTAGGGATTTGATTAGATTCAATTTTGATTCTGTATACTTTGTTTGCTACAAAAACCAACTTCTGGCTGGGAATGTGGCTTAGTGGCTAGAGTGCTTGCCTAGCATGCCTGAAGCCCTGGGTTCGATTCCTCAGTACCACATAAAGAGAAAAAGTCAGAAGTGGCGCTGTGGCTCAAGTGGTGGAGTGCTAGCCTTGAGCACAGAGAGGCTTCAGGGAGTGCTCAGGCCCTGAGTTCAAGGCCCAGGACCAGCAAAAAAAAAAAAAAAAAAGAAAAGGAAAAACCAACTTTTTAGGTTATGAGTTAAGCGGCACACATCTGGTTGTGTCTTCTGTTGTTTGAACAGATATTGAATCTCACTTGACTAATTCATTGAAGAGTTATAAAATATTTCTTGCACATATAATTGTTGGAATATTTCTATTAACTGCCAGAAGCCAGACACCAATGGCTTGCACCTGTGATCCTAGTTAGTCAGAAGGTGGAGATCCGAGGATCATGGTTCAAAGCTAGCCCAGGCAGAAAAGTTCACATGATTCTTATCTCCAGTTAACTAGCTAAAAGCCAGAAGTAGAACTATAGCTTAAGTGGTAGAGCACAAGCATTAAGTGGAAAAAGCTAAGGGACCAACCACACATAAGCCCCATTGCCAGCACAAAAAAGAAAAGAAAAAGAACTAGACTTGCCAGGCACTGGTGGCTCATACTTATAATCTTACCTATTCAGGAGATTAAGATCTCAGAATCATTGTTTAAAGTCAACTCAGACAGGAAAGTCTTATGAGACTCCTACCTCCAATGAAGCACGCCCCCCCCCCCAAAAAAAAAAGCTGAATATGGAATTGTGGCTCAAGTGGTTGAACGCCAGCCTTGAGCAAAAAGAGCTTAGGGGACCTGGGCACCAGTGGCTTATGCTTATAATCCTAGTTACTCAGGGGGCTGAGATCAGAAGATTACAGTTCAAAGTCAGCCCAGGCAGGAAAGTTCGTGAAACCACTAAAAAGCCAGAAGTGGAGCTGTGGTGGCTCAAATGGTTAAGTTCTAGCCTTGAGCAAAAAATATCTCAGGGGCAGTCTCCAGGCCCCAAGTTCAAATCCCAGGACTGGCACACGCACGCATACACACACATACACACACACACACACACACACACACACACACACACACACACACACACACACACACGTGCACGCACTCTAGGAAAATGATTAGGCCCTCAGTTCAAACTCCTATACTGCCCCCCCAAAAGAAAGAACTACTAGATTTAAACATATTGCTGAGTTTAACCCATTACAGTTACTGTCTTTATTGATGTCCAAATTGTCTCAAGTTGGTATCTGTATTTTTTTAATTGAGTATCAGAAGTTATTGATAAGTTCTTCTACAGTTTTATGATATACCAGACTGGAAATCAGATATTTTTCAAACAGTCCTAACCTTTTTGTGTTTCTATCAAAAATTAAAATAAAAAGATATATGGGGCTGGGGATATGGCCTAGTGGCAAGAGAGCTTGCCTCGTATACATGAGGCCCTGGGTTCGATTCCCCAGCACCACATATACAGAAAACGGCCAGAAGTGGTGCTGTGGCTCAAGTGGCAGAGTGCTAGCCTTGAGCAAAAAGAAGCCAGGGACAGTGCTCAGGCCCTGAGTCCAAGGCCCAGGACTGGCCAAAAAAAAATAATAATAATAATAAAATAAAATAAAAAGATATGGCCTCCTTGATGATAATGTTTAAAATTTGTATTTATAAACTATAATGTGGGCTATATGTTTCTAAGATGTTCAGGGAATAGATCTAGAATATCATTTGTGTGTGAGTGTGTGTGTGTGAGAGAGAGAGAGAGAGGCTTAAGCTCAATTGATACTTTCAATTGAAGTTCAAGGCTACAAGGCTTTTTTATCAGTGTCCTCTGAATGTTTCTTTAATTCAAAAATTGAATATCTAAGATTAACAGAGATACTGGATTTAGTATGTCACACACTTAGTGATTTTCTTTACTTAGATATTTTAACATAACAACACTTACATTTCCTTAAAAAATATGATTACTCAGCTAAAATTCCCTTCCGGGTCTTTTTTTTTTTTTTTCAGTCTTGGGGACTTAATGTACTGAAGTATAGAGCACCTGGTTTCTAATTACAAGCACAAGACCTTGAGTTCAATCCCCACTACTACCCAAATCAAATAATTAATCTGAAATAATTAATTTTAAAAAGCTGTCTTATTAGACTATGCTGATTACTATGTTTACAAATCATTTGAAATAGTCCCTTTGTTGTGATTATACTGTCAACAATACACAAATTTAAGTTTGTTTCATTTTATCCATTTACCATTACATCTTTTTCTTCAGGTAGGAAAAGTGGTGTTTCTCCTAAGAAATCAAAGTACATGACTCCAATGCAGCAGAAACTAAATGAAGTGTATGAAGCTGTAAAGAACTATACTGATAAGAGGGGTCGCCGTCTCAGTGCCATATTTCTGAGGCTGCCTTCTCGATCTGAGCTACCTGACTACTATCTGACCATTAAAAAGCCCATGGACATGGAAAAAATTCGAAGTCACATGATGGCAAACAAGTACCAAGATATAGACTCTATGGTTGAAGACTTTGTCATGATGTTTAACAATGCCTGCACATACAATGAGCCTGAATCTTTAATCTACAAAGATGCCCTTGTCCTTCACAAAGTTTTGCTTGAAACTCGGAGAGATCTGGAAGGAGATGAGGACTCTCATGTCCCAAATGTGACCTTGCTGATTCAGGAGCTGATCCATAATCTTTTTGTGTCGGTCATGAGTCATCAGGATGATGAGGGAAGATGCTACAGTGATTCCTTAGCAGAGATTCCTGCTGTGGATCCCAACTTCCCTAACAAACCTCCCCTTATTTTTGACATTATTAGGAAGAATGTTGAAAATAATCGCTACCGGCGGCTCGATTTATTTCAAGAGCATATGTTTGAAGTATTAGAAAGGGCCAGAAGGATGAATCGGTATGTTTTCAAAGTCATTTCTATTTGAAGTCATACGTAATGTAATACAGACAGGAATGGTGTTCATACTGTTTCAACATAGGTGTATCATTAAAGTTGATAGCATAGCTTCGTAAATCCTAAAGTTTTAGCAGGAGCTAAAACTTCCTTTTTTTGTTTGTTTTTGCAGTACTGGGTGCCAAAGCTTCTAAAAGAGCAAATACATTCTGTGAAGAAGAGAAGGCATCCTGCTGAGTCTAGATTAGGGCTATGAGTGGAAGGAAGACAAAACTGAAGAATCTGGGAAAGGCACTTAAAGGATAAGTGCTTGTAATTGGAAGTGCAGGAAAACTTAAGTAGTTCAGTTACTATTCTGAAGTTAGACTCATATAAAAAGCCTTTTAGGTTTTATATTTTACTTTTTTAGTATCAAGATTTCTCAATTTAAGTGTACTGTAGACATTAAATATTCTAAAAGGAGCAATCAAATTTAATTTTTCATTAAATTTCCTTTGAATTTTATCTACAGTGTATCTTTGCCCCATGACAGTAGCATATTAAGCTAAATTCAGCAATTACCTTTTGTGAGCTCCTAGTGACACTTGAAAGAGTGTAAGAATTTAAATTACAAATCCTACAGTCTGGAGCTTACAGTCTTGGACCAAGAGCTAGCCCTTACTCTTGATCTTGAATGAAAAAAAAACAGTAATAATTGCTACTGCTGAGCATCTGCTCTTTGTAAAGGACCATACTAAGTACTTCAGGTACTTACGTCATGCCTTTCTACAGAAAAAAAATCAGCTTCCCAGTTTACATGTAAAAAGTTGTAGGCAGAAACAGAAATTACACAAAGTCACACAGCTACTAGATGGTATTACTTTTGATGTTTTCCACTACGGAGCACTGCTGTGGGCAGTCACCAGTCCATGTAGCCCAACCTTGAGTTCTTTAGAGCTTGAAGTCTCTCGCATGTATCGGCCAGTACTTATACTTAGAGAAAAATAATTCCAAATGTGAGTCAGTATATTAAAACCTAATGTTTAGAAAATATGGTGGTTTGAGGAACTCTGACGGCCAGAATTCTCCTTAGAAGGCATGACAATGCATTGTGGAAAAATAGGAAGATAGGTAGGATTGACATGAATTAAGGGGAAGAGTATGACTAAAGACAGAGTTAGGAAATTATTATGACACATTCCAGGGACCATTAGGCTCTTAGTGACATATTTAGCAAATGGCCCTTGTTCTTTGACAGTAGGGATAGAAATAAGGGGAACATAGGAAAATACCTTGCAGTCAGAATCTTCAGGAATTCATCATTCAACAAATTTTTATTGGTGACTGCCAGTTAAGGATAACATTCTAGATAACATGGACATACCAGTGTTTTCATGGAGCTTAGATATTGATTCTTATTCTTGGTTTATTTAAATAGTTCTTAATTTTAAAGCCGTTCTGCTCTCACCAAATATCTCCAGTGACATTATCTTGGGCCAGTCCTATAAGACTTTCAAAGGGCATTTTTCTTTTTTTTTTTTTTTTTTTTTGCCAGTCCTGGGGCTTAGACTCAGGGCCTGAGCACTGTCCCTGGCTTCTTTTTGCTCAAGGCTAGCACTCTGCCACTTGAGCCACAGCACCACTTCTGGCTTTTTTTTTTTAATATATATATGGTGCTGGGGAATCGAACCCAGGGCTTCATGTATGCAAGGCAAGCACTCTTGCCACTAGGCCATATTCCCAGCCCCAAAGGGCATTTTTCTATCTATTTGTTAAGGAATTTTGTTTATGTTGTATAAACATGTTTAAGAATTAAGCAGAGCTGGGGATATGGCCTAGTGGCAAGAGTGCTTCCCTTGTATACATGAGGCCCTGGGTTCAATTCCCCAGCACCACATATACAGAAAATGGCCAGAAGTGGCGCTGTGGCTCAAGTGGCAGAGTGCTAGCTTTGAGCAAAAAGAAGCCAGGGACAGTGCTCAGGCCCTGAGTCCAGGCCCCAGGACTGGCCAAAAAAAAAAAAAAGAATTAAGCAGATTTGCTAAGCACTGGTGGCTAATACTTGTAACCCTAGCTAACTCTTAGGGTGAGATCCAGAGGACCAAAGTTTGAAGTCAGCCTAGCTAGAAAAGTCTGCTAGACTCCATCTCCAAAATAACCTGCAAAAAGCAGGGCTGGAGGTATGGCTCAAGTGGTTCAAGCACTAGCCAAGCAAGCAACCTGAGTGAGATACCTCAGTACCACCAAAAAAAAGGAAAAGAAATTTTAAAAACGGATTAGCAGGTTAGTATGTTTAAGGAATTGGTAGACTTCATTGTCCATTAATATAAGACAAATACACAGTTTTCCTAACCCAGGGCTTTTCTGAAAAGTATAGGGGAAGCCATTTATCTTTGTAAATGAGGATAGTGTTATAACTGCTTGCAGTCCTTAATATGAATTACAGGTAAACAATAATGGATAGAAATGCATCTGTTTAAAGACTAATAAACTGATTTTTATCTACTTTCCATTGCCAGTAATGAAGATAGGCATTTCAGATGTTAATGAAAACCACATGTAGTAGATTTCCAGACTAATCTCTTAAGTGTGTCAGTGCTTATTACCATTATCCTTAAATACCACTGCCACCCAACAACCGGGACCTTGACATCCTTAAGGAATCTGTAGATTTTTGCTAAAATTTTGAATATATCCCCTAACCTGCTCACAGATTGGTTAGCAGAAGGAGAATCCTTATGAGTTACAGAAAAGTTTACTGTGGCAATTGTCCTTCAGCATTTTAGTAACGGTATAATGCCACCTCACGCAAGTTAACTACTTACTGGCTTTCCTAATCTGCTGGCATTTTCTTGGATCCCTGTTTTGACTCCCTTGCTGTTAGGAAGAATCCATGGGGGACAAGGACAAAGAAAGAATCAAGATTCTCTTCTAATCATTTTGTTGTTGTGGAATATCTGCCTTGTATAGAAAAGCCAGTTGAGGGGCTGAGAATGTGGCTCTGTGGTAGAGTGGCTTGCCTAGTATGCATGTAGCCCTGGATTCAATTCCTCAATGCCACATAAACAGAAAAAGCCAGAAGTGGTGCTGTGACTCAAGGGGTAGAGTGCTAGCTTTGAGCAAAATGAAAGCCAGTTGAAGAAAATTAAAGTTAGTTGTTTTTCCATCTTGAAGTTTTGTTCTTATACATTCAGTGAACACCTGGTCCCTTAGATTAACAACTTCTTCATAGTTCTTTGCTTGAATAAACAGAATTTAAAGAAGATTTATCAGATGTTTTATGACTTGTACAAACTTATTAAAACATGAAACCAGATTTCTTGGTTGAAGTTTGAATCTACTTTTTTTTTTTTTTTGGCCAGTCCTGGGGCTTGGACTGAGGGCCTGAGCACTGTCCCTGGCTTCTTCCCGCTCAAGGCTAGCACTCTGCCACTTGAGCCACAGCGCCGCTTCTGGCCGTTTTCTGTATATGTGGTGCTGGGGAATTGAACCTAGGGCCTCGTGTATCCGAGGCAGGCACTCTTGCCACTAGGCTATATCCCCAGCCCTTGAATCTACTTTTTGAATGCAAATCTGCATTTCTTAAATTTTTTAGGCTTTAAAGTTAGTCTAAAATGAATTTAGTTTTAAGAAAACAGACTTCAGAATCTGTATTCAGGAAAGTAGGTCAGGAGCTGGCAGAGTGACTAAAGGGGTAAAGTTCCTTCCTAGCAAGCAGTAGACTCTTGAAGTGTAATGCCCACTAAGCCAAAACAAAAAAAGGTCAAAATGATGTCTTTCTGATGGTTTCATTTGTATGTATTGTTTTCCTACAAACATTAGCATTTCTATAAATTCAGTGCATGTTTCAGACCTCTGTAGAAATACTCATTTCACTTATTGGCAGTGTTGTTTATGGGGTCCCTTTTCTGAAAGAGAGGCATCTGGAGGCTTTTTTGAAGTGATAGTCCAGTGACCTGTCAGCAGATGGCTAATTGGCCTTGTTTTACTTGTGACACTCCCTTTGACAAGAATACCTCTAATTGTTAATAAGATGTTTGTCTGTGGTTAGGCTTCTGAATAAACTATTAGACTTTGATATTCGTAGTTAATAGAATTATCTATACATTCCTCTAAATACAGTGGATTAATAAAATAGTATTTTAAGCCCATTCCTTTAATTTGTAAGTGGGGAAAAATGAAGCTCAGCAAAGTTCTGCATGTGCCACACAATTTTTTCATCTTTCAATGTATTGCCTCTGCTAATTCCTCAGAATTGGTTATTTTTCAGAAACTCTCAAGTTTGTAACTGTTGCTGGATACACTCATAGCTTTACAGTTTAAATAGGCAACATAATGTAGGTCCAAAAGGAAAAATGTAGACATCACCTAAATATTTTGTTAATACTTTTTATAATACTTGGGTCTGCAATTAAGAGAATGAATCCAAAGATTAGATGGTTAATTTCATCTGGAGCTTTGGTAAGATCCTTAGTTCTTCTGTAAGCTACCTTCTATTACAGTCATTTGATACATTTACCCTTGATGTCAGAGGGAAAATGCTAAGAAATGGCCAACAGGTGAGGCTTGAGGTAAAGGAAATTGGTGGGCATGGTAAAGTGTCACCTCAGATACTGTGTTCTAACAAACCTCACAGGGATAAACTTTTTAGAGCTATACAGAAAAATCTTTATAACAATTAACATAGCATCTAATAAAATTTAACATAAAACTCACCTGTTTAAAAGAAGGAACTTACATATCAATGGATATTCTTAATACCCTTATAGGACAGATTCTGAAATATATGAAGATGCAGTAGAACTTCAGCAGTTTTTTATTAAAATTCGTGATGAACTCTGCAAAAATGGAGAGATCCTTCTTTCCCCAGCACTCAGCTATACCACGAAACATTTGCATAATGATGTGGAGAAAGAAAAAAAGGAAAAATTACCAAAAGAAATAGAAGAAGATAAACTAAAACGAGAAGAAGAAAAAAGAGGTTGGTTTCTTTTCCTTTTATTAAGTATGAAGAAATATTATACTTTGTTCTAGCTGGAGAAGTCTATTATGTGAAGTCTTTGGCTGTTGGTATTTTATATTATACATGAGATGGAATGCTTTTATCGTGATCATTTTGGTTGTCAGACTGAGTAAGATTCAAAGTTACAGAGCCAGGCTTAGTGGTTCATGCCTATAATCTCAGGAGGCTGAGATCTGAAGACAAATTTGAGAGAGTCTTATCTATAGCAAAAAGCCAAAGTGGAGCTGTGGCTCAACTTATAGAGTACCAGATAAGCAAAAAAGCTAAGGGAAACTGCCAAACTGCCAAACTGCCCAAACCCCAGTACGGGTATTAAAAAAGATTCAAAGTTGTCTGTGGCACAACTGTTCTAAGGAATAATTAATTGACAAGTATGCGAACCTAATACCTCTTCATATTGTCATAACATAGATGACAATTTGAAGGGCCCAGCTGGAGCTAGAGCACACATTCTCTACAGTTACTACTTCAAATTACTACCACATCAGATATCATAGCTTTCCTCTTAGATACTGTGTGCAAACTGAGTAGATAATAATACTGGTTTTAACCTCATATCTTGGGGGAAAGTTTGGTTTTATTCATATAAATTTTAAAATATCTAACTTTGAGCCAGGCGCCAGTGGTTCATATTTCTATTCCTAGCTACTCAGGAGGCTGAGATCTGAGGATCATGGTTCAAAGCCAGCCTAGGCAGGAAAGACTGTGAGATTGTTATTTCCAATTGACCACCAAAAATCCAGAAGTGATGCTGTGACTAAAATGGTAGAGCATTAGCCTTGAGCCCAAAAGGTCAAGAACAGTGCCCCACATACAAATCTTAACTTTGAGTCATTCATCAGACTTTACAAATATTTTGATAATGAGATCTTTTTGTTACAAATTTGACCACTTCTGCATGTGTATTTGAGTTTATATACCTAGAAATAAATGACTTTACTAAAGTTATATTTGTCTTTAGCATTAAACTTGTGGTGTTTTTCCTCTTAGGCAGGAAAACAAAATGACTTTATTTAAAGCAATTTCTGATAAGTGAGGGTATATATTAAAAAAGGAAGCTGGCTAGTGAAAATAGCCAGTTTCTCAGGACAGAGGTACTCTAGGCAGAACAGTTGTCCTTGTTCAGAATGGGTGGGGGGTGGGGGGAGTGGGGTTATCGGAGATAGGTTTTTACATCTTTGCCATGAAAATAGTAGACTTGGAAATAAATGGAGTTGAATCTATAGCTTTGGTAACCTAAAGTGCATGTTAAGAAATATACTGAAAACTAGAGAGCTATAGAAGGGATGCTGAGATAAACTCTGTCTTGTGCATTCCTGACTGGCTGGGAAACCTGGTGAAGAGAACCAGGTAAAATCCAAGAAGCCAGTAAAGTTTTTTTTAAAAAACAACTTTTTTTTTCTTTTTTTTTTTCTTTTGTACTCAGGGCCTGGGTGCTCTTCCTGAGCTGTTTCACTCTAGGCTAGCACTCTTACCACTTTGAGCCACAATGCCACTTCTAGTTTCTTGGTGCTTAATTGGAGATAAGAGTTTAATGGACTTTCTTGCCCAGGCTGGTTTTAAACTGCAATCTTTTGATTGCAGCCTCCTGAGTAGCTAGGATTACAAATGTAAGCCAGTTATATCCAACAAAAAAGGTAAAAAAAAAATTTTCTTTTTGCCAGTCCTACGGACTGGGACTCAGAGCCTGAACACTGTACCTGGCTTCTTTTTGCTTAAGGCTAGCATTCTAGCTCTTAAGCCATAGCGCCACTTCTGGCTTTTTCTATTTATGTGGAGCTGAGGAATTGAACCCAGGGCTTCATGTATGTTAGGCAAGCATTCTATCACTAGGCCATATTCCCAGCCCAAAAAAGGTAAATTTTATACTACATATTTTACCACAGTGTCTTTAAACTAATAATATACTAAAAGTCATTAGACTCTATACTTTAAATTAAAGCTAGACATGCTGAGTCTTCCTGTAATCCCAGCTCTTAGGAGGTTTAGGCAACAGGATTAGGGATTGGAAGCCAGCCTAAGCTACATAGCAAGAGCCAGGCCACTCTGAGCTACACAGTGACACTTCGTCTCAAAACAAAACAAGCTGGATGCTGCTGGCCCATGCCTGTAATCTTAGCTATGTAGAAAATCATGTAAGATACTTATCTCCCATTAGCCAGCAAAAAGCCAGAAGTGCAGGTGTAGCTCAACTAGTATAACAAAAAAAGGCTTAAAAAATTTAAGCAAGAATGTGAGGCCCTGAGTTCAAGCCCCAGTACACACACACACACACACACACACACACACACACACACACACACACACACACACACACACACACACACAGACAGAGTGAATGCTGTGGTATGTTAAAATAGGGCATAAAGGAAACATTCAAAAAATAAATAGAATATCAGTTTGAAGAAAGCACCCAAGAAGTAGGATGACACAAATAGAAATAAAGATAACTAGAGATGAGTTTTAATTCTCAAGCCCAGCAGTACTTAGCCATTTTGGCTAGGCATTTTTAATCTATAAAAAGTACCTTTCTGATAGAAACAAGTGCATAAAGAGATTAGATGAATTCGAAAAAAAATTCTTTAGAATTTGGAACACCAAGTAACTTAAAAGAAAACTGACAGAAACTGGTCCAATTATCTTTGGCATATTGTGAAAAGCTATTCAAGAGAACAGAAAGAAAATATGATAGATCTTAAATACTGACTCACGCAGACCTGTGAGTTGCAAAATGAGAGGTATGGGATAGTCAAAGACAGCCAATTCTTTGATGCCTGTAAGGTTTTAAATGAAAATTTTAGTTTAATGGCAAAACCTGAGATCATATGTGATTGTAGGTTCCGAGATTTTTTGTTTTTGTTTTTGTTTTTGTTTTGCCAGTCCTGAGGCTTGGACTCAGGGCCTGAGCACTGTCCCTGGCTTCTTTTTGCTCAAGGCTAGCACTCTACCACTTGAACCACAGAGTCACTTCGGGCTTTTTCTATATATGTGGTGCTGAGGAATCTAACCTAAGCCATGTATAGGAGACAAGCGCTTTACCAGTAGGCCATATTCCCAGCCCCCGAGATTGTTTTTTAAGGTAACACAGAAGTAACTCTGTGATGATATCCAATTACAATCTTACTCATAAAAAAAAGAAAGATAACTAAAAGAACTGCCCAAAAGGCAGAGAATCCTAATAACTTCAGGATGCAATTCCAATTAGGTTTTTGCCACTGTATAAGGATTTTCTTTCTCCATACACGAGGAAATTCCTCATTTCCTTTGAGCTTTCAGCTGCCAAGTTGTTGTTTTTTCATAATGCCCTTATCACAGCTTTAATAGAATACAAATCACATAGAGTATGCTGACAGACTGCTGTACAATTGAACTGGAACTCAAAACAGAAGTAGTCAGAATTTCCTTTGCTGGGGATATGGCCTAGTGGGCAAGAGTGCTTGCCTCATATACATGAAGCCTTGGGTTCAATTCCCCAGCACCACATATACAGAAAATGACCTGAAGTGGCGCTGTGGCTCAAGTGGCAGAGTGCTAGCCTTGAGCAAAAAATAGCCAGAGACAGTGCTCAGGCCCTGAGTCCAAGCCCCAGGACTGGCCAAAAAAAAAGAAGTAGTCAGAAAAATCTCAATAGATACTAAACAGCATATAAGAAAGAGTAGCTGCCAAGTTTTTGAGGTCCACTTTTCTATTAGATTGTTCTAGGAAATAGGCTCTGTCTATTGTGCTTCTCAAATTGTTCCAGTCTCTACTTACTTCCCACTTCCAAAGTCACTTCCATGTGTTTTAGGCATGTGCTACAACCACATCATTCTAATAGCAAAACCTCACCTAAGTATCCTCAGGTTAGAAATCCCAGATCTCACCATCTAAATCATCTGAAGTATGTGTATGCTTGAGGCTCTGGTATGATCCATCCTGGTTCACCATTCCTCTCTGGACTTGTTAAAAAAAAAAAAATGTCCTCTAGTTAAATACAATGAGATATGTGTAGGATATACAATTACAGATATACCGGTATAAGGGGAAAGATGGAAGACAATGTTACTAAACAGTTTTTAAATCCACTGGATAAACACCTGTTGGCCCTCTAGCCCCAAAACAGTCCTCTTGGTTCAGCACTTTGCCCTCAGAATCATGGTTTTCCAAGGAAGGTGTTTGTTTTGTATTTAGCCCCTTTCAGTCCAGTTGACTATATTTGTACTAGTATCCAATTCTCAGGAACCTTCAGGATCTATATTGTATGTCAGAGATTTGTCAAGTCAGCTATTAGAATTATAAGGCTTAATATCCAAGTATTTAGAGACTTAAATTGGTGTAGCCATTTAGAGATTATTTTGGAATGGGTTGTTGTTGTTGTTGTTGTTGTTGTTGTTGTTGTTTTAAGTTGTCTCATGCTGGCACTGGTGGCACACACCTATAATCCTAGCCATTCAGGAGGCTGAGATCTGAGGATCATGGTTCAAAGCCAGCTGGGTGGGAAAGTCTATGAGACTCTTATCTCCAACCACCAGAAAACTGGAAGTGGCTCTGTGGCTCAAATGGTAGAACACTAGCATTTAGCTGAAGAGCTCAGGGACAGCACCCAGGTCCAGAGTTCAAGCCCCACAACCGAACCAAAAAAAAAAAAAAACAACAACAACAAAACAAAACTTGTCTCAGCAAGGCAAACTTAACTTCTCCCTAAGGGTGCATTGTCAGCCAAAAATCTGGCAAGCAAGCACTCAGAGGCTGCTCACAGGCTGCTCTCTGATTTCTCCCTAACACAGCAGGCCTCTGCTCAGATTGGTTGAGCTCAGGATCACCGTCTGCTTGAGATTGACCAGTTTGACTTTGAAATTAGGTTAATAGTACACAAGTAATCTCAGAATATACCCATACCCTCTACTTTTTCTTGAAGTGTGTCTTTATCCCAAAGCAGTTCCTCTTTTTCATACCAGTCTGAAGCAGGAATTTTTTTTTTTGGAGATGTCAAGATATAAGTGACCTTTATTGCAGCTTCTATAAAAGTATTCTGTACATTTCTAGAGAAGTATAAGTCACTAAACTAAGATAGCACAATATTATCTAATGGTAAAACAATAAATCAGCAAGCAAATAACCAGCTAAATAAAGAAATACTGGGAAAATATTTGACAAATAAAAGAATCAGACTTTCTTAACAATTTCACAAACTCTCTCTTGACTTTAAATCTCCCATAATCTTTTAACATTTGTGGATCCCAGTTTTGACTCTGAAAAAAAATCCACTTTAAGCATCTGTTCTATCATAGAAAGCTGAGAAAGCTCCCAGAAATATAGTCAAAATTGCTCTAGTCCCATTTTTGTTGGAATTTTTAAGCTACATACTTTAATAGAAATGACTATTTTTTTAATTCTCCCTCTTCCCCCTCTTCTGTTTTCTATTCTTTTCTTCAAATATTAGTCTCCATAGGAATTAGTCCCACAGCAACCAGTTAAAGCCATGTTTCAGTTACAACAATGAGGGACATTAGAATTGAGGTCAACATTGCCTTCCAAAGCAAGGGAGCCATTTACCTCTGAATTTTTAGTTGATGGTTCCATCTGGGGCTGTATTTTTTAGAACGAATGTTCAACTTTCGCTGCCATCCTCCCCCATTAGAACACATACCTCTCTTTTTCCTGTTAGAATAATATTAGATGCCATCCCAGTTTTTCTATGCCATCTTTGCCAGAGGGATTTAATTGTTCCTGGCCTTAGGTTCTCCTTATTGGATCATGATGGCTCTTCTGTAAACCTGGAGGTCAAATGACTCACTGGCGTTGAGATTCTGTTTTTGTCTATTGTTGAAGAGGGCTTTGATTTTTGAAATGCCAGGGTGAAAGGGATAGCCAATTGAACCAAAGTAAAGGTTCTGTTCATTTGACCAGAAAAGCCTCAAGCCAGGTGAAAGCCAGATACATTCCTATCTCCTCAAAAGACTAGATTTCCGGGAGACTCAACTTGTACAAGGTGAAGTTAGAAGAGTTGTAGAATGGTGACTTAACCAGCTGAGGTGGCTTTAATCGACCACTGTAAACAGTAGTGACACCATCCTTCAGGACGTGTTGCCCCAAGCCGCCTTGTCTTGGAAGAAGGCCATCATGCTTTCCATGCCGGCAGAATCTGTGGTCCATCCCTGAGGGAAGGGGGCAATCTCACGTCTTGGTCTACATGCTGCACATGAATAAAAATCATTTTTATTTAAAGTGCAAACAATATTCTTTCCATGGAATGTGCATTTTTAAAACACTTAAAAATTGTTCCAACTGGGGCTGGGATTATGGCCTAGTGGCAAGAGTGCTTGCCTCATATACATGAGGCCCTGGGTTCGATTCCTCAGCACCACATATACAGAAAATGGCCAGAAGTGGCGCTGTGGCTCAAGTGGCAGAGTGCTAGCCTTGAGCAGAAAAGAAGCCAGGGACAGTGCTCAGGCCCTGAGTTCACGGCCTAGGACTGGCCAAAAAAAAAAAAAAAAAAAAAAAAATTGTTCCAACTTTAGTCAGTTCATTATTCTAAGTTATCCCGAGGAAGTTACCAAAAATGTGGGCAAAACATTATCATTAAAAGCGAAACAAAGGCTGGGAATGTGGCTTAGTGGTAGAGTGCTTGCCTATCATGCATGAAGTCCTGGGTTCAATTCCTCAGTACCACATACACAGGAAAGGCCGGAAGTGGTGCTGTGGCTCCAGTGATAGAGTGCTAGCCTTGAGCAAAAAGAAGCTCAGGAACAGTGCCCAGGGTCTGATTTCTAGCCCCATGACTGGCAAATAAATAACAACAACAAAAACCATCTGTAACAAAACAAAACCATTTGAAAATGATAGCCTGTTCTGGAACCATTAAATGGTTTTATTTAGAGCCAGTTTGGTGGTTCATGCCTGTAATCCTAGCTACTCAGGAGGAAGAGATTAGGAGAATTCTGTTTTAAAGCTAGCCAGGTCAAAAAAAATTGTGAGATTCCCCATCTCAACCAGGAAGGAAAAAGGTGAGCATGGTGATGTGTGCATATCATCCCAGCTACACAGGAAGAGATCATAGTCTAGGCTGACCCAAACAAAAAGTGAAACCTTATTAGAAAATACAAACAAGAGAGCCTTAAGGATGTGGCTCAGGTGGTAGAGCACCTGCCCTGGCAAGTACAAAGCTCTGAACTTAAATCTCAATACTGGCTGGCCCCAAGGGCCAGAAGGTCCACTATGGAGTCCTATCCAAATTAGTGTAATCAAAGGGTTTGGGTGTGCACATGACAGATCTTACCCAAACTTGGCCGAGATGTCTTGACCTTTATTTAGATCTACCTTTCCCCCTGATTTTTCTTTAGCAGCAACAGCCCACAGGGGAGAAAATGGGAGTTTCCTGGAGCTAATCTGGCTCTGACAGCTGCTTGAACAATTCTTTAGTCTATTCTTCCTGCTCTCTGTTGTATCTATCCCAGAGTTGGGACAGAGATGTTCCTACAGGCCTTCCTCTGTACCCCAATGTCCATGGATTCAGGGTGAGAAACCTTCCCAGCCCCCTTTAGTCTGCTGTTCTCAATGCCAGTTTACAAATAATGAGGTCAGAGTTTTGGAGAAAAATAAAGATATCAGAATAAGGACTTTTTGAGGTATTATCTCAGAAAGAAGCACACATATGTGTGCATGGGGGTAAGGGAAGGGGCAAATGGAAAATCCCAGGATTGTGTGTGTGTGTGAATACACACGTGTGCTCATGCACATGCGTGCGCGCACATGGTGGCATGACTCCAGTGTTGGAGGACCCCCTTATTTTCTGACATGGTGGTAATTTTCCAGGTTATATTCCTTACTGTCCTGAATGTTCTTTTACTCCTGTGGTCAGCAGTATCAAGAAAGGAGTGTAGTGTTCTTGTCTGAAGCTATAAAGATATCCTGACTATCCTCACATGGAGAATGGGGTATGGAGGGACATAAGAGAACAAGAAAGAAAAAGGGGGCAAATGTCTTTTCAAAATGTGTACCTAGAAGCATCTTAGTTAGGTCTGGCAACAATGGCTCATGTGTGTAATTCTAGCTACTCAAGAGACTGAGATCTGGGGATTATAGTTCAAAGCCAGTCCATGCAGGAGAGTCCACGAGACTGATCACCAACTAATGGGCAAAAAGCCAGAAATGGAATTGTGGTTCAAGTGGTAGAGCTCTAGCAAAAAAGCCAAGAGACAGTGGTCAGGCCCTGAATTCAAGTCCAAGTACCCACACACAAAAATGCATCCTGGTTGATTATTGATTTAAAACTACAGTTGTGAGTATTTAGGTGTCTGATCCTGTCACAGAACTGCTGAAAGGAAAATACAACAAAACCAGTTCTTTAAAAGTTGCCAAAAAGGGTTCTATCTTGGGGAAAATCATTCGTGTTATATTTAAGTATGTATATGTGTGTACATGTGTGTTTGTATATCTGGTTTTATAGTACATTGTGGGATATACATATATTTCTTTTCTGAATTATTGAAAATGACTATGTGAGGCTTGAACTCGGGGCCTGAGCACTCTTTTTGAGCTTTCTTTGCTCATGGCGAGTGTTCTACCACTTGAATGACAGATCCACTTCCAGCTTTTTGATAGTTAAATTGAAGAGTCTCACCAACTTTTCTGCCCCAGCAGGCTTCCAACTTCCATCCACAGATCTTACCCTCCTGAGTAACCAAGATTATAGACCTAAGCCACCAGCACCCAACTCTTTGGAATCTTTATGTATTTATTTAAATTAATGGTGATTGGTTATGATTCTGAATGGCAATTTTGAGCCTAGATCGGTGGCATACACCTGTTTTTCTCAGCTACTTGGCTGATTTCCTTATCCTGTAAGTTTGAGACTATACTGGACAACATAGCAAGACCTTTCTTCACCTCAAAAAAAAAAAAAAAGGCCAAGGCGGGAGCAATTTTGGATAGAAAGTGTTGAGAATGTATAAATCATACTATTTTTCTCAACATACCTCTTTGGATATCAAACAAAGAACTAATTGTAACCAGGCATGGTGGCTTGCTCCTTTAATTTCAGCAGCTAGGAAGGCTGAGGCAAGAAAATCAGCCTGGACTACACATCAAAACTCTTTAAAAAAAAAAAAAAGAGAAAGAAATTAGGGTGTAGTTTTTGAAACTATGTCTGATTCTATTTTAGTGAGTATATATTTCTTTTTTTAACACAAGAAGCTGAAAAGAGTGAAGATTCCTCTGGTGCTACAGGCCTCTCAGGCTTACATCGCACATATAGCCAAGACTGTAGCTTTAAGAACAGCATGTACCATGTTGGAGATTATGTCTATGTGGAACCTGCAGAAGCCAACCTACAACCACATATAGTGTGTATTGAGAGACTGTGGGAAGATTCAGCTGGTAAGCAAGCTTGTTTGTTGAGATATGTCTTTTACTGTGCTTTGCTTCTTAGGGAAGAAAACAAAGTATTTTTAGTGAATGTGTTTGCTGGGCCTGAGCCTGAACTCAGGGGCTGTCTCTGAGCTTTTTTGTCTTTCCTCAAAGCTAGTGCTCTGCCACTAGAGTGACAATTCTGGCTTTTATTTTATTTCGGTAGTTAATTGAAGATAAGAGTCTCACAGTCTTTCTTACCTAGGACAGCTTCAAACTCAAACTCTCAGCTCTGAGCCTCCTGAATAGCTAGGATTACAGGCATGAGCCACCAGTGCCTGGCAGGAAGAAAATTTTAAATCACATATTTTATACATTCTAACAATAGTTCTGTTGTGACAATGAATATAATTGTTCAGTGTGTCAATAAATTAAGCACCCATCATATGAAAAACACTGGATCTCCCAAGTGCCGGTAACTCACCTGAAATGTCCATACGATTCTTATCTCCAGTTAACCAGCAAAAAGTTGGAAAAGAATCTGTGGTTCAAGTGGTAGAGCATCAGCCTTGTTTGGAAAACAAGCTCAATCAAGAGACCCTGAGTTTAAGACCAGAACAAACATGAACTCAGGACATCACATTTGCTAGCCAGATGCTCACTCACATGAATCATTAAAGGTCTAACACTGTTTAGCAGTTGTCAGAAGAAATGTGAAATCTAAGTTTAATTGACATCCATTTATTCAGATGATTCTTATTTAAAGCTCACTTGAGCTGGGCACCAGTGGCTTATGCCTCTAATCCTAGCTTCTCAGGAAGCTAAGATCTGAGGATCAAGGTTCAAAACCAGCCAGGGAAGGAAAGTCTTTGAGACTCTTACCTCCAATGAACTATGAAAAAGTCAGAAGTAGAGCTCTGGCTCAAGTGGTAAAGTGCTAGCCTTGAGTAAAAGAAGCTCAGAGATAGTACCCAGTACTCTTGAAGCCAATTGGTGCCAATATACTGGCACCAATATACAAACAAATGAACATGAGCTGTGCATTAGTCATTACTGGCTTAAATTTGATGTTGAAAAGACTTCCTAGGAAAAATACCTTTAATGATTCACGTGACTGAGCATCTGGCTAGCAAATGTGATGTCCGGAGTTCAGATTACATCATCATCACCCCAAAAGCAAAGAAAGAAAGGGGGGGATAGAAGGAAGGGAGAAAAAAAAAGGGCATCATTACTACTATCATCACCACCCCCAAAAAGAAAGAAAACATGAGCATGTACTGGCACATGCTAGTACTCAGTAGACTGAGGCAAAAGGCTCCTGAGTTCAAGGCTAGCCTGGGTTACATAATGAAGCCCTGTCTAGAGAAAGAAATGGGCAAGAAAATGGCCTTTCATACTACTAATGTTTGCTAAGGAATGAGTAGAAGTTAATGAAACCAGAGCAGGCAAGAGTGTGATCCAATTCTTTTTATGTCCTTCCCTATATCCTAATCCTTAACTGAAGCATGTACAGCAGTCAAGGTTTATATTTATCAATATATTTTCTTTTTAATATATTATGTGCCTTTTAATGTTAGGGGAAAATTAGGAATTTTAGACCTCCATGATGGACTTTATTATTACTATTATTTCTTTTTAGTAATTAGATTAAAAACAGTTGCCTAGAAAGCACAGTGGCATATGACTTGGTAGAGTATTTCCTTACTTTGTAAAGAATGTGTGCTATCTGTTAATGATTATTCTCTCTGTTTTTGAGGTGAAAAATGGTTATATGGCTGTTGGTTTTATCGGCCAAATGAAACATTCCACCTGGCTACAAGAAAATTTCTAGAAAAAGAAGTTTTTAAGAGTGACTATTATAATAAAGTTCCTGTTAGTAAAATTCTAGGCAAATGTGTGGTCATGTTTGTCAAGGTAAGAAGATCATTAGTTCCAGAAGTATTGATCATTTCCTTGGAATAAAATTTTATTTATTTATTTTTTATTTTTTCTATATATGTGGTGCTGAGGAATCGAACCCAGGGCTTCATGTATTCGAGGCAGAGCACTTTACCACTAGGCCATATTCCCAGCCCCCTGGAATAAAATTTTAAAACACACCAGTGGGCTCACACCTGTAATCCTAGCTACTCAGGAGGCTGAGACTTGAGGATCACAGTTAGAAGCCCTGGCAGGAAAGTCTGTGAGACTCTTATCTCCAATTGACTACCAAAAAAAAAAAGAGAAGTAGAACTATGACTCAAGTGGCGGAGTGCTAGCCTTGAGGACAAAAGCCAGGCCCTGAGTTGAAGCCCCAAGACCTGCAAAAAAAGAAATAAATAAAAATTTAAAAGACAATATTTATAAACTTAGAACTCTATTTAAACTGAGTTTTTGTTTTATTTTTTGAATTATGTCTATATAGGTATATATAAATGTTTTGGAAGAAACTTACCTCAAGATCATTTGCTGCTTACACTGTTAAACTATATTCAATTTGCTTAACTTTTTTAATATTGCCAAACCTTTTTTCTCTCTTTCCTTTCTTCCTTCTTTCCCTCCTTTCTCTCCCTTCCTTCTTTCCTTCTTTCCTTCCTTTTTTCCTTTTTTCCTTCCTTCCTTCTTCCTTTTCTTCCTTGACAGTAATAAGGATTGAATTCAGAGATTTCTGCTAAAAGACAAACTATCTCTTTGAGCCATGTCCCCCCCTATGTACATACAATGTTCTCTTGACAAGCTCACCTCCTCCATCCTCCTCATCTTTTCTCTTATTTTCCTAAAACAGTTCCAACATGTTTGTTTTATTTTTATACATGCATTAAAGACTACTTCAGTCGATTCACCCTTATCTTCTCTGTCAACCCTCTCCCTCCCACTGGTACCTGTCCCCCAACAGAACCTGTTTTACTTTCATTAGGCTAATTTTTAAGAATGTTTTGGTTCTTTTTGATTTTTTGCCTAGGACCAGCCTGTGACCTTTGTAGCTGAGACCACTGGAACAAGCTGCCACATCTGGCTTTTTTATTGATAAGGGATCTTGCTAACTTTTTTAGCTGGCCTTGAACTGTGAGCTTCCTGATCACTACTCCCCAAGTAGCTGTAATTACAGGCGTGAGCTTCTGTGCCCAGTAACAATGATATTTTCTGAAAGATAATTATTATAAATTAGTAGCTTGGTATTCAAATAATAAGTTGTATATTTTGTATGTCTGTCTAGTATGAAGTACAGAAGCCCTATCCAAAGCTTTAAGGAACATTATAATTATGTGAAATATTAATATTTTCAAAGTAAGCTAGATGAAATTGTCCATTCTTATAAAGTAATGAATATATAGTTAATAAATTCATTCTGTAGCTAAAAACGTATCTCTAAGTCAGACACTGGTGGCTCACATCTGTAATTTTAGCTATTTAGGAGGGTGAGATCTTAAGATTGTGGTTTGAACCCAGCCTGGGCAGGAAAGCCCCATGAGACTCTTATCTCTAATTACAGAAAAAGCCAGAAGTGGGCTGTGGCTCAAGTGGTAGAGTGCTAGCCTTGAGCAAGAAGGAGCTCAGGAACAGTGTGTAAGCACAGAGTTCGAGCCCTGGGACCAGCAAAAAAGAAAGAACATTTCCCCCTTAATTTCTAGAAAGTCAGTAGTTTAACCTTTGGTTGAGGTTAATATTTACTTTTGTCTTTTATGTCAGTTTTCAGAAAAGTTTACTTGATGATTAGTTCTGTTCTTATGTTCCCCCACCTTATTCCTAGGAATACTTTAAATTATGTCCAGAAAACTTTCGAGATGAGGATGTTTTTGTGTGTGAATCACGATATTCTGCCAAAACCAAATCTTTTAAGAAAATTAAATTGTGGACCATGCCCATCAGCTCAGTTAGGTTTGTTCCTCGAGATGTGCCCCTGCCTGTGGTCCGAGTCGCCTCTGTATTTGCAAATGCAGATAAAGGGGATGATGAGAAGAATACAGACAACTCAGAGGATAATCGAGTAGAAGACAGTTTCAACTTGGAAAAGGTATGTAAATAATAGTCACACAGAAAGGAATTTTAGGGGATGATGGGAAAGTGGCTTAGCAGTAAAGAGCTTGCCTAGCATGCATGAAGTCCTGGGTTTGATTCCTCAGCACCACGTAAGCAGAAAAAGACGGAAGTGACACTGTGGCTCAAGTGGTAGAGTGCCAGCCTTGAACAAAAGGAAGCCAGGGACAGTGCTCAGGCCCTGAGTTCAAGCCCCAGGATTGGCAAAAAAGGAAAAAGAAGAAAAGAATTTATACCTAAACTATAATAAAATATTCATAACTCAGAAAAATATTATGAATGTAACACCTTAGGCCAAGTAAGAAGAAACTAAAAGGATGTGGAATTGAAACCTCTTTATATAACCACTTCAAAATAAATATTAAATTTAAAGAAAAACTAAAAGGAAAGGAAAAAATGAGCAGAATATGTTTCTGCACACCTATAATCCCTGTACTTAGGAGGCAGAGGCAGTTGGATGCCTAGTTTGAGGCAAAGTTGGGCTGCCTATCTAGATCCTGTTTCAAAAACAAATATAAAAAAAGATAGTTAGCAAATTACCTCGTTGGACTTGTAAAAGAATTAGCTCTTGAATTTGCTTTTAGTTTATGATAGGATTACTATATGTGCTGTCACTCTAGCTATCTTAAAAAAAATTACTAGCTATCTTAAAAATCACTCTAGTGATCTTACTATACGTGCTGTTTTGTGTTTGTTTTTTTTAAAGTGAGTGGTTAGGCTCACAAAATGTCAAAGATTTATTTTCACTAATAAATTTGAGGACATAAATGCATAGTTTTTAGGATATTACAAATTATCAAAATAGTATCAAGAGACAGCATGTAAGTGGACAGCAACGTGAAGAAATGGGAAACGTGTACAAGAGCTAACCGAAAGAGTATTTAAGCTTCCATATGTGCATGCTTTAACTCTGAGTGGATACTATAAGTACAATGTTGATTTAACTGTTGCAGAGCATGAGAACAAAGAAAATGTCCCCATTCTCTTTGTAAACTCAGGACAATCTGGATTCTACAATCTGATAAAAACTAAAAACTATACTTTGTCTCATTCATGAATAATCAGTGTGAAAATTACTTGGGAGAAAAAGGGTTTTTTTGTAAATGAACTCAAATTATTTTTTCTCTGTGGCTTAAACATGACCTGTGCTTTCTCACAGCTTTTTTTGCTCCTGGTTAGTACTCTACTATTGGAGCCATACCTCTAATTTAAGCTTTTTGCTGGTTGATTGGAAATAAAGAGTCTCTCAGGTAATATCTGTCTAAGCTGACTATGAACCAGGATCCTCACATCTCAGCCTCTTGAGTGGTTAAGATTATAGACATGAGCCAGCAAAGTACTTCTTTTAAAACAAAATGACCAAGGAAAAAGGAGTTCATTCTAAGAATGCAATGATTGTTCAAAATTAGTAAAGTTTTCACATTATATTATATTAATAGTCCTGTATTCTTAAGCATAGATTGTATCATTTAGTCTTTCTAACAGTAGTGTGGCAGGCACTCTATTACCTTCATTTTATACATGATGAAACTAAAACAGAAGTCAGGTAACTTGCCTAATGATGTATGTTTATGTATGTCAGAGTGACTATACAAGATGGCTATACAAGGTGGCTATAAATTCCTATTTATTTTGAATAAAAATATAATAAAATATTTTAATCTTATCAATTGTAAACTAAAAAAATCTGAATAGAGAATAATGATTCAACTGTTCATTCTTATAGCATATAGTAGGAGAAAATTCTACAGTGGTATACAGAAGCTTTTGTAGTAAGTTTGCAACATTTAACTTTATTTTTTAAAATGTCTTCAGAGCCAGGCATTGGTAGCTTACAGCTGTATTCCTAGCTACTTAGGAGAATGAGATCTAAGCATTGCAGTTCAAAGCCAGCCTGGGTAGGAAAGTTTGTGAGACTCTTATCTCCATCCAATAAACTACCAAAAACCTGGAAGTGCCACTAGCCTTGAGCAAAAGAAGTTCAGGGACAGCACCTAGGCTCTGAGTTCAAGACTGGCACACACAAATACAAAATGTCTTTAGAGCCATTCATGGTTGTGCATGCCTGCCCCCCTGCCCCCACCCCAAAAAAAGAAAAACAAGGAAAGAAATTAAGGGTTGTTTTATTCACCTATAAAGAGGGAAAATGGTAGCAATTGTAGATCATTGTGTTATGAAATCTGTCATGAAGAATGTACATTTTTTAAAAAGACTTGAAAGTAGAAGTCGGAAAGAGTGAGGAGATAAGAGAATATAATGTGATGGTGAATATTGTCAAAGTACATTATATACATGCATGGAAAAATATAAGGAAACTTACTATTTTGTTCAGTGATATGTGGCAATAAGTATAGAAATGTATGGAATTGTAAAAGAAATGGAGGAGGTATAGTAGGAGGCAAGGAGAGGCACCAAGCTCTCTTCTTTTTCAGGGGTTTGAATTCAGGGTTTGACAGGCAAAGCACTTCACCCCGTGAATCGTGCCCAGCCTCCAGACTTTCTTAACATCCTTCTCTCTCCTTTTTTGTTTATTTATTCATTTATTTAGTTATTTGGTTGTGGGGCTTGAACTCTGGGCCTAGATACTCTCTCTAAGCTCTTCAGCTCAAGGCCAGTGCTCTGCCACTTGAGCTGAACTTGATGTTTTCGGTGATTAATTGGAGATAAGAGTCTCATGGACTTTGCAGCCCAGGCTGACTTTGAACCAGGATCCTAAGATCTCAGCCTCATGAATAGCTAGAATTACAGGCATGAGCCACCAGTGCCCAGCTTCTCTCCCTTTTCTTGCCTGCAGTAGGAAAGGTACATTCCTTGAGGTGGATGAGAAGAGGCGAGGATAGAAGGATTAGCAAGCCTTTCAGAGCAGAAGAGCAGAGGGAAGGTCCTGGACAAGAGAAATTACTTCTTCCCTAGACCCTCTTCTCTCCCACTCATCCTGGGTATTGTGGTTCCTAGCAGTTTCTGTGCTTCCTACACCTCCAGTGTCTGTGCTCTTTTGCCTTTCCATAACAACAAGTTGGGGGAAAAATAGGGTTGCAGTCAACTTTTCATAGAGGAAAGGATTGCACCCTTTAGAGATGATCTCAGCCTGTCACCCTGACATGTCTCCTTCAGTGTATGTGTTCTGCTTCTCTTTCCCATCTGTTAGATGCTTCTGTTCTGTGAGGAGTAAGCCCTTGTTTTTATTTCTGTTGTGCTAATGAATAACTCCCCTTTTTTAAGGAGTTTCCTGAATTTGGATTTCACCAGAGTCTGCATCAGTGACTAGGATGGGAAAGATGGAATGGGAGAGGTGGGGAGGGGAGACGGGAGAAGAAGAGAGGGGAAGGGGAGAGGGAGAGAGAGAAAAGAGAGAGAGAGAGAGAGAGAGAGAGAGAGAGAGAGAGAGAGAGAAGACAGACTCTCTGTGTATTACCTACACAAATAGATAACAAAGGCAGGACAACTGCTAACTTTTATAATATCTGGAGACTAAAGAGGTCACAAAGGAAATGTTGCTTTCCAGAGCAGGGAATAAATAACTGAATTTTGCCATCCTGAGAGATTGAGTAGAATGAATTTGTTTATGTATTGGTTTTTTGAGGAAGGATTTTTTTTTTTTTTGTAGGTGGTAGGGCTTGAACTCTGGGCCTGGGTGCTGTCCCTGAGCTCTTCAGCTCAAGGCTAGTGCTCTACCACTTGAGCCACAGCAACACTTCTGGTTTTCTAGTGGTTAACTGGAGATAAGAGTCTCAAGGACTTTCCTGCCTGGGGTGGCTTTGAACCACAATCCTGAGATCTCAGCCTCCTGAGTAGGCATGAGCCACTAGTGCCCAGCGAGACAAGATCTTATTATGCAACCCATGCTGGCCTTGAATTCAAAACTCTTTCAACATCTAGAATGCTGGGATTATAGTCATGTGCCAGTATGCTCAACTGACTAGACTGAATTTAGAAAGAGATTTAAAAAGAAAGGAAGCTAGTGTAGAATTTTTTTTATATCCATGCGTGAATGAATATGTCTGCTTCTGAATACTGATAACTGCTTTCCAGTATTTTTTCCCCTAAAAGCTAAGGGAATGAGAAAGAAAGAAAAAAGATAGGTTAACATTATTTCATTAAAATTATAAATTTAAAATAAGTACAAAGGGTTGGAGGTCTGGCTCAGTTGATAGAGCGCTAGCCAGTAAGCAAAAGCTTCAGTACCAAGTTCAAGTGCTGGGGTAAAAATAGAGTAAGTATAATATTTGATATGATACGGTTTTGGTTTTTTCTTTCTTCCTTTGTGTGTGTGTGTGTGTATATATATGGGTATTTCTGGGGCTTGAACTCAGGGCCCAGGCGCTGCCCTTGAGATTTTTTGCTCAAGGCTAGCACTCTACCACTTGAGCTACAGCTCCACTTCTGATTTTTTGGTGGTTAATTGGAAGTAAGAGTCTCATGAACTTTTCTGCCCTTGCAGGCTTCCAACCTCTGTCCTCAGATCTCAGCATCCTGACTTGTTAGGATTACATGCATGAACCACTGTTGCCTAGCTTATAATGATAGTTTTATTACAGCCACCTAAATTTTTGGTTTTTAAATCATCAGTTATCAAAACCTTTTATGGTTGTTTTCCTTGTAAGTTAATATAAAGGAAAGCTGTTTTTTTCTTTTTTTTCCTTTTCCATCTACTCTTGATTGTTAGCTACCTTCCTAAAACCAATTTCCTTTACCACAGGAGAAAGAAGATGTCCCTGTGGAAATGTCCAATGGTGAACCTGGTTGCCACTATTTTGAGCAGCTCCGTTACAATGATATGTGGTTAAAGGTTGGCGACTGTGTCTTCATCAAGTCTCATGGCTTAGTGCGCCCTCGTGTGGGCAGGTAAATGTCATTGGTGGAGGGAAGATGTGGTTGATACTAATTTAGGGTCCGTAGACATCCATCAAGCCAACTCACACTACCCATGCTTTCACATCTGATCATTATACTTCTTTGAAATTTCCCCATGAATTTTCCTTTCCTTTTCCTCCCCTTCCCTCCCCTCCCCTCCCCTCCCCTCCCCTCCCTTTTTCTTTCATCATGGGTTTGAGCTCAGCACCTAGGTCCTGTCTCTGAGCTTTTTCTGTTCAAGGCTAGTACTCTATCACTTTGAGCACAGCTTCCCTTTGGGCTTTTTGGTGGTTATGTTAATTGGAGATAAGAGTCCCAAGACTTTCCTGCCCATGCTGGTTTGAACTGCAATCCTCAGATCTCAGCCTCCTGAGTAGCTAGGATTACAGACATAAGCCACCAGCACCTGGCTTGGATTTTCTTTTTTCCTGTAATGGTTTTAAGTCTTAAACTCAGGGCCTCAGCACTGTCCCAGAGCTTTTTTGCTCAAGGCTAGTGTTCTACCACTTGAACCACAGCTCTACTTCTGGCTTTTTTATGGTTAATTGGAGATAAGAGTCTCATGGACTTTCCTGCCTGGGCTGGCTTCAAACCATGATATCTCAGCCTTCTGAGTAGCTAGGATTACAGGCATGAGCCACTGGTGCCCAGCTCCCCATAGGTTCTTAGGGGCTTTTGTCCCCACTATTTATTGCTCTCAGTTAAGAAACCTTTCCCTTTGCATAATAACTTAAATTTGAAGTGATATTTCTTAAGCCATTTTTCTATCTGCAAAGTGGGCTAAGTCTTTCTATTTCCTACTCCTTAGAGTATATATCATATATTGGTGTTCTCTTAAGGGTTTCCATACCTTGAATTTCCAAGTGCTCTGAGGCTAGGAACTTTTTCTTTTTCTCAACTTTGTATCCCATGCTTACATCATATTATATGAAACATAATAGGAGCTCACATGTTTGATGACCAAGTAAATTGGTAAAACAATGTCAGTATGGTTGGGTGACAGTCACAGCAATAATGGAGTCAAGTACTGGTTGAGCTGTGGAGGATAGTGATTAAGAGCATCTGTCACTAACTGGAGGCATGGCGCCAAGTGGTAGGGTGCTAGCTGTGATGGAAAAGCTGCCAAGAAAGAGTTTGAGGCCTGAGTGAAAGCTTTGTGTACACACACACACACACACACACACACACACACACACACACACACACACACACACACACACACACACACACACACACACAC
This sequence comes from Perognathus longimembris pacificus, assembly GCF_023159225.1. Classification (NCBI taxonomy): domain Eukaryota; kingdom Metazoa; phylum Chordata; class Mammalia; order Rodentia; family Heteromyidae; genus Perognathus; species Perognathus longimembris. Next base: position 37,484,089 of record NC_063170.1, read on the forward strand.
ACACACACACACACACACACACACACACACACACACACACACACACACACACACACACACACACACACACACACACACACACACACACACACACACACACACACACACACACACACACACACACACACACACACACACACACACAGCACCAGTCAGGCTGGAGGTGTGATTCTAGTAAGATCAGGGACCTGAATTCAAAAAGAACATCAGTTGAGGACTAGGGAATATATAGCTCCGTAGTAGAGAGTACTTGCCTAGCATAGGAAAGGCCCTGGGTTTGATCGTCCTGGGCCATAAAAATAAATAAATGCATATTAGTACTTGATTCCAGGAGATTTCGGGTCAAATCTGAGCTTTGCTAGTTGTATGTCCTTAGACAAATGATTTACTTCCCTGGGTTTCTAATATGTTTGTTCATCATTCAGCAATCATTTATTATAGCTACTATTTCCCACTACTTTGAGTAGCTCCAAGAATATGTTAGTGAATAATGCAGACAGATACTTTTAGTTCCATAGAGCTTTGTTCTAATGGGAAGACACAATAAACACCTTGAACAAGTGGTTGTTGTTAGATCATGATACATGCTGTTGAAAAAGTGGAGCACACTAAGGAGAATAGACATGTTTCAGACCCAGGAGATTGGTTTGTATAGGCCTCACTCAGAACCTGGCATTGAGCCTACCCTTGAAGAAAAAGAGTGAAAATTATGAATAGCCAAGGGAAAAAATGCTGCAGGCCAAGTGATTAACAGGTATAAGAAATGTGTCAGGTCTGTTGAAATCAGCAGTTTGTTACTAACAGAATGATCCATTCATGAGTTAGATAATAGGTGAGAACCAAGGAGTAGCTTGTAAATTATATAAGGCTCTTAGAGGGTTAAATGAGATTGTTTTAAGCATGTAAGTTGCATTTGATTTAGGACTTAAAGATTAGATTTGAAGAGTCAAAAGTAGAAGCAAGGGCTGGGAACATGGCTTAGTAGTAGAGTGCTTGTCTAGCATGCAGGAAGCCCTGGGTTTGATTCCGCAGTACCACATAAACAAAAAAAGCCAGAAGTGGCTCTGTGGCTCAAGTAGAGTGCTAACCTGAGCATAAGAAGCTCAGGGACAGTGCCCAGGCCCTGAGTTCAAGCCCCAGACTAGTGGGGGGGGGGTAGGGGAGAGGAGTATAAGCAAAGAGATCTGGTAGGGGGTATTACAATAAATCCAGTCAAGAATGATGGTGGCTTAAATGAGTGTGACTGACAAGAATACTATTTTGAAGGTCAAGTTAGTAGCATTCCTAATGAGATGTGGAGTCTGAGAGGGAGTAGTCAAAGGTTATAATCCTTCAAGAATGAAATTATTTCAATATAATTTTTCAATTATTTTTCTCCCAAGAATTGAAAAAGTATGGGTGCGAGATGGAGCTGCATATTTTTATGGCCCCATCTTCATTCACCCAGAAGAAACAGAGCATGAGCCCACAAAAATGTTCTACAAAAAAGAAGTGTTTCTGAGTAATCTGGAAGAAACCTGCCCCATGACATGTATTCTGGGTATGTATTTATGCCTTTTCATTTTTAATCACTTTCATAAATCACAGTAAAATTATACATGCAAATATCCGTAGACAATACTGCTTCTGTGCTAGGCACTGTTCTAGATTTTATATACATAGCAGTGACCAAATTGAAGTTTATGTTATACTCTTTTCTTTTTTTTTTTTTTTTTGGCCAGTTCTGGGGCTTAAACTCAGCACCTGAGCACTGTCCCTGGTTTCTTTTTGCTCAAGGAAAGCATTCTGCCACTTAAGCCATAGCGCCACTTCTGGCCGTTTTCTATACATGTGGTGCTGGGGAATTGAACCCAGGGCTTCATGTATATGAGTCAAGCACTTTTGCCACTAGGCCATATTCCCAGCTATGTTATACTCTTAAAGAGTTACATTTGGGCTGGGATAGCTGGGAATATGGCCTACTGGTAGAGTGCTTGCCTCGTATACATGAAGCTCTGGGTTTGATTCCTCAGCACCACATATATAGAAAAAGCCAGATGTGGCACTATGGCTCAGGTGGTAGAGTGCTAGCCTTGAGCGAAAAGATGCCAGGGACAGTGCTCCTGAGTTCAAGTCCCAGGACTGGCAAAAAAAAAAAAAGTCATTAAGGCTGTGTTTAGAGTTCTAATAGGACCCTAAGTCAAGGTACAGAAGCACCCCATTTGTTCCAGGACCACCAATCACTCCTATTCTAGCTGTGGGCATTAATCCTAGCTGTGCCTGTAATCCTAGCCAGTCAGGAGGCTGAGATCTGAGGATCACAGTTCGAAGCCAGCCCAGGAAAGAAAGTCCATGAGACTTTTATCTCCAATTAAGCACAGAAAATCAGAAGGCTTTTATGGCTCAAAGTGGTAGAGTGCTAGCCTTGAGTGAAAAAGCTCATGGACAGCTCCCAGGTCCTGAGTTCAAGCCCCACAATCTACAAAAATAAAATAACAAAAAAGATAAAATATCTTAAGATAAACTTAATGAGCTTCTTGCTAGTTAGAGGTAAGACTCTAAAGGATTTTTTTTACCTAGGCTGGCTTCAAACTTGGACCCTCACATCTCAACCTCCTGAGGAAGTAGAATTTATAGCCATGAGTCACCAGTGGCCAGCCCCAGTGGTTTTGCTTTGGGAGTAGCAGGGTTTGAACTCAGGGCCTTGAATTTGCTAGGTAGACGCTCAGCTAGTTGAGCCTATTTTGCATTTATTTTTTCAAATAGTATCTTCATTTATGCCCAGGCTGGCCTGGACTTCCTACTTATGCTTTCTAGGGTAGCCAATATGACACATTCATCACCATACTTGGCTTTTATTGTTTGAGATTGGGTCTCACAAAGGTCTGGCATCAAATTGATCTGCCTCCTGAATATCTGGGATTGCCAGTGTAATCCATCTACAAGTAATTCTTAAGTGAGAATTCTTCCAACTGTAACCATAAAGCAATACTGTACAGTTTTAAAGTGCTCACATTAAGGATTAGACAATTGTTGCTAGTTGACAAAAGCATCAAAAATACAGGGAAGGGACGAGCACTGGTGGCTCACACCTGTAAACCTAGCTACTCGGGAGGCTGAGATCTGAGGATCGCTGTTCAAAGCCAGTCAGGAAGGAAAGTTTGTGAGACTATTATCTCCAATAAACTACTCAGAAAAAGCCATAAGTGATGCTGTGGCTCAAGTGGTAGAGTGCTAGCCTTGAGCAAAAGAAGCTCGGGGACAGCGCCTAGGTCCTCAGTTCAAGCCCCAGGACTGGCACAAACACACACACACACGCACATGCACGCACGCACACACACACGCACACACATGGTAGGCATGCCTGTAATCTCAGCACTCAGGAAGCATAGTCTGTGGTAGAATACTAGCCTATCAAGCACAAGCTCAGAGTTCAAACCTAATAACTACTAAACAATAAAATAAAATCTACCCAGGTGCTGGTGGCTCCTTTCTGTAATCCTAGCTTCTCAGGAAGCTGTAGTCTGAGGATCGCAGTTCAGTGCCAGCTCTGGCAGGAAAGGCCATGAGACTCTATCTCCAATTAACCACCAGAAAACTTCAATTGGCTTGGTGGCTCAAAATGTTAGAGCGCTAGCCTTAAATTAAAAAGCTCAGGGACAGTGCCCAGGCCCTGAGTTCAAGTCCCACAACTGACAAACGGATGGATAGACAGACAGATGGATAGATGGATGGGTGGGTGGATAAATCAAAATGTCTATCTGTAGATGAATGGGGGAATATATATCCTAGACATACCTAAGTTACATAGTTAAAAAAAACAGCCTGAGACCCTGTTTCAAACAAAATAAAACTTAAAAGAAGCATAGGGAATCATTCACCTACTTTTCACTCTTTTATAAATTTAGCATAACCTCTATGGAAGGTTGAAATACCTGTAAAAGTGAAGATGTACATATACTTCATTCCAGATTTTTTACCTGTAGAAATATATACTTCATTTGTATTCACACTGTGCAAATTTATATGTGTGTTAAATTATTTACCTCAGCAGAAGTTTGGGAACGATCCAGGTATCAGTAATTAGCTGAACAAATACAAGTAGGGATACCCAAGAGAGATTATTGTGACAAAAATTTAGATTCAAAATATTGTACATATTGCGCTACCATTTGTGAGAGCTTTATTATTTTTATAAGTAGCATAAATTAACCATTTTAAGTTTTTATATGTATGCCTGTATTGGGACTTGAACTGAGGGTCTGCAATTCTCATTTGACCATTTTTGCTCATAGTTGGTACTCTACCACTTGAGCCATGTCTCTACTTCCAGTTTTAGCCTCTTTTGTGCTGGTTCTGGGGCTTGAATTTAGTGCCTGAGCAATGGCCCTGAGCTTTTTCACTCAAGGGGTGAGCCACCAGCACCTAACCCAAATAGAAACTATGAACCAATGAAACAAACAGTAACTATTTCCTCTTCTCCCCTTCCTGACCCTAGTAATTTCTGCTTCCTGTCTATATGAGATTTGTATATTCTGTTTAAGTGGAATTGTGATACTTCCCCTTTTTGTCTGGCTTACTTTACTTAGCATTATTTTTGTTAAGATCCATTCATGCAGACAAAATTGTTACTAGTTATTTTGGAGATGGAGTCTTTCCAACAAGTCTCTCTCTGGGCTGCTATCAGTCAAACCATTATTCTTTTGCTAGGATTACAGGCATGAGGCACCTGCACCTAGCTTTTTGCACATTTAGCTACTATGGATGTTACTATAATCATTGGTGTTCAGGTATCCCTTTGAGCCTGTTTTCAGGTGTGTGTGTGTGTATGTGTGTGTTATATGCACGCACATACTCTTGCATGCAACAGTCCTGAAGCTTGAAATCAGGGCCTTGGCACTGTCCCTGAGGTTTTTTGCTCAAGGCTAGTTAGTGCTCTACCACTTGAGCCACAGCTCCACTTCAGCTCCACTTCTGCATTTTTGGTGATTAGTTGGAAATAAAGAGTCTCAATTCTCATATGTTAACAGTCTTCAGTGGCTAGGGTTACAGGCATGAGCCACCGATACCCAGCATGTTTCCAGTTTTTTAGGTATATGCCTAGAAGCAGAATTGCAATAATTATTTAGCTTCTTTGAGGAGGTGCCAAACTCTTTTGTGCACGACAGATGCATCATTTTATAATTCCTCCAGCAACATTTAAGGGTTCTAGTTTCTCCATGTGTGTAGGCTGTCACTTGTTTTTGTTGTTGTTTGTTCAAGTGAAATGTACCATTTGTCTCTGTGATCCAGACTGACGTCATTTACCTTTAATTTAGCACACTTTTAAAGTCATATCTCACATCTTGATTGCTTTCTAGAAAATGTTTGGTCAGGGGCTGGGGATATGGCCTAGTGGCAAGAGTGCTTGCCTTGTATACATGAGGCCCTGGGTTCGATTCCCCAGCACCACATATACAGATAATGGCCAGAAGTGGCGCTGTGGCTCAAGTGGCAGAGTGCTAGCCTTGAGCAAGAAGAAGCCAGGGACAGTGCTCAGGCCCTGAGTCCAAGCCCCAGGACTGGCCAAAAAAAAAAAAGAAAGAAAGAAAATGTTTGGTCAGATTCTCCTCTATAGGTATTTTTGTCTGCTTGAATCTCTCCATCCTTACTTTTTGAACATTTGGAATATGTGTATCCTACTGTATCTCAGTACTAGCCCTTTGATAATTAGAAGAGTGGGCATATTTATAAATGCATTCTCTTCCTACCCCCTTGGTCAGAAACTTGAACCTTGCACCAAAGTACATGTTTTCACATCCTTCTATCCTTCATACACTACCTGAGGAAACTTGTAGAGTTCACATAGTGTCCCAATCTGGGCAGATGTTTTTCTGTCCTAAAGGCTGTGAAATGTCATTGTGGTTTGATTGGCATTTCCCCATTGATTAATGAGGTTGAACATTTTTTGTGTGTGTTTATTTACCTCTCATGTATCTTTGGAATAATATCTGTTGATATTCTTTGCCCATTTTTTAATTGAGTCTTAAGATTGTTAAATTGTAGTTCATTATATATTCTAGATACTGAAGTCTGGATTCCAGCTACTATTTTCTTATATAGTTTTGTCTTTTTTACTTTTTAATAGTATTCATTAGAGCACAGAGTTGTTTGTTTGTTTTTTCTGTTAGTCATAGGGCTTGAATTCTGGGCCTGGGTGCTGTCCCTGAGCTCTTCAGCTCAGGCTAGCACTCTACCATTTGAGCCACAGTGCCACTTATGGTTTTCTGGTGGTTAATTGGAGATAAGAGTTTCATGGACTTTCTTGCCTGGGCTTCCTTTGAACTGTGATCCTGAGATCTCAGCCTCCTGAGTATCTAGTATTACAAGGGTGAGCCACTGGCACCTGGCACTCACAAAGTTTTTAGTTTTGATGATGTCTAGTTTATTTTCTGTAGTGCTCTTCAGTTTTCACATCTAAAAAAAACAATGCCTCGTCAGAGGTCATAAAGATTCACACCTTGGGGCTGGGAATATGGCCTAGTGGTAAAGTGCTTGCTTCATATACATGAAGCCCTGGGTTCAATTCCTCAGCACCACATATATAGGAAAAAGCCAGAAGTGGAGCTGTGGCTCAAGAGGTAGAGTACTAGCCTTGAGCAAAAAGAAGCCAGGGACAGTGCTCAGGCCCTGAGTCCACGCCCCAGGACTGGCAACAAAAACAAAAAAACAAAGATTCACACCTTGGTTTTCTCTTAAGACTTTTATAATTGTAGCTCACACATTTAAGTCTTTGATCATTCTAAGGTAATTTTTGTAGATGATACAAAGTAACAATCCAGCTTCATTCTTTTAAATTATCTAATATGGGTTTATTTCTATACTTCAGATTGAATTCTGTTTCATTGACCTGTGTGTCTATATAACCTTGTATAAATATATACCCTTTTATCTTTTTTTTTTTTTTAGGAAACAAATAGATCTCTATATTTAGATATTGTGAAGGGAAAACTCTGAAGAACATAAAATTATATGTGTGCCTGTACTGGGACTTGAACCTTTTATCTTTTTAATTTAATTTTCAAATGTGAACATTTATATGTGTGTGCATATTTCAGTCTTCAGGCTTTAACTCAGGCGCTGCCCCTGAGCTTTTTGCTCAAGGCTAGTAGTCTACTGCTTGAGTCACAGCTCCATCTCTGGCTTTTGGTAGTTAACTGGAGAGAAGGGTCTCATGGACTCTCCTGCCCTGACTGGCTTCCAATTACAATCATCAGATCTTAGTCTCCTCAATAGATAGGATTACAGGTGTGAGCCACCAGCACCCAGCCTGAACATACTATTTTTAAAATTATAGAAAATTTAAAACAAGTATTAGCTGTGACCTCAGTTTATTTCTTTAATTCCTCTCCAACTTACTCTTTCAGGAAAGTGTGCTGTGTTGTCATTCAAGGACTTCCTCTCCTGTAGGCCAACTGAAATACCAGAAAATGACATTCTGCTTTGTGAGAGCCGCTACAATGAGAGTGACAAGCAGATGAAGAAATTCAAGGGACTCAAGAGGTTTTCACTCTCTGCTAAAGTGGTAGATGATGAAATATACTACTTCAGGTAAACCTTGAAAACTACAGGAACAAAGAGCACTTTATCTAACTCATATCAGAACAAGGTAGCCCACACAGGCACTGGTGGTTCACACCTGTAATTCTAGCTACTGAGAAGGCCGAGATTTGAGAATCAAGGTTTCAAGCCATCTTGGGTTGTAAACTATGAGCCCTTATCTCCAGCTAACCAGCAAAAAGTCAAAAGTAGAGGTATGGTTCAAGTGGTAGGGTCCCAGCCTTGAGTAAAAAAGCCACATGAGAATGTGAGCCCCAGAGTTCAAGCTTCAGTATTAGCATACATAGAAAATAAAGACAAAAAAACAAAAGCAATATACAGCCCAGTGTTTTCATTTTTTAATTAAATCTTAAAACTAGGACAATATAAATTCCAAATAGAAAATATTAATTCATTTAAATACTAGAGAAAATGTTGGAGCTGGAGACATGGTTCCAGTAGGGGAGTGAAAATGCTGAAGGAGAGTGTGAGGTCCTGAGTTCTAGCCCCAGTACCAACACATAAAAGAAAACGTTCATATTCTACTAGAACCTGGTAACCACTCTAATAGTGTCCTTTGCTTAGACTCCAGTAATTATAGAGGCAGAAATACTTGGTTTTAGTTCATATTCTATTTGTTAGCAGATGGCTCCATTCTACAGATTGTAAAACTCGTCAAAATATATATCAACTAGCTCTGACTCAGTGCTTCTGTGGGTATTCGTCAAAATTCTTTTTAAAAAAACAACTCTGAGGGTTGGGAATATGGTCTAGTGGTAGAGTGCTTGCCTCATATACATGAAGCCCTGGAGTGTTCTATTCCTCAACACCACGTATATAGAAAAAGCCAGAAGTGGCGCTGTGGCTCAAGTGGTAGAGTGCTAGCCTTGAGCAAAAAGAAGTCAGGGACAGTGCTCAGGCCTGAGTTCAAGCCTCAGGACTGGCAAAAGAAAAGAAAAGAAAAAAAACTTCTGAGGCAGGCATCCATGGCTCACACCTGTAATCCTAGCTACTCAGGAGGCTGATATCTGAGGATCACAGTTCAAAGCTAGCCCAGACAGGAAAGTCCATGAGACTCTTATCTCCAGTTAACCACCAAGCAGCTAAGGCTCAAGTGGTAGAGCACTAGCCTTGAGCACAAAAACACAGGAACAGCACCCAAACTCTGAGTTCAAGCCTCAGCATAGGCACACCAAAACAACAACAAGCACCTAGCTTTGTAAGTAGAGGTAAGTTCAGAACCAATCATTTCAGCTTCCTTGCTACCTGTAGGATGGACAGTGCACATCACAGGAAGTTCTTTCTAAGGTGAAACACTTTTCTCTGACAGTCCTGGAGTGGTGTTAGATGACTTTATTTTCTTATGTCACTTTTTTCAGAAAACCAATTGTTCCTCAGAAAGAGCCTTCACCTTTGTTGGAAAAAAAGATTCAATTGCTGGAAGCTAAATTTGCTGAGTTAGAAGGTGGAGATGATGATATTGAAGAGATGGGAGAAGAAGACAGTGAGGTTATTGAACCTCCTTCTCTACCTCAACTTCAGACTCCCCTTGCCAGTGAGCTGGACCTTATGCCCTACACACCCCCACAGGTGAAGGTGACATGTCCTGTTACTAACCTTTTTCTCAGCTGTGTTTTGCAGCAAACACAAACCAAAGTAAGGAGACATCTGCCTCTTCCATAGGAGAGCTTCTACCTAGAAATTTGGAGGAAGGAACAGGTTGTTTGGTTTAGTTGTGGTTGGTTGAGTTTGGAGGGGGATTTTTTTTGTCAGATTCCTTTTCATATATTTTTTCCTCTTTATGTTTTAATTGATTATATGCCTGTAATCCTAGCTACTCAGGAGGCTGAGATCTGAGGATCGCAATTCAAGCCAGCCTAGGCAAGAAAATGTATGGCTCTTGTCTTCAATTAAGTCACAGGAAAGGCCAAAAGTGGCATTCTGTGGCTCAAGTGGCAAAGTGCTAGCCTTGAGCAAAAAGAGCTCAGGGACAGCACCCAGAACTGGGGGGGGAAAAAAAAAGCATATGCCAGGTGGCAGTGGCTCACACTATTACTAAAAAGACTGAGATCTAAGGATCTTAGTTTGAAGCCAGCCCCGGCTGGAAAGTCCATGAGACTTATCTCCAATTAGCTACTCAAAAAAGCCAGAAGTGGAACTGTGGCTCATGTAGTAGAATAGTAGCCTTGAACAAAACAGCTCAGAGACAGTGCCCAGGCCCTAAGGTCAAGCTCCAGGACTGACACACATACACACACGCACGCACGTGCACGCACACACACACTTCAATAGGGCGCCAGTGGCTCACACTTGTAATCTGAGGTACTCAGGAAGCTGAGTTCTGAGGATTGGAGTTTGAAGCCAGATCAGGCAGGAAAGACTGAAACTCTTATCCCCACTAAACTACCAAAAAAGCCAGAAGTGAAGCTGTGGTTCAGCACTAGCCTTGAGCAAAAGGAAGTTCAAGGACAGCACTGGGCCTGAGTTCAAGCCCTAGGACCAGCACCAAATATATGTATGTATATATATATATGTCATGTAATTAAGCCATTAATGATTTAAAATAATCTCTTAGATTTTGTAGTTGATTTACTTGCAGTTTACTTCGAAAGCTTTCCTTTCCTTGTATGGAAGAAAAACAGTAAGGAAAGGCATCATCCTATTACTTCTCAGTTTTCATTATCTGTGTCTTTTTTGGTTTTGCGGGGGGGGGGGGGGGGTTGTTTGTTTTGTTTTTTTTGTTGTTGTTTTGTTTTGTTTTATATTGTTTTTTTGAGAAAGGGTGTCAGTATATAGCCTAGGCTGATCTCAAATGTATGTTCTTTCTGCTTTTGCCTCCCAGGTGCTGGGATTACAGGCATGCTCTACCACACTGATCACCAAGTCTTTTAAGTCTTTTTTCTTTAGGACTTGATCTTTTCATTGAGGTGATTCTCATTGGTATTTTTTCTTGTTTAGACTCTCAGGACTTGTGAGGTCACTATTACATATTGTAGTATTATAGTCATAAAACTCGAAATTTTAATTTATTTCTTATTTTGAGGCAAGCAAGTATATTTTGACCAAGAAATGGCCAACTACAAACTCAGTGTGTCTATAAAACAGTAACTATCCTGTGTTCCTGGCTTCCATAATTCCCTAAGCAATTAATCAAGTGCAGTGTTCTGATCCACTATAAGAGCTTTCTGTCTTACAGTCTACCCCAAAGTCTGCCAAAGGCAGTGCAAAGAAAGAAGGCTCCAAGCGAAAAATCAACATGAGTGGCTACATCCTGTTCAGCAGTGAAATGAGAGCTGTGATTAAGGCTCAGCACCCAGACTACTCTTTTGGGGAGCTCAGCCGACTGGTAGGAACAGAATGGAGGAACCTTGAGACAGCCAAGAAAGCAGAATATGAAGGTAAATAGAGACTAGGCACAACTGTCCAAGCTTTCTAAGCAAGGCAGTGTTTTCAGGAATGCATATGCGTAGATGTTACTCCCTTGATCCTGCCACATGCACATGAACTTTGTGTTAAGGACTATTCCAGAAAGTACCTACTCAACAGTTCAGATGTCAGACATTCTCTTGGTCCTGACTAAGCACAGTGCTTCCCTGACTTTGCCTGTGATCCTGGTGTTGCAGCCCCCTACCCCCTACCCCAGAATTCCCCAGTAATATTTTGCTTTACCAAAAATTGCATGATTTTCTTCATTTTCTTTCATTGAGTCCTATAAACACATGTATGTTGAGTTGAGAAATGAATGTACACTGATGTTAAAATATAATTTTGATTGATACTCATCCAAAAGGAGCCTTTTAAAATTAGTAGTCTTACACGGTGGCTCTTGATAAGCTTATATGTATAAACTCTAAGCTGCAGTTTGGTGGAAGTACCTGGTTTGTTAGTCCAGACCCGGCCTCTGCTGTATCTGTATTCTTAGCTACAGTTAAGGTATTTGGGATTGATGGAGCCCAACTGTCTTTGTTTTCCTTTTACTCTGATTAAATCACTTCGGGCCATGATCTGTTATTTAAGGATGGTGATTCTTAGCCATTAGGTACAAATACTTGGATTTTTGGTTGCTTTTTATTTGTTTTTGTTAATTTCAGGCATGGTTAAGAAAGAAGAGCGTAAACATTAGATTAGGCAGGACTTTTGCCTTTGAGCTGTATTTTTTTCCATTTAGAATTTTATAGCAGTCAATTCTTAGTCTTCTTGGCTTAGTACAAACAATTTGTTTTAAGGGAAAGTAAAGGCTGCCTGCTTTATTGAAGTTTGTTAGAACTGATTGATTATTTAAGAATTATCTGATCAGGCGTCCCTAAGAATCTTCTGCCAAAGCATAATCCTGCAAGGTACTCTATCAAGAAACATTCTGTGGCAAAACCTGCTTGAGAGTATGCCAGACTCCATGTCTTAGTTAGGAACTTACAATGCATATTCCATGTTAAAGTCTCTAAAACCTTAAAAAAAAAAAAGAGTTTTTATCTGGAATTTTATGAAATTTGACCAGGTATTTAGGTAGTATCTATTAATATCCTGAAAAAACATTTTATACAACATTCTTTGGGAAGTCCTAGTTAGTTCCCTAAGAACCTAGAACTTTAGAGAGCTTTGGTATTATCTTACTGTACATGAAGACCTAACACTTAGAGTGAGAAATTAACGTAGGTTATAAAGCCTCTTCCAAAACAAAGCCAGCACTTGGGTGACTGATTTTTATAGAGTATGAAGAGGAGAGAAAAATACCTGGAGATAAAGTGAAGGCAGTATAGCTAGGGAAGGAAAAGATGTGGCTTAAAGGAAATTCTCCTAGATTCAACAAGGAATCTGAAATTCAGAATGGTCCTAATTAGAGGAGTTACACAACTCAGAAACATCTCAACTTTTGGTGTTTTTCACCTATTACCCAGATAGGAGTTAGGCTGGCTTTGTTATAATTCTGTTTTCCAGGACAGCTTAGTTAGGCTTCTCCTAGAAAGAGATAACAGTAGCCTGCCGGTATTTGATCCACAGGCCTGAATGTTTTCTGTTTTTCCAACCTCTTTCCTTTTTTTTTTCCTTTGCTCTCTTCTCTCATTTACTGTCATTTGTATAATGAAAAAACTAGAATTTAATGTAGGGTCTAAATCAAATCATTGATTTTTTTGTTTGTTTGTTTCATTGTGAGCTCAGGAAAACAAGTTGTTCAAATGGCCTTTGTCCCTCACACTTACTGCACTCACTTTGCAGCAGGTGTGTAAATTGGGACAGTGCTAGTGGTGGATGACAAATCTCTGCTGACAACTGTGTCACAGCCAAGGAGTGTTGTACTTGCTTGACTTTCACATCCTTACCCTAAAAGAGGACTGGAGCTGTTGCTCCTTGATTCTCTTTAAAGCCATGTGACCTCAAGCTGTTATCCCCCTCTTCAGATGTGTGGTGGTTGGAGTCTGATATCAGGAGTCAGAGCCATCAGTTGCTGGTTCTCTTTATATTCTTGGACAAATCATTACCTGTCTCCCAGTCTCCATTTTCCCATATGAAGAGTGGAGAGGGCTTTCTTACCTATAAATGGTGAAAACAGAATAAACCCTGTGTGGTGGGAGCTTTGATAATACTCCTCTAGTCTAGTATATAAGGGTCCACCTGCTAGAAACATGACTGTTGGAGCTGTTCGCTCTGGAGATGCAGAGTAGCTCAAGAGAGTGAAAGAAGTTATCAGGTAAAAGCCCAGAAGTTCCACAAGCAAATGCTCCTCTTGCATTTTATATGAAATGAGTAGATTCTGGAATTTGTACAAGTTTAGGACAATTTATGATCAGCTTTGAAGTATGCAGCTGTAGGCAATGTGATTCTTTTCAGAACATTGTCCTTTGCTACATACATATATGTATTAGTTCCCTGATTCTGAAGACAATAGCCTAGAGTATTATGCATTTTTCCCTTGGGTTTATTAAACAATGTCCTCTTTACTCCACTAGAATATAGAAAGTGGCTGTTTTCTTTCCCTAAAATCTTGTGGAAGAGGCAGTAAGCTACTTTTCCCTTACAGAGTTAATTTTCTTCAGCTGCTAAACCTGTGATACTAATGATAAAGAGTCCTCAAATCTTTGTAAAATTGGGTACAAGGAATCAGGAAAATAGAGTAAGTAACAATTGCATCAGAAATTATAATGGGCCATGGAATTGCTTCATGTTAAAATTATAAACTATAATGCTATTAATACTAGAATAATGGTAGTGCTTCTCATCTTCAGGGTGCCTCATGAGATTAACCACGGTGGTTACGCTGGTGATGTGTTTAAATAAAACTTGTGCTTTCTGAATGTGTGTTGCAGTCTTAACATTCTTGAAATCTTTGCAGACAAGTTCTCAAGATGGGATAGGAAAGCTGGATTCTAGGTTTACCAAGTGAAATCGGCCCGACTCTTCCTGTGTTGAGACTAGTCAACTACTGTTCCTTCCATTGAGACAGAACTGTTGCCTGTGTTTTTACTAGTCCTGTTGAATGCAATGGATGGTATTTTGAATTCCTGGGTTAAAAACAGAATTGAAAATCTGAAATGCCTTTACAGAGCGGGCAGCTAAAGTTGCTGAGCAGCAGGAGAGAGAGCGAGCAGCACAGCAACAGCAGCCGAGTGCTTCTCCCCGAGCAGGCACCCCTGTGGGGGCTCTCATGGGGGTGGTGCCACCACCAACACCAATGGGGATGCTCAATCAGCAGTTGACACCTGTTGCAGGTAAAAACAGGAGCTAAGACCATTTTTTTTTCCACTTTAAGAAATTCCTTCATTTTTTTTTTCTCCAAGAGGAGTAGGCCACAGCCTGTAGCCTTTTCTCATGACAGATTTAAAGTTTGAAGTCATCCATGTTGTCCTACATTGCCTTTCCCATATGGGCAGTGTCTCTTTCCTGCCCCAGATATGGGCCCTGGGCATAATCCAGGGAATTGGTAGGGACCACTTCTTCCCTGGCTGTGGGCATGGTCTGGCAATGTTCTTACCCCAGACTGCTCTAAATAGAGCACTACAGCAGATAACATAAATAAGCCCTAAATTCTGTTCTAAAGAACTTTCAAGAGAATACACAAAACCAGTCTTTAGGAAGTATTGATTTTCCTTCTTGTACTAGTATTCAGTTTGCCTTGTTCTGCTGCAGCCATCTTTAAAAGACTGACCATTTAAAAGGATTTTTGACAATTATAAATCCTTTCCTGGTCACCAATGTGCATGACTGCTAAATTTAAAAAAAAAGTCCTTATTCAATTCATTGTGCCCACTCTGTAATGCTTTTCTATTTAATTACATTAAACTGCATTTTCTGTTAGTATCCCAGTCACATATTAAACAAAAAGAAAGAAAATGATGAATGTGGTTTGCTTGTGTGTGTTGTCTCTGGTTCTGGTAGCCATAGTGAATTTGACTATTCTTGAGTTCAGTATTTGTCTGATATGTCTTCAGTGAGAAACCTGCATACCACCTCTCTGGCCCCAGCTTTGTAATCACCCCAAGTCTGATGAGATCTGTACAAGCCACCTATGATTTTTCTTAAATTGAGTAGTCTGACCTCCATTGCAGGGAGTCTAAGACAGTGTTGTTCAAGGCAGGTTTGTTGGGATGTTGTTTTTGCTTTTTAAGGAAGAGCAGTGTAGGATACTTTTCCATTGTCGCTCTTAACTTTTGTGATGGCAAGTTCTCAAATGCACTGTCGCTGAACTCACAGCAGTTGCACTCGCCAAAGCACTTGTGAATCATGGCTTTCAGTACTTTCAGTGTAACTGATGTTGATCTAACAAATTTCATAATCCGCCTGCTCTATTCCATGGCCCATTTTGGTTAATGGGGTTCAAGCGGTTTTAGAAATCAGGCCTTGAATGTGGGGACTTTGAAAGGTAGAATTCCTTCATTGATACTCTGTCCTGTTCTAATTGATGTGTGATATTGTGGCACTGTGCCCTTGACTGCAAAACCCAGGGACATATTAACAAAATGAAAATTTTAAAAACAGCAGCTGCAGCATTTTAGCTCCCTGTTGGGGAATAACATAGAGCTCTATGGTTGAGGATGGTGGACCCTCTAGAAAGCTCCTGCTCTTGTTACTGAGGGTGTGCTACCCGGACTTCTGGGTCATGGGAGTTAAGGCAAGCATTCTCTACAGTAACGGTCTTTGATCCACAGTGGGAACTTTGCAGCCAAGAGGATGATTTTTCATGGGTTTACAGGTTGCTTAGGGCCTGATTCTTAGCCTTGTTGCTGTCTGAGACCAGCTTTGCTTACAAGCATTGAAGCTCATTTGAACACATGTGACTGGGATAATAAATGCCAAAGTACAGTTTAATGAAGACAAGTGTCATGTCTTTCAGTGCTTAATAATTTAATCTTCAATCACAGCCCATGAAGGCTGCGTTCAGATGGGCTTTTGTAATTGAAAGCAAAGCCTCCTAACATTCTTACATTTCTTACATACTTCACCCCTAAAAGCTCAACCTGGTGTGTGGTTAAAAGGCAGTTTGGCAGCATTGGATGTCCTCATGTTTAAGATGATGGTGTCTGTTCAAAAGTAGTTTTTTTTTCCTCTAAATTCTCACTTCTTCCAAAAAACAAAACAAAACTTCATGCATTAAAGATACTGTTTCAGATTTGTTTCATCAACTAGGTAATTGTAACTTTTGCAGTCAGTTTAGATATGGAAGCAGAGTGAATTAGTCTCAGAGTTTTCAATAATGTCATCGATTTAAGAGGCTTGTACAATAGTCATGAACAGATAAATACCTTTCAAATCATTCTTCAGCAAAGTCAGAGAGGGGAAAATCTCAGCGTCTGGAGTTCTCCACATTCTCTCAGAATCCCTCTCCAAAGAATTTCTTTTCTTTCTTTCTTTTTTTTTTTTTAACAAAATAAGGTTTGGCACTAGTAATCTTCCCTTTGTGAAGTGCTAAAGTGACTATACTACAAAGGGAGCTTTAAGTTCTTATTCATCCTGATCGTTACAAATGCCTAAAAAGTCTTATTTTGTTTGTGTAAAAATAATGCCATGTGGTTTTAAAACTCTTTTCTTATTTATCGCCTCCTTTGCCAAAACTACTTATTGTTTAAACTCTTCCTTAGTCACCACATGTGTTGTTATATGAAGACTGAAAATAAAGGAATAAAAGCTTCTGCTCACAGAAATTCTGTACCTCAATTGAAATACCCCCTAGCAACTGAAGATGTATATGAGGACATTAATGAGCCTGACAGCAGTGACAAAAACTGACATTTTCTCATGTCAGCAGAGCCTGATTCTCCAGCCATTCCTCCTGAAGGCATGCATGAAAGTTTTATTGTGACCTGGGCTTTAGTTAGTTGATTGGGTGGGTTTGGATTTGTTTTTAAACTTACATTAGAAGATCTAAAGGTGAAACATCTTTTGCGATGGCTATTAGGAGCTCCTTCGCAGCTCAAACCCTACCTCGTGCCATTATTACCAGCAGTGGTGGGACTGGGAGAAATAGAAGCTTGAAAATTTCAAGCTGGAGAACCATGCTTTGTGATCAAGACTGCGTACCTCATTTCCCTCCATTCCAATTTCCCCTCTTGTGTACCCATGATAGACACGAGTATAAGCAGAGTAGAATGATGAGGCCTGTACTGTTCAGCTGTAGTTGTAGTTGCTCTGCTTGAACAGCTTGCAATAGTTTTGACCCTGGAAAGGCTGTTACTCAAACTTCTTCTTATGAAAACATGAAGCATATTTATTCCAATAAGAATAACTATGAAACTATGAACAATGATGTACTAAATACTAATTTATCCAGAAATGTTGGGTATTTATATTTGTAACTTTTTATTTTGTTCATTATTGCAACAAAATAATTGCACTAATTACCATTATATCATGCAGTACTAAGGGTGCTTTTTCATTGGTAGTGCATGGGGGGGAGTTGTTATTACTTAGCTCATGTTGCATGTTAATGATGCATGTCTGAAATTTGTTGTGTCCCTCAAGGCATGATGGGTGGCTATCCGCCAGGCCTTCCAACTTTGCAGGGCCCAGTTGATGGCCTTGTTAGCATGGGCAGCATGCAGCCACTTCACCCTGGGGGGCCTCCACCCCACCATCTTCCGCCAGGTGTGCCCGGCCTCCCGGGCATCCCACCACCGGGTAAGAACTTCATCTTCATTCACTCATTAATCTCATCTTGATATTCATTTTTTTTCTCCCTAAGCCAGTTGTTCTGGAAGGAAATATCTGTTGCCTATTCTGCCAGGCCTACCTCACTGAGAATTCAATGTGTTGAGTAGTGTTGAGTAGAAGGCTTATTATTAAGCACCTGTGCCCTTGTACACCTATCTGTCTAGCGACAGCATAGGGTACATGGCAAAGGTCAGATTCTGCCCAAGAGGGCAGAAAACATACTCCATAACCACTTATATAGTGTGATTTGTACTCATAAAGCCAAGTAGCTGAATTAAGTCTCTTAAATTGCTAGCTCAGAGTAATGTATTAAAAAATAGTACAGATTTTCCCTTAGTACATTTCTTCATCTGATGCAATTCTTATCTCATAGGGCCTTCAGTATATCTCTTCCTCCTTAAGCAGCCCATCTAAAGGTACTATAGAATAAATTATATAAAGCTCTTCAGAAATCCTTCACTCTGTCTTGGGAACAAAAAGGAGGGAGGGAGAGGTTTTGTATATCTAACTCCCATAAGTATGACATAGCCAGGTACCTGTGGCTCATGCCAGTAATCCTAGCTACTTAGGAGGCTGAGATCTGGAGGATTAGGGTTTGAAGCTAGCCCAAGTAGAAAAGTCTTTAAGACTCCACCTCCAAAATAACCAGAAAAAACTAGGACTGGAAGCCTGGTTCAAATGGTGGAGCACCATCTTAGCAAGCACAAAGCTCTGAATTCAAACAGATATAATATTAAGAACAGCCTAGCGTATCCTGCCTATAGACATGTTTATCTATCATCACAAGCTCACTTCTTTCATGTAGACATATATAAATGGAATCCAGAAATAGTTATATTCAGTTTCACTTCATAATGAATTATAAATTGAAATTTTATTCTAATGCCTATAGGAGCCAGGTGCTGGTGGCTCCCATCTATAATCCTAGAAACTCAGCTGAGGATTGTGGTTTTAAGCCATCCTGGGCAGGAGAGTCCATGAGACTTATCTCCAATTAACCACCAAAAAAGCCAGAAATTGAGTTGTGTCTCAAGAGGTAGAGTGCTGTGAGAAAAAAACAAAACAGGAACAGCACCCAGACCTTCAGTTCAAGCCCCAGGACTGGTATAAAAGAAAAGAAATATAGCTGAGCACTGGTGGCTCACACTTGTAATCCTAGCTACTCAGGAAGCTGAGATCTGAGGATTGTGGGTCAGCCAGCCCTGGCATGAAACTCTGTGAGACTCTTTTCTCCAATTGGCTCAAGTGGTAGAGCACTAGCCTTTAGCAAAAAAACTTAGGGAGAGTGCCCAGGCCCTGAGTTCAAGCCCCATGACGGGGGGGGGGGGGGGGGGCGGGAAGGGAGGGAGTGAGGGAGGGAAGAAGGAAGAGAGAGAAAAGAAACCTAAAGGAAAATCTCAAGTTTCCGTATTTGTTGCCATCATATGTAAGAGAACTAACTCTTGGCTATAATCTAGTTTTTAAGTGAGTTAGAGTAGTATTTGCTCCATTACTTAAAGTATCATCTAAGGAAACACTATATATACACACGTGTATGTGTATGTGTATATATACACCTAGATAAAATATGGATACAAACTAATCAAGTTGTCTTACAATAGCATTGGACCTACTGACCATAGAGTTTTGCAGAGTTCCAAACAATGCTTCAGAGAATGGACCTAGCAGTGTGTAGGGTGAACAAACCTGAAACTCCAGCTATACTTTTTTTAGAGTCTTGCTATATAATCCAGGCTGACCTTAAATTTATGGCTCTCTTGCCTTAGCCTCCTGAGTCGTGGAATCACAAACGTGCACCACTGCGCCTGACTGGCCAGCCATGTTTGCAGGGTGAATACTTGATTATAGAAACAGTAACTTGTTTGAATTGTAGTGGCAACAGGAATCAAATATAAAATAATTGTTCCTGTGTGGCAGGTAGACTTGCCCCTAGTTCTGTGTTCTCGTTCATTAGTATATGGTATTGTTGGTACAGTAAGATCATGTTGGACTTGACACCATCTACATGCAAGTAATACTCAATGGGAGCCCTGTCTAAGGCCAGTGGCCTCCAGTAGCAGCTGGTTTTTAGTGGGTGTTGGGACATAGTCATCTTCACTTCTCCCTCTCCCTCCTTCACATCCAAAATGACATTTGAAGGAAGCACAACATACATGGTCATATTTGGGGAATAGGGAAGGACTCTATTTTATGTGTGCATGCCTGTGTCTGGGCTGGTTTTGAGTAGCAATGGGTTCAGGGAGCACCGGTGCTGTCTCAGTTCATATGTTCACTGGCTGCCCCTGGCATTTTACTTGTAAATGAGGAAGCAGAGGAGTTTGCTGATTCATTTGTGCTGCCCTGCAAAGCAATGATATAGGCAACTTACAAGTTTAAGGGGGTAAGTGTACTAAAGTGATGGCCAGAGGCTACTGGTGTGTTGTTTTAGCAGTAGCTTATCCACCACCACCTTTTCATTCACAAGTAATCCTCAGGATCCTTTGTTGAACCAGATATATTTCTGAGTACTTGGAATTTTTTTTAAAAAAAAACAACCCTATTTTTTAACACAAGCTTATTTTTACTTACTCTGTCTCTAACAAATAAAAAGATATCTAATACTCCCTGGAAGTGGCATGTAACTACTCTGAATTTTAGAATACTGAGCTGTCTCTTAAGTTTCTATGAATTGAGTAACTCCTATACCTATTTCTGTGTTTTATTGGAATAACAAATGAATGGCCCTGAGATAAAAAGTCTCATATTAATCAGTTCATACCTGTGAGACAACAATTGGTCATGATCATTCATCAAGGGAGGTTTACTAAATTATTATCAGAGACATAACACATGAAGTCTTTCTCTGTTCCTTTATTATCTTTACACTTGGAACAACAGTAGCAAGGCTACTCCACTTCCACATCATTGAAGTATCCTTTATCTGCCAATATTAGTGACTCCAGGTAGAACCAGGTGCTGGTAACCTGCCAGAGAACAGCAGAGCAGTCTTCTGGCAGTCCTCAGTCAGAACAGCCTCCCCAGAGCTCAGTTAACTGTACTTTCACACCATTTCTCCTGTGTCCCTATCTTAGCACAGTGCTTACTGGTAAGCCATTCCCAGTGAAATTCAACACAAGCTCCAGTTGTAAGAGAATGTAGTACTTTGTAATCTTAGCTCACCTAGAGAAATACTAGAATTCCATGCAGTGTTCAGACCACTTCTAAAGCTTTTTATCCTGTTTGGAGCACTTAGGGTTCCTATCAACACTGAAGGACAAAGGTTGCATACCTTATAAATACCATTTCTTATCAGACAGTTATTTTTCAATCTGCTCAACCTGGATCTTCTAATTGTGCCATTACCTTCTGAATTATAGGTGTGATGAACCAAGGAGTGGCCCCTATGGTGGGGACTCCAGCTCCAGGTGGAGGTCCATATGGACAACAGGTAAGGTCCCCATCCTCAGTCCCAGTTTGGTTTTCTTAGGACTCAACACAAGTCTAGTCATCTTCCTTCTAGAACATATGTGACCTATCTTTTCGTCTTACCATGTGGTACTGTGCTCTTTCAGGTGGGAGTTTTAGGGCCTCCAGGACAGCAGGCACCACCTCCATATCCTAGCCCACACCCAGCTGGTCCACCTGTCATACAGCAGCCAACAACACCCATATTTGTGGCTCCCCCACCGAAGACCCAGCGGCTTCTCCACTCCGAGGCCTATCTGAAATACATTGAAGGACTCAGTGCTGAGTCCAACAGCATTAGCAAGTGGGACCAAACTTTGGCAGGTAAGAAGTATCCTTCCTATATTCTTTGTGACAGGGCTAATGGCTTGTAATCCTCGCTACTCAGGAGGCTGAGATTCTGGGGATTGCAGTTCTCAGCCAGCCCAGGAAGACAAAGCAGTGAGACTCTTATTTCCAGTTAACCAACAAAAAGCCAATAGAGGTGGTAGAGCGCCAGCAATAAGTGAAAAAGCTGAACACAAGAACATGAGGCCTTGAGTTCAAGCCTAGTACCAGCACAAGAAAAGTAAGACTTTGTAATTAATATACATTCTTCCTCTTGCTGCTGTTGGCTCTTTTTGTGTTTGTGTGTGTGTGTTTTCGGTATATGTGGTACTGAGGAATCGAACCCAGGGCTTCATGTATATGAGGCAAGCACTCTACCACTAGGCCATATTTCCAGCCCCTGCTGTTGGCTCTTGTACAACAAATATCCTTTTTTCTTTTTTTCCAAAGTAGTTAGAAGTATGGTTTATTAGTTTTATCAGCAAAAAAAGGAAGAAAGAGAAAAGCAAGGAAAGGAATTTATTTGGATATAGTCTACACCTAAAATGAATAATATTCAATAAATACTGTTTCATAGGGATTTTTTGTTTTGTGCTTGTCCTGGGGCTTGAACTCGGAGCCTAGGTACTGTCCCTGAACTCTTCTGCTCAAGGCTAGTTAGTGCTCTACCACCTGAGCCACACCTCTCCCTCTGGCTTTTTTTTTTTTTTTTTTAGTTAATTGGAGATAGCCTCACAGACTCTTTTGTCCAGGCTGGCTTCAAACCACAAGCCTCAGATCTCAGCCTCCTGAGTCACTAGGATTACAGGCATGAGCTACTAGCATCCAGCATACTTTATGTTGTAATATATCTATCGGCCCTTAAAACCTAGGGACAGGGGCTGGGAATATTGCCTAGTGGCAAGAGCGCTTGCCTCGTATACTTGAAGCCCTAGGTTCGATTCCCCAGTACCACATATACAGAAAATGGCCAGAAAATGGCGCTGTGACTCAAGTGGCAGAGTGCTAGCCTTGAGCAAAAAGAAGCCAAGGACTATTCAGGCCCTGAGTCCAAGGCCCAGGACTGGCAAAAAAAAAAAAAAAAGCGGGGCTGGGGATATGGCCTAGTGGCAAGAATGCTTGCCTTGTATACATGAGGCCCTGGGTTCGATTCCCCAGCACCACATATACAGAAAACGGCCAGAAGTGGCACTGTGGCTCAAGTGGCAGAGTGCTCGCCTTGAGCAAGAAGAAGCCAGGGACAGTGCTCAGGCCCTGAGTCCGAGGCCCAGGACTGGCCAAAAAAAAAAAAAAAACCTAGAGACAGTTTTGTCACCTTAAAATTCTAATTTTAGCCAGGCATTGTTAACTTACATCTGTAATCCTCGCTGCTCAGGGGGCTGAGATCTCAGGATTGTGATTTGAAGCCAGCCCAGGGAAGGAAAGTCAATGAGATTCTTACATCCAGTAAACCACCAGAAAACCAGAAGTAGTGCTGTAGCTCAAGAGCGCTAGCCTTGAGCTAATGAGCTCAGAGACAGTACCTAGGCCCAGAATTCAAGTCCTACAACCAACAAAAAAAAATCTAATTTTTGATTCTCTGCATTTTAATTTTCAGCTCGAAGACGGGATATTCATTTGTCAAAAGAACAGGAGAGCCGTCTACCCTCTCACTGGCTCAAAAGTAAAGGGGCCCATACTACCATGGCAGATGCCCTCTGGCGCCTGCGGGATTTGATGCTTCGAGACACCCTCAACATTCGCCAAGCATACAACCTAGAAAATGTTTAACACATCATTACGTTTCTTTTATAAGAAGCATAAAGAGTTGTGGAACAGTAGCCATTTTAGTTACTGGGGGTGGGGGGAAGGAACAAATGATGACAATTTTTATTGCATTTTACTGTACATCACAATGCCATTTTTATATAAGGACACTTTTAATAAGCTATTTCAATTTGGTTTTGTTATATTAAGTTGACTTTATCAAATACATAGATTTTTTTGCAATATGTTTCCTTTGTTTAAAACCAGTTTCATAATTGGTTATGTATGTAGACTTCTAGTTTTATCTTTTTACTTGTTGCCATGGGACTTAAACCATCAAAGGTTTTTTTTCTTGGCTTAGGGTTTGTTTTTTCCTTTTGTTTTGGGGGTTTTGTGATATATATATATGTATATATATGCATATATATATACATATATATGAACAAACAAATGAAAAAAGTTTACAGATTAGTTTAAGTTGACAATGAAATGTGAAGTTGGTCCTAGTTTACATCTTAGAGAGGGGAATATGTATGTACGTTTCACGTGCCTGAATATCTTAAGCCACTTTCTGCAAAGGCTATTTCTTACAGATAAAAGTGAAGTGCTTTCTTTGAAAGGTTGCTATTTAGATTATAGATATTTGACAGACATGGCACCTTTGCTCTATTAACTTAGAGGCTCTCTACAGAAATCTAGTCAGCACTATGCATTTATCTGCAGCTAGTGTATCTCCTAGAGAGCTAGAGGGAAAGCAGTTTTTCTTGTGCTGAGTTATAGATATCTGTGATGTCAGTGATTTTTGCAGAATATGTGCACAGACCTGAATTACATTTAGTATTGGCAGGTAATTCTAAAAGTACATTTGATCTGTTTATATTGAGTTTAGTTTATGCCTATACATGTTAGATTATCTGAAAGTTTAAATCTTTTACATTGAAAAACATTTGACATTCATCTTGAAGAAAGCATCAGGGTAAATTCATGGAGGTTTATTTTTAAGCATATCCCCTAACATAAAAGAGGGAGTATGTACTTAGATCTGAACTATATTGTGAGCTAATTGTGAAAGGGTAGATTGCCTGCATGCAAATGTTTTCTATTCTTTATTTCTTTATTTTCAGTTGTGGTATTTCTTTTTCCTTCCAAGTGTCATGGTTGTAATTTTCAACCAGAAATTGGATAGTTTCTAAAATATGTTTTAAAATTTATATTGTGCTTTTGAATTATAGAAGAGAATCATTATTTTAAGAAAACATTGACTAAAAAAAAGACCATTACAGATCCCAAACACCTGGAGATTTGGTGATTTTCTTACATAGCCCTAGAATAAACATTTGAAGCAGTATGATTCTCAGACAGTAGGAAACTACCAACATGGAACATTATTTCACTTGGTGATGGTCTCTGAAACTTGCTGTATTCTAGCAGAGTAGGTATGTTATAGTGTTTCCACTGCTGTTTGTCTGTTGAGAGAATATAACTTTCCAATGATACTTTTAATTCTTTTAATCTGTTCTAAATACCCACGTGTATAATTACCCTACTTAATAAATCATGAGGGCAAAGGAGTGGTACAAAATAGAGAAAAGTCTCTTGTATCTAGATACTTTAAATGCTGGAGGCCCTTGTAACTTGATTGCCACTAGTCAACCACTGGATCTCAATTGGCATCAAGCATTTGAAAGAATTTTAAATTTGCAGTATGCCAGTACCTATTGTTAACATGGAATCAGATAGAGCTCTACTAGTTACTGGTTATTTGGACCATTTATTCATCATGGAGTACATAATGCAATCAGATTCTTTTCTTTCTAGATATCCTTGAATTACACCAAAGAACCTGGAACTTAATTTTGGTTAAATTATTTATTTATTTCATGCATTCATTTTATTTCCCTTTTTAAGGTCTGGATGAGACTTTCTTGGAGAGCCTCTAAGAACTGTTCGCCATGGGCCATGGGGCACTGGAAGCCAGAGCACTTCTCCAGATTCCTTCCCATGTGCAGTGCAGTAGGAACCAGGAGCCAGGAACCAGGCAGAAGCTCTAAGGCAGTGCAGAACCAGCCCAGGGTGCTATTAGGCAGGCCCTAGTTAACTTAAAAGAAAAAAATATTTATTTTAGAATCATGTTTTTCTATATACTAACTTGGAGAATATCGATATTTAGGATAGGAGATTTAAGGTCAACCATTTTCAAAAAAAAAATCTGACAATAAGAAACTGTAAGTAAGCTTATACTTTTTTTTTTATTCCTCTCCTGTATTTTTAGGAACTGCAATGTGGCTTTATAAAACATAATGGCCTAAACGTTTCAAACTAAGTTCCTGTGGAGAATTTTGAGGGGATGGTCATAGATTTAAAATAGAATGTCAGCCAACTGGTTTTTAAAAGGCCTTTTTGTTTTATTTTCTTAACCTACCCTCCTCCTATGAGGTAGGATACTTATTATGTAACATCCCCAAATTGGTAATGGTGACTTTGAGTTTGAACATTTCCAGACCTGATTAAAACTTGCTTATTCTTATTTCTGTATTATCATCATCTGAGGTTTAAGTGGTAACTAGTCTTAAAACATGTATGTGTCATATGTTTGTTCTAAGGCTTTTTAATCCAAATAAAAACAGAGTTTGCAAAGTGATTTGGATTAACCAGGTTTGGTTGTTCTGTTAAAGCTGTGCAAGGTATTAGTTTTGAGCAAACTGAAGAGAACTTCTATAAGCCCTAATTTCATGTCATGAAGATATGGCTTCAGATTTAAGGACACCCCTCTGGTGGAGGTCAAAGTCAGTGTGCAAACCCCTGGTTGGGAGCCCAAATGTGTTACCATAGAATCTGAATATGGTAAAATGCAACCTAAAATCCCCTATACTTCTTAGGATTGGAAGCATGGCAGAACTGCAGGTTAAAAATTAAAAGGGCTAGGGGTATGGCTTAAGTAGTAGAGCCACTGCCAAGCAAGCTCAGGGCCCTAATTTCAAACCATAGTACTACCAAAAAGAAAAAAGAAAAGAAAAGCTGGTGGCTCATCCCTGTAATCGTAGCTACTCAGGAGGCTGAGATCTGAGGATTGCAGTATAAAGCCAAACCTAGGCAGGAAAGTCTTGTGAGACTCTATCTTCAACTAACCACCAGAAAACCAAAAGTGGTGCTGTGGCTCAAAGTGGTAGAGTGCTAGCTAGCCTTGAGCAAAAGAGCCTAGGGACAGCACCCAGGCTGAGTTCAAGCCCCATGACCAAAAAATAAATAAATAAATAGCAAAGTAGAGGACAAAAAATGAGGGAAATATGTCCTCTATTAGAACACAGGATAACTCACTTCAGATAGGTCCTCTGTGGCTAGAGGAAAAAGATGGCTGAAGTGTATCTCTAAATGTTACCATACTTTTAATAGAAAATGTTGGTAAAAGATTAACCAAATGTTTTCCTCTAATATCACTTTGCAAATCCCTGTGTTTCTGTTCTGAGAATCTAGGACTGTACTTCCATCTGTGTCCATGAGTGTCACTGATGTATAAACATACCAGCTGATCACTGTGAGAAGTAGTTCTCTTTTCTTTTTCAATTTGGAAGTATAATTCAGCTAATGAAAGTTCAATACTGAACAAAGTATGACACTGACTTTTTCCTGTTTTGAGTTTTATGTAGTATTCATGTCTTAAAAGATTGCACATAAATGTGGCAGGATATCTTAGATTTAGTATGTGTGAAGTCTAAGCACTGATAGTGCTTTATTAGGAGAAAAATTGCTTTGGAAAGCACATAGTCCAAAAGTTCATTTTATTGAAGGGTAACTCAGTGTGAAAATCTTAAATGTACAAAAGAGGAGCTGGGAATATGGCCTAGTGGTAGAGTACTTACCTGGCATATATGAAGTCCTGGGTTTGATTCCTCAGCACCACATAAACAGAAAAAGCCAGAAGTGGCGTTGTGGCTCAAGTGGTAGAGTGCTAGCCTTGAGTAAAAAGAAGCCAGGGACAGTGCTCAGCCCGAGTTCAAGCCCCAGGACTAGAAAAAAAAATTAAATGTACAAAAGAGCTATGAGCACTAGTGGCTCACGCGTACAGTCCTAGCTTCTTAGGAGGCTGAGATGTGAGAGCCAAGATGCAAAGCCAGCCTAGGCAGACAAATCCAAGAGATTCTTATCTCCAGTTAGCCAGCAAGAGCTGGAGATGGAGATGTGGGTCAAGTGGTAGAACACTGAGCAAGAAACCTAGCAAGAGTCAGAGGCCCAGAGTTCAAGTCCAATACTGGCACCAAGAAAAAAATAAAAACTCATGTGATTTAACATCATGATTTAGGTAACACTCACAAAATGGACCTGCTAGTTGGACTAATAGCCTTGCTATCATTTGTCACTTATGCAGTAACCTCAATTCAAGTGATAAAAGGAAAGAGCTCCAAAGCCTGTGGGTTTTTTTTCCAGCACCACAGTGGAAATAGATTTCTAGCAATAAATGCTAAGTAAGCACACATCATTCTAAAATCACTGGGTTTTTGTTTGGTTTCTTTTTTTTTTAAATGCTAGTACTGGGGCTTGACCTATTAAGGGTAGAGCTCTTGTCCTCTACTTTGCTCAGGGCTGAGCCACTTTTAAAACAAAAACAAGTCTTGGATTTTTCTACCCCCACTGGCTTTGAACCTGGATCCTGAGATCTAGCCTCCTGAGTATCTAAGATTATAGGTATGAGCCACCAGTTCCTAGCTCTATTATAGCTTTAAAGTTTAAGTTTTTGCCCTGTAGTTGACACTAGGGGGCGATGCAATACTGTAATCAGGATTATGACCTTTAAATTCCTTAGAGTTGAAGCATCTAAGTTAGTGTCACATTCCTAGTTGGATGGTTATGAAAGGACTTTTTCCAAGAGTCATTCCTGGGGAAATGTGGCTCAGTGGTACCCAGGTCCCTGGGTTTAACGCCTAGCATTGAAAAAAGAAAACTTTTGGAGGAAGTTTAAAGCAGAAGTGCTGGGGTTGGGAATATGGCCAGTGGTAGAATATGGCCTTATCTCGTATACGTGAAGCCCTGGATTTGATTCCTTAGCACCACATATATAGGGAAAGCCAAAAGGGGCACTGTGGCTCAAGTGGTAGAGTGCTAATGAGCAGAAAGAAGCCAGGGACAGGGCTCAGGCCCTGAGTTCAAGGCCCAGGACTGGCCCCCCAAAAAAAAGATGTGCTCTGAAAGTGTATCTCACATTAAATATAAAAACTGCTAGTCTTATTTGCTTTAAAGTCAGATGTTATCCTATCAGTTTGCCATGGTGGCACACACCTGTAATCACTGCTACTTGGCAAATGAAGGCAGGACCTTGGCAAATTTTGTGAAACTCCATCTCAAAGATGAAAAACAAATGAGTTGATAATATGGTCAAATGGTAGAATGTGTGAGTGCAAAGCCCTGGACTTAATCTCCAGTACTGAAGAAAAAACAAAACGTTACATTACACTGCCATTTTCTAACTTGTCCTTTTAATGTAATTCTGATGGGGAAAATGGGGATGGGGAGGGATGGTAGAGGGTGCCCTAGGGAATAACACAGAATTTAGAGGCAGCAGGGGGGTTGTCCAGGGAAGAAATCACAACAGGTACAGATGCTGGCTAGTAATTTTACTGGCATTTACTATTAATAAAAGGCATGGCATATTCTGTGTATCAAAACACTTCAGGGGGTCTGGGAATGCGGCCTAGTGGCAAGAGTGCTTGCCTTGTATACATGAAGCCCTGGGTTCGATTCCTTAGCACCACATATATAGAATAGGCCAGAAGTGGCACTGTGGCTCAGGTGGTAGAGTGCTAGCCTTGAGCAAAAAGAAGCCAGGGACAGTGCTCAGCCAGCCCCTGAGTTCAAGCCCCAGGACTGGCCAAAAAAAAAAAAAAAAAACTTCCATTTCTAAAACTAGGAATGTGTGAACTCACAAAATGTGGTGATATAGCCAGGCACCAGGGGCTCCACACCTGTAATCCTAGCTACTCAGGAAGCTGAGATCTGAGGATCACAGTTAGAAGCCAGCCTGAGCAGAAAAGTCCATGAGATTCTCCAATTAACCACAGAAAAGCTGGAAGTGATGCAGTGGCTCAAGTAGGAGAGTGATAGCCATGAGCAAGAAAGCTCAGTGGTCCAGGCCCTGAATTTAAGCTCCACAATCAGCACCAGATTTTTTTTTTAAGTATATAACTGAGAATGGTATCTACTTATGCAGCAGTCTAATCACTACAGTGTCTCTAAGATTGTTTACAACTTTAGACAAGTGGGCCTACTATGTAGCACCTCGTGGTTTTGTCTGTCATTGCTGGCCTTAACACCTAAGCCGCCTCTTAACATTGAGCTGAACTTGCTGTTGTTAATGCTTTGATGAAATGTGAGTAACCATTGGCTCTCTATTTACATTGAATTGGTCCTAACACTGATGGACAAACAGATTAAGAAAAAGTCTAGAAATATTTAGAAGACACGTTTATGGCAGATATAACTAACTTGGAGATTCCTGTGGCCTTAAGCATCAGCTTACTTATTTCTTCCCCACTAGTGAAATCTACTACCATGGAATTTAGGGTGTTTTCTGTGCCATTCTTGGGGCTTGCACTCAGGGCCTGGGTGCTGTCCCTGAACTTGTATGCCCAAGGCTGGCATTCTGCCAGTTAAGCCATAGCTCTACTACTGGCTTTTTTGGTTGTTTTGTTTTGTTTTTTTTTGCCAGTCCTGGGGCTAGAACTCAGGGCCTGAGTACTGTCCCTGGCTTCTTTTTGCTCAAGGCTAGCACTCTACTACTTGAGCCACAGCGCCACTTCCAGCTCTTTTTCTATATATGTGGTGCTGAGGAATTGAACCTAGGGCTTCATGTATACAAGGCGAGCACTTTACCACTAGGCCATATTCCCAACCCATGGCTTTTTTGGTTGTTAAGGAGATGAGAGTCTCACAGACCTTTCTGCCCGAGTTGGCTTTGAACCTCAATCCGCAGATCTAGGGCTACAGGTGTGAGCCCAGCATCTGGCTTAGTCTTCTTTAGAATGTATATATTTTCTTGTTTGAAAACATGTTGGATATGGTTATCCAAGCATGTAAAAATGCCTTTGCTTTTGTACCAGTGACCTAAACTTGGGTTGAGTCAAATTGCCACATAGACGCTTTCCACTCTGCAGATAAACTTATAGTTGTCTTTAGCAGCATTTTCATCATAAAAGGGTATGAATCATAGAGTTCCTACCCATTTATGCAAGGGAGTTCGCAAGAGAGCTAGCATGTTCAATGTGGTCTGTCAGGAATTGCCACAACCCTAACAAGAAGTTTATGGGCTGGTAACAGGCAGAAATATAATTGTGCAAATATCTTAGTGTAGGTGATTTTGCAAAGGGTTACTTGTTTAAAGAACAGGTCTCATGTCTATGATGTAGTTTGAATTCTGAAAAAAGAAAGAAAGAAAAGCCAGGTGCCAGTGGCTCATACCTGTAAACCTAAGTAACTTAGGAGGCTGAGATCTGAGGATTGTGGTTCAGAGCCAGCTCTAGCAGAAAAGTCTGTGAGATTTTCTCCAAAGTGATAGAATTTGAGCAAAAACAACTCAGGGACAGCACCCAGGCCCTGAGTTCAAGCTCTACAACCAACAAGGAAAGGAGGAAAGGTTACCACTTGCTGCCTTAAACAGAAGCCAGGTATAGTGGATTCTGTCTCTGATCCTAACTACTGGGAAGGCTGAGATTGGGAGGATCACAGTAGGAAGCCAGCTCAGGCAAGAAGTTCCTAAAACCATATCTCAGTCCAATAAAAAGCTGCACAAGGTGAGTCCCACTTCTCATCCCAGCTATGGGAAAAGTATAGATAATAAGACTAGTTTAGGCCAACTAGGCAAAAAGCCAGACTATTTTAAAAAATAAAGCCAGGGCTGGGGATATGGCCTAGTGGCAAGAGTGCCTGCCTCCTATACATGAGGCCCTGGGTTCAATTCCCCAGCACCACATATACAGAAAATGGCCAGAGGGGGCGCTGTGGCTCAAGTGGCAGAGTGCTAGCCTTGAGCAAAAAGAAGCCAGGGACAGTGCTCAGCCCCTGAGTCCAAGCCCCAGGACTGGCACAAAAAAAAAAAAGTAAATAAATAAATAAAAATAAAGCCAAAAAAGTTAGGAGTGTAGCTCAAGTGGTTGAACACCTATCTAGCAAGCACAAGATCCTAAGTTCAAACCACAGTACTGCCCAAAATAACTAAATAGATCCATTGAGTGTAAATGGAGTAATTTTCTGACAAGTACTTTCCAACACTGAGTTTGGCAGAGATGGCAAAACTGAAAAGTCACTGTAAAGGCAGTTCTTGGAGTAATGTGCAGATGCTAGACAAGAACAACTGTGAAGGGCTGGGGATATATGGCCTAGTGGCAAGAGAGCTTGCCTCGTATACTTGAGGCCCTGGGTTCGATTCCCCAGCACCACATATACAGAAAACGGCCAAAAGTGGCGCTGTGGCTCAAGTGGCAGAGTGCTAGCCTTGAGCAAAAAGGAAGCCAGGGACAGTGCTCAGGCCCTGAGTCCAAGGCCCAGGACTGGCCAAAAAAAAAAGAACAACTGTGAAGAGTACATTCCTAAAAGAGCTGAAGCCAGTAATGAAAATTCATATTCACTTTATTGGCTGCTGAAGTTCAGTCTCTGATGCTTCTTCCAGCCTTCTCTGATATTGTCTTTCTGAGGCTTTTCTACGGTAGACATCATCTGTATCAAACAAAAATTTTGCTTAGATTTTCAGGAAACATGAATTTTATAATATAATCAATTCAACCAATAGGCTTAACTCTGTCACCTATTTCTGGATCTCAATAGAATGTTTAATCCAAGGGCAAAACAGACTTAAAACTAGTTGAATGAATACTATTTACTGGAGTTCTAGACTTTAGCAGAAACATCCTGACACACCTCTTGGTAATGTTTTCAGCATTCCCTTACTTCTCATGATTTCTATTTTCTCTGAAATAATAATGGGGGCTGGGAAATGTGGCTTAGTGGTAGAGTGCTTGCCCAGCATGCATGAAGCCCTAGGGTGTTTGACTCCTCAGTACAACATAAACAGAAAAAACTGGAAGTGGTGCTGTGGCTCAAGGGGTAGTGCTAGCCTTGAGCACAGATAGGCTTAGGGACAGCATTTGGGCCCTGAGGTCAAGCCCAGGACCAGCAACATCATCATCATCATCATCATCATCATCATCATCATCATCATCATCATTATGCTTAATGGAAACTTGGCCCCTCAAAGGCACTTGATGCCCTGAAGCGATCTGCTGGCTCCCTTTTCCATACTCCAAAACATCAGTCAGCATAAGGAAGGAAAGTCAGTTTCCTTCTCAGCTGTTCCTTAGACTGTTGATTGCTATCTTTGTTTTTTGGTTTGTTTTTTTTTTAATGCTCTTGCTTTTTAGGTCATGTGTCTGTGTGTCTGTCTGTCTGTATATGCATACACATGCTATTTCTTTTTTTTCTTTTTTTTTTTTTTTTGGCCCATGAGTAGTTAGTGCTCTATCACCTGAGCCACAGCTCCACTCCCAGCTTTTTGGTCTCACTTTCCTGCTGGAGCTAGCTCTGAACCACAATCTAAGTAGCAAGGACTACAGGTATGAGCCATCAGCACCTGGCTCTTACTTTCTTACTGGATTTTGAATTCAGAGACACTCTGCCACCAGGGTTATGCTCCCAGTCCCTCTTCCTTTAAAAATTCTTCAGGGCCTGTGCCATTTGACAATCACTCTCCTCCTGGGCTGGTGCCTGCTCTCTATCACCCATTTTATCACTGAAAAACACTAGACTCTTGCTCTGGCTCCTTGCATCCTGTGCCTTCAGTCAGGAAGCTGTCTTCTTCAGTCATTTGTTCTAGGGAAGGAATTGTGCTTAAACCACAACCTCTCTACGCTTCCAGCCTTGGAGTTGATCAACTTCTGTCCCAGGTCCTTGGCTCTTGGTCTTTCCTTAATCTCGCTCGCTCTCTCTCTCTCTCTTTTTTTTTGGGGGGGGGGCAAACTAGGTGATTTTCCTTCAGTCATCAATATCTTGACTTCTACACACACCACAAACTCTCAAAACTCCTAGCCAGAGATTAATTCAACTTTCTACTCCATGCTTCTTGGTGGCAGTACCTGAGTCCATGTCTGGAAATCAAGTTTTCTCAATCAAGACCCTCACCCTTCTTTACTCACCCCTGAATGGCCATGAACTCTTTCTACATAGAAGTTACTATAATGAACTCTCAGCTAATTCCCAAGGTTACTCCCATCTTCCTAGGAACATATCCCCCCTTCAATGAGGGTTATCTTCACAGACTCAAATTTAACTTCATATCTATGAAAACCTTGGTGTCCCTACTTCCTTCTCTGACCACTCAAGTCATTTTAAAATGATTGGCTGTCAACAGTTACCTGTGAATGGTACAGAAACCATGTTTCTAATCCACATCAGTCTCCTGAGCTTGAGATCTGTAAATTATCTCCACCTTAGCATGGCCTGAATGGAGCCCAAGGTCACCCTGTCTAAGCTCTCCAACTTCAGAGAGGTAGCACCCATATTCCATCTCCATCATCAAGCTTTGTCAACATTACCCCTGGGCTATCAACACCATCCACTTCTTAGCATCCTTCTGCCTCCAACCTAGACACTAGCCTATCTCAAATTGGCAAGCCCAGACTCTATTCCTACCAATCTCTCCACATAAGCCCCTTCAAACCCTTCAGTCTTGCTCACCAATCCCACTGTGGCCGTGTAGGTTCCTTTCTAACCACTTAACCCCCTGGCTTTCACCACCTACTTCCATCCCTCTGCACCCACAACAAGGCCTCCAGGTTTGCCACAAGGGCACAAAAAGTTCAGACACTCCCACCTGGTTGACTCTGCAAAGCCTGTTTTATATGGTAGCTTTTTCCAAAAGTTTTCCTTCTAGTCCAGTGAGATGCTCACCCAGGATTCCCTGAGCATCTCATTCAGGTACACCCTAGCTCCAGCGGTAATTTTATGATCTGTCTTTCCCATGAGCTCTTCCAGAGTGGAGACCTGCTTTCTTCACTAGATCCTCTCCTGGGTGATCTTTAAATACTGATGAACTGGTCAGAGGCAGTGGCACACTTCTGTAATCCCAGTTACTGGGGAGGTAGAGATGGGAAGGACTGTAGTTTGAGTCTACTCTGGACAAAAGTTATAGAGATCCCCAATCAACAACAAAATTGAGTGTAGTGCCTAATCGCAGTTTCTCAGGAGGCTTAAGTAGAAGGATCAGTGTGGGGCTACCTGGGCAAAAAAAAAAAAAAAAAAAAAAAGACAACCTGAAATATAAAGCACAAAGGACTGGGGGAATGGCTTAAATGGTAGAGTGCTAATGTCCTTGAGTTCAAACCCCAGCACCACACATCCATCAATGCATACTGTTGATGAATAATGAACGGAAGGAAGTACTAACCTAACAACTTAAAAATGAAAGTTGGCAGTTCACAAGTGAGTGTTTCAGTAAAGTGGCAAAACAAAATGGTCTAGGGGCTGAGACATCTTGAAAAGGATTTGGCCTGTCCAGAAGTAGTGCCCAGCAAAGAAATGCCAGGTGGTGTTTTCGCAGTGGTGGGCATCTGATCCAAGCCAAAGACCTGACCCGGTGATGGCTCCGTAAAGACATTTGGCATATTTAGCCAAGTCGGGCAGGCCAGGGCCCTCCAAGGCTTGGGACAATGAACTTGGAGAGGGCAGGCCAGTTAACAGGGATTTATTTCTATGAATCTTCAGGATCCACCCCTCTGTTATAGTAATGTTCTTCCTTAGTCCCAAACACTGTCACAGGCAGGCTTGAGAGGAGGGCAGCCTGAGACTCTGGATACAAGTCCTCCAAGTGTAGGGAAAGTGACAATGCTGGACACCACTGTGCGCGGTGAAGAGCCCAGTGGACCTATGGCCAGAGTTGAATCAATACTGGCAAAGTGAATGGAAGTGCACTTGTCCTTCAACCATAGTTTTAAAAGCAACTTGGCGCTGAAGGAAATCAGCAGCCTGCAATCTAATGCCCTCAAGGGAAACGGATCCCTGCTGGTCGTACTTTCCTGAAAGGAAACGGAGGTGTACTGCACCCTCACTTACAGAAAGTCTCCTGGCCCACACGCACTTTAATCATGATCCACTCCATTGTTCCTCCCAGGACAAAAAAGAAGGGCAGGAACCTGTAGATGCCGAGTCGCTGCTTCCCCGGCACTCGCTGCAGAATTCGCCTCACCTGGGCTCTGGAGAACATGCTCGGCTGAAGTCGTGGAAAGGGTAAAGCGGTACTCGCGCGTCTGGAGTGCCCAAGCGTAGACAAGACCGTCCTACACGTCCTCACCGCGCTCCGCGGCCGGGCCTAGCAACAAACACTTCCGCACGCCACAGCCGGAAGTCGACCTCGGGTTCCGCCAATCAGAGTGCGGCGGGGTGCGCAGATCCACCAATTACAGTACTGTTGATATTGAGCCGGCCTGAAGAAGCAGGCGCCTCGGTGCTGGAGGAGGGGCCACTTCAGGGGGCGGGACCTCCAACGTGGCGTGGGCCTTGCCGAGACCCGGGTCTCCCGGGTGCAGGCTGGGTCGGGGCTGCACCGCCGCGCACTCCGCCACCGCCATCTTCTTTTCCTGATACACTAGCCGAAGTCGCGACCCTCAGTGAAAGGCTGGCTAATCCTCTACACCACCATACTCTAAAATGCAATTGTGTGACGTCTTGTTTTTCTTTTAAGAATGTTGTGACTAGAGTTCTACAAATTCGATATGCATTGTTTACAGTTGAACTTTTCATTATCACTACAAAAGCCTGAATAAGTGTCTTACAGAAACAACCCAAAAATAGTTTTTAAAAAAATTGCTGTCATATACAGGCATGTACTTTAGGCATTTGTAGGTAGTTTTTGTTGTTTTGTTTGCCTACCCTTTTTATTCATACATTGCACAAGTAATTGCAGGCTTGGCGACGAGCATAGCTTTGTTGTAGGATTACATCCTTGTTCCACCATCAAATTCCCCAACCCTTAAAATGAAGCCTTTCTCTGATGCTTTGTGCATTTAGTGCGATAAGAATCGCTGAATACTGACAGCACCAGAAGCATAGAAACATCAATAACAGCTGTAATATTATTATGCTTTATTGAGTTCTCATGCTTCACATAAATTCCCCTTACCAAAAAGAGATTAAGCCAGGTGAAGCAGAGCTCTCACCCAGAGCCATCACTCACTATCCATGACTGCTTGCTGAAGATACCTTTAGAGTTTCACCCCCAAATAATTGAAGTAAGGCTTTGAGAAGTGATAGCTATGAGCATCTGTAAGAGAGTCAAATGAAAGCTTACATTCTTTCCCTGGACCCTAGCAAAGGTCAAAGGCCTTCTATGAGCAGCTATAGCTCATTTCTCTCGGTGGTCCTGCAAGGCATTCACTCCCCCAGAAGAGGTTGGAGTGTGTCCAGAATCCAGGTCATACTTAGGGCATGTAGGCCCTCAGGGACACTCAGGAACCCACCTTTTGACCTCTGTGCCTGCCAGTGCCCAGCCTAGGAGCTGGCACCCTAGCTAGGTGTTCAGCCCAGATGCAGAAGCCTTGAATGTGCACCCTGCACACATAATCTTAATCCGTGTGAGCTATCCTGCGCCCAGCTGACTCGCTCATCATCATCACAACTCTCAGGGGGCTCGGGCCGGCATTACTGATACATCTGCAGGCTAAGAAAGCTGAATATAAAAATGCTGTAAAGAGAGGTTTCAAGAAGAAAAGAGAAGTTTCATTGCCAAGTCTGCAACACTGATAGGACGGACTTGGGCATCTCAAGAGAATGACTGCACCGGGCAATGAGGAGTTGACAGACCAGATGCGGCCATTTGCAGTGGCCAGAACCAGGTCGATTCACAGGGCTCCACTGCTCAGCGCCAAGGTAAATGAAGTCACCTGTGTTGGGCCCGGGATGGCGGCAAGCAGAGGCACAGGGGAGCGTGAGTGGAGCAACCTGGGCTCGGGTCAGCAGGCAGGGACTGGGGCAGGGGGACAGGACGCCCGGGGGACCTCTGGAGACATGTGAACTGCCCTGTCCTCTCCGCATCTCGGACGTCGGGAGCCTCGAAGGCACAGCAGGCCTTAGGCTCTCCTAGTTCCTAAGCGAGGGACCAGGGAAGGAGCCGCCATCTCAGCAAAGACGACCGATGGGGGGCGCAGAGTCCTGGGCCGCGCGGGGGGCTGGGGGAGGGGGTCGGGAGCCCGCCCCGCCGGGTCCCAGAGCCTCCGCCCCCCAGACAAGGGGCACACCCATTGGCCGGCCGGTCTCCGCGCGCCGCGCCCATTGGCCGGCCTCAGCGAGGAGCACGCGGCCACGGTGGCGGGCGCGCAGTTGGAGGGCGGCGGGCAGGCGGGCCGACGCAGGGGCGGCGCGGGCAGCGCGCAGGGGGCATGGCGGGTGCCGGACTGCGGGCGGCCGCGCGGCGCTGGTTGCTGTGCGGAGGCCCGGGCGGGCAGCGAGCCGCCTCGTCCTCACCCTCCTGCCCTGGCTGCGGCCCGCCAGGTCCCAGCGCCCACTGCTCCGGAGCCCCGCGCTCCGCTCCGGCGCCCACCGACGGCGCGGAGCCCAGTGCGCATCTGTGGGCTCGTTACCAGGACATGCGGAGACTGGTGCACGGTGGGTGAAGCCAGGAGCGGCCGGGCGCGGGCGGGGGGCGTTTCCCTTGCGGTGGCTGGCCGCCTCCGAGCCATCCTGGACGCCGCTTCGGTGGAAGCGCCCAGTGAGGTTCACCGCGGTCCCAAAGCCAGAGGGCCAGGAGGCTTTTTGGAAAAGGCTCCAAGGGACGTCCAGAGCCTCCGCAGACCTCCTGGATAGCCCGGGGAGGTTTGTGCCCAGACTTGATCTGCAGGATCTTGGAGCAAACTCCGGTGTGTGCTGCCACCGCCGGCTCCCGGGCTCTCCGCCGCCCCTTGTTAGTGTAGAAGTGCTGTGGATCAAAGCCCGCAAACAGCACTCGGCTACTAGAGACCGCTGGACCTAAGGGAACACCGGCAGTGTTTCCAGGCCCTTCTTGATTTGGCTCTGAAGGGTGGGTGCACGCTCAGCAAGAGGGGAGAATGCATCGGAGAAACTAAGTCACCCATGTGATGGGGGGACAGAGGTGGGGGCAGGGGAATCCTGGGAGGGTGTAGGACATCTGTCCATTTGTCTAGGTAGGTCTAATGAGTCTGACAGGCAGGGTAGCCTTCAGCAAGCCTCACTGTCTTGGTCCTTCACCGCCCTCAGGCATAAAACAATCTTGGATCCCTGTCCGAGGGTTGTGGTGATGACTCAGAACTAGGCCAAGAAGGGGTTGGGGAGCTCCTGCAGGAACCCCCAAGGGTGACATGGCTTTTGTTGTCTGGTAAGACAAAAGTGGCTCTGGCTAGAAGACTCCAACCGCCTGGACAGGGACTTCCACAACCAGCTGTGTGGAGACCTGGAGGGCCGCCAGAGCTCACCTCCCAGAAGCTGAAGGGCCTCTGAGGAATGGCGGTTCTGAAGCTGTGTGGTCCTGAATTGAATTTGTCTCCGTGGAAGGACAGGCTAGGCTGCTATTTGAGGCTTTGTTTGTTTTTGGTGCAGATCCCCGGGCTTGAACTCTGGTCAGGGGTACTGTCCCTGAGCTTCTTTTGTTTAAGGCTAGCACTATACCACTTTTCTGAGTAGTTTATTGGAGATAAGAGCCTTATGGACTTTCCTGCCTGGACAGGCTTTGAACCAGGATCCTCAAATCTCAGCCCCCTAAGTAGCTAGAATTATAAGCACGAACCACTGATGACCAGCTTATTTTTGAAATCTTTATGCTCCAGGAAAAGGCTTTCTGAGGTGCCTTGGCTGGTGGGATGGGGGAGGGTTGGGGAGGAGAAAGGAAAATCTAGTAGGCATTGTCCTCCAGGGCTTGCCTCTCTCTTTGGATCCTTACAGATCCTATAAGTTCCTCTTATGCAAGGTCATTTCCACCAGCATGCCATGGTGAGCACCAGGGTGAGCCTCCTACCTGGGTCTAGATCCATCTGGCTAGCCAACACTTTGCCAGGGACGCTGGGCCCAGACCAGCCCAAGTCCCCACCCTGAAAGCAATGCAGCAGGACCATCGCTTCCCATCTTACCTGGTTTCAGGGGGATTACTGTGGAAAGCCAGGCCGAGGAGAGAGTGGTTACAGCAGTGACCTTGATGCCCATCTCAGTTCAGTTGCCTACTGCTAGATGATTTGAAGCAAGTGACTTCACATCCTGAACCTATTTCCTCCTCTAGGCCCTGGAGAAATAAATGACTACCTCCCAGGATAGGTGAGGATTGAACCAGACCAGCCTATAAGACTCCCACAAGTGAGTCTCGGGGCTGCCAAGGACAACTTGGTCCCAGACCTTGGAGCGTTAGGCACATGAGAAGCTGAAGAGGAGGAGAAAGAATGTAGAGACTGAACAGTACTAGGTTGGGCACATCCTTTCCTGGCCCAGGCCCACCCTGTGGAAGGAAGTAAAACCCTGCAGCCCCCAGAGGTATGGTTTTCGCATTCCATAGACTAAGGGTGGAGGTGCATCTGTAGGAGCCTGGCTTCTCCATCCTGCTTTGACCCTGGGAGGATTGTCTGGCACTGGGAACATTCTCAAGGGCAGAGGCTCAGCCTCAGCCAGAATTCTGTGCCAGGAAGGGGCTGCACGGCCAAGTAGACACCTCCTACCCCAGTGTTTCTAGACACTGCAGCAGGACTCAGTCACAGTTGGTATCCACAAATACAGAGTCATAGAGAAGGCAAGATCTAGCTAAGTGAGCAACTAAAGCTTCAGGTCCTAGTGACACCCCAGGAAAGTGTCTTAGAAGCTGTTCTCTAGATGCCTGCAGTCAGCTATCTCTCCTGCACGTATGAAGCACCCTGGCCGCTTTCAGGGATCTGAGGAGTAGCTGGCCTGACGCCACCGGAGGAACCAGCCACACCTGTTCCCACACCCACACCCCACACTTGACTCAAACTGAAGGGGTGAGGGGCAGAGCCCTGTGCTCCAGAGGGGCCTTGGAGGCAAATGCTTATGGGCCTGGGAGCACACAGGAGCCTGAAGTGTGTTTGGAGTGCAGCTGCCGCTAGGCATGCTGTGGGGCCAGGGACCTGTGGTGTGGGTGAAGCAATTCCCTGAAGGCTTGGACCCTAAGTCTGAGGTGGTGTGCCTTGTGTCCTGTCCTGCCTGCTTTCCTCCCTCTGCAGCCCCTGCTCCAAGAGTGATGCAGAGGCCAGGGACGTGGAAGTTCGGCTCTCGCTCACATAGGTGTGGATGCAGAGCAGAGGTGCCACACAGAAGAGATTGTTACAGGGTTTTTTGTTGTTGTTGTTTTTGTTTTTTGGCCAGTCCTGAGCCTTGGACTCAGGGCCTGAGCACTGTCCCTGGCTTCTTTTTGCTCAAGGCTAGCACTCTGCCACTTGAGCCACAGCACCACTTCTGGCCATTTTCTGTATATATGGTGCTGGGGAATTGAACTCAGGGCTTCGTGTATATGAGGCAAGCACTCTACCACTGGGCCATATTCCCAGCCCCTGTTACAGGTTTTATTCGCTCTTTAGGGATGAAGAAATGGATCCAAGGTCTGAGGTGATGTTCTTGAAGGCATCACCTTGACACAGAGGGTGTGCCTGACCCAAGGCCCATGCCCTTTCTCCAGCCACCTCCCTCAGTGTATAAATGGGGAAGATACGGCAAGGAGCCTGGAACACCAGAGCCCACCTGGCCTGTTGCCCTGTTCAGCCTCCCTGTTATGGGACTGAGGGCCAACTTCAGCTCCTTGAGATCAACCAGGGAGGAGTGGTTGTGACCACATTCCCTGAAGAGAACAGCCTGAGTCCCAGAGCCGACATCACACGTCCTGCCTGTCGTAATTAGCAATGTTCTCTAGCTAAAGCCAGGGAATGTCATTATGTGGGCTGGCAAGCAACTGAAATCCGATTAGAGGGCCCTCAGTCCCCAGGCTGTGGCAGGTGTTCAGAGTTGGCAGCCTCAGTGGCACAGGGGCTCCCCACTCCATCCATATTTTTCAGCCCAAACCCCTGATGAGGGAAAGGTGGGAAGTTTTGGCCTCTGGTTACTGCTGCCCCTCACAGATCCCCCTAAGGAGCTGGGGGGAGACCCATGGGCAGATCAGAGACCAACAGCCGTGCTTCTGAACAGGTTTGGCTTTGTGCCAGTACTGGGGCTTGAACTCAGGGCCTGTGTGCGCTCCCTTAGCATTTTTGCTCAAGGCTCAAGTGGTAACTTGAGCTCCACTTCCCATTTTCTTGGTGGTTAATTGGATATATGAGTCCCATGGACTGCCAGGGCTTGCTTCGAACCAGGATCCTCACACAACCTCCTGAATAGCAAGCATTACAGGCCACCAGCACTTGGCCTGAACACATTTTGAGCAGTCTTTGAGGCCAGACTGAGAGTTGACTGCCTGGCTGAGCAGTACTGCCCTTAGGTTTTGCTACAGTTTTGTGTCTGACATGACTTAGTGGTAAGAGCCTGAAGGGGCCACCGACGATGGGGTAACACAGGCATGACCATTAGGGGGAGCCCCAGGCATGGGCTCAGCCTAGTGCTGTCTCTGCCTTAATCTGAGCACGTGGCCCTGGGCAAGTGCCTTCTCTGTGAGCCTGTTTGAGCCCTCAGGCGATTCATGAGGCTCACGTGGCTGACCATCTTCCCACTGATGAAGCCTCACATCTCCTCCTAGACCTTCTGCCCCCTGAGGTCTGCAGCCTCCTCAACCCAGCAGCCATCTATGCCAACAATGAGATCAGCCTGCGTGATGTGGAGGTATATGGCTTCGATTATGACTACACGCTGGCCCAGTATGCAGATGCACTGCACCCTGAGATCTTTAACGCCGCCCGGGACATCCTGATTGAGCACTACAAGGTGAGTGCAGGCCTAAGCCACAGGCTAAGTCGTGGGGCTCCCCAGACACCATGACTGGGGGCCGGGCTGGTCCCTTGAAGGTGCCTCTGAGGCCTGGCCTGCTTTTGCCCAACAGTACCCAGAGGGGATTC
This sequence comes from Perognathus longimembris pacificus, assembly GCF_023159225.1. NCBI lineage: Eukaryota > Metazoa > Chordata > Mammalia > Rodentia > Heteromyidae > Perognathus > Perognathus longimembris. The sequence continues at coordinate 37,526,325 of NC_063170.1, forward strand.
GAAAGTATGAGTACAACCCCAACTTTGCCATCCGTGGCCTCCACTATGACATTCAGAAGGTGAGTGGCTGGAGGCTGACCCTCTTTCCCCTACTGCTACAAGCTGTTTCCTTAGTCCACCTCTCCTAGAGGAGGCTCTCCTCTCTACATCCCTTGGCCTTGAAGCTGTAGCTTCTTCTCTTTATGCACCTGATCCCCTTGGTACCCTGCAGTGGCGGGTTTGTGTGGGGGCTGGGAGAGGCTGATGAACTACCTCCTCACCATGGGCCTTGCCCTCCTGGGTCCCCCCAGAGCCTTCTGATGAAGATCGATGCCTTCCATTATGTACAGCTGGGGACAGCCTACAGGTCAGTGCTGCCTCCACCCCAATCTCCCCCGTGCCCCCACCCTGCACTGCTGCCTAGGCTGAGATTGATGGCGTCTGTGTCACCTCTCAGGGGCCTCCAGCCTGTGCCAGATGAAGAAGTGATCGACCTATATGGTGGTACTCAGCACATCCCACTGTACCAGATGAGTGGCTTCTATGGCAAGGTACCTCCTGCCCCTGCTCCGGTGGGTGCTGGCTCCCCCCAAGGTGGTGCTTACTCCCAGTGCCCAGCCCTGGCCCACAGGCCAGGCCCTGCAAGTGTCCTGAGGAAGTTCTGAAGCCCTTGGTCTCCCCTGCGGGGAAGAGAGGGCCAGAGAGGGGGCTGAGCCATGGCTCCTCCCTAGGGCCCCTCCATCAAGCAGTTCATGGACATCTTCTCGCTGCCAGAGATGGCACTACTGTCCTGTGTGGTAGACCACTTCTTGGATCATGGCCTGGAGTTTGACCAAGCACACTTGTACAAGGATGTGACGGTGAGGATGCTGGGCCTGCCCCTTAGATGGCAGGAAGAGAAAGTGCAGCTGCAACAAGCCAGGCCCTCCGGGGTCCGCTGTGCCTTCACTATCCCACTTCTGCTTCCCCCAGGATGCCATCCGAGATGTGCACGTGAAGGGCCTCATGTACCAGTGGATTGAGCGAGACATGGGTAAGGGGTGATGGTAGCCCTGCTACGGCCTGCTGGGGGGGAGGGGTGGTCCTCACAGACCCATTCTTTCTCTCAGAGAAGTATATCCTGAGAGGGGACGAAACATTCGCAGTGCTGAGCCGCCTGGTGGCCCATGGGAAACAGCTGTTCCTCATCACCAACAGTCCTTTTAGCTTTGTGTGAGTCCAGCTCCCTGTGGGAGGAGTGGGGATGAGGGTACACACAGCACCATCCTCAGATCTGCAGCCATTCCTGCCTCTACACAGGGACAAGGGGATGCGGCACATGGTGGGTCCCGATTGGCGTGAACTCTTCGATGTGGTCATTGTCCAGGCAGACAAGCCCAGCTTTTTCACTGACCGTCGCAAGTATGGGCCTGGCAGAGACTATGGGGTCAGGGACGGGAGTGGGGGCAGAGACTGATCATTGCTCGCCACTCTATGTGCTTGGAGTGAGGACACCTCCTCACTAGAATGTGGCCCCCTTTGGTGGATGGGCTTTTTCAAGAGAGGAGGGAGGTGCCTCGCCCATAACCCTGTCACAGACTGAAACTCCAGTCCTTTACCCTTGTCCAGGCCTTTCCGAAAATTGGATGAGAAAGGCTCTCTTCACTGGGATCGTATCACCCGCCTAGAAAAGGGCAAGATCTATCGTCAGGTGAGGAGGCTGAGGAGGATCTCACCCTGGTGGAGGGATATTGGGTGGACAGGAACTAACCATGTAACCAAGGCCCTGAACTATGCAGGGACAGCCTCAGAGGAAGCAGTGCAGCACCGTGGCCTCGAGCAACATCACACAATGGGACTAGAGGCAGAGGCCACCAGGGCAGGCAAGGTGGAGAGTGAGCTTGGCATCTAGGTTTAACCTCTAACTCCACTTAAAGACAGAGAGGGTCTGGCCTAGATGCCACTGTGCCTTGCTTTCCTTGTCAGCAAGAGAAGAAATACTCAAGCTGTAATGTAAAGCCCTCAGAATGCCCTGTGATTGCCAAGCATCAGTGAATGGCACTGACGAGTTGGGGCTAGGCACTGCTGCAAGCAGAACCAGCCTGGTTAGGAGAACTGAGGCTGGTGAGGGAGGGAGGTGGCTCGTGAGCACACTAGGGAGCCCCCCTCCACTTCCTTTCTGGCAAGAAAGAGAAGTGGGTAAGGCTGGGTATTGGGTAGCCCTGAGAAGGACATGATTAAGGCATGTCAGCCTAGCTGGAATGTGGAAATCTTAGCTGAGCTTCTTAGGGGCAGGCATTCCAGAGGCTTTAAGGCTGGGAGAAGCCAGCAGTTAACAGGGCGAACAATATTGGGTTCCCAGGCTTAGCTTGCAGGCAGTATTCCTATCCCTGTCTGCGGAGCTTCGCCTACCCCTCTGCAGACCAGAGGGGCTGGGTGGGGAAGGGTCAGGCGCATTTGTGGGAAGGTGGCTATCTGAGTGTTCCTTATGCTCCATGTTCTGAAGTTTCCTTACACTGTGTACACTGGATCCTGCTTGGATCTGAGAGCCTCCTAGTAAGTTCCCTTTCTCCATCTCTCAAGTGTCTCAGTTGAGGGGCCTGCCCTTTGTACCCTCCCTCTTACACATGCTCTAAAGTGGGCCCGCCTGTTCCCATGGTTCCCATCTCCCCAAAGCTCTTGAGCAGGCTTGCTTTGTGAACTGGGCTTTGGGCATGCCTTCTCATTCCTGGGCTGTTGGTGCCTGCACCTGGTGGCTGTTGCACTTCTAGTATTGACTCGTCTAGGAGTTTCTCAGTTGTGCTTGGTCATGGCTGTTTCCAGCTTGTGAACAAGAGAAGCACATGGCCTGCCAGTGAATTCTGCTCTTGGGCTGCTGGGGCTGAGTCAGCCAACAAGGACCTCAGGGCCCTTTGCTTTAGGGAGTGGGGCCTTCCCTGCGATCAGTTTCTCACAAACAAGAACACTGCTCGGGGTGGGTGTGAGGACTTAGCGGGGGAGACCTCTGAGGGCAGTGAGGCCACGGGAAAGGCCAGCCCAGCATCCGGCTGGCCTTGGCTGCCTCTCGGCATTTAGCAGGGCTGATGGAGGACAAGGCAGCCCTAAAGTGCACAGTTGGCTCACCACTGTCCATGTCTACTCCAGGGAAACCTGTTTGACTTCCTGCGCCTGACAGAATGGCGGGGCCCACGTGTGCTATACTTTGGTGACCACCTCTACAGTGACTTAGCGGTAGGCAAAGAGGTCAGGGCTACAGCGGGGAGGGGGGGGTGCTCCCAGGGGGGCCCTCCCAGCTAGCACTGAGGCCCATCCTGCCATCCCACCCGCCAGGATCTTATGCTGCGGCATGGCTGGCGCACAGGTGCCATCATCCCCGAGCTGGAGCGCGAGATCCGCATTATCAACACCGAGCAGTATATGCACTCCCTGACCTGGCAGCAGGCCCTAACCGGACTGCTGGAGCGCATGCAGGTGTGAGGGGCTGGCAGCTGGGAGTGTCCAGTGGGGGGCGCCAGTGCTGCAGCCTCTTGCCATCACACTTTGTCTCCCCAGACCTATCAGGACGCAGAGTCACGGCAGGTGCTAGCTGCCTGGATGAAGGAGCGGCAAGAGCTGAGGTGAGCAGAGAGACAGCCAGGCCAGGAGCCCCGTCCCCAATCCCTCCTGTGCCCACCCCTCATGGCCCCTTGTTGCCTTCCCAGGTGCATCACCAAGGCTCTGTTCAACCCTCAATTTGGCAGCATATTCCGTACCTTCCACAACCCCACCTATTTCTCAAGGCGCCTGGTGCGCTTCTCGGACCTCTACATGGCCTCCCTCAGCTGCCTGCTCAACTACCGCGTGGACTTCACCTTCTACCCACGCCGCACACCCCTGCAGCACGAGGCACCCCTCTGGATGGACCAGCTCTGCACTGGCTGCATGAAGACACCCTTCCTGGGAGACATGGCACACATCCGCTGAGGGTACCTTTATTGTCTTGGACAGACCCCCCCCCTCCCCCAGTCCTTCCTATACCACCCACCCTGGGTAGCCATCCCAACAAGCAATAAAAGTGATCTCGTTTGTCCATGCGCCTCTGCTTCAGCTCATGGCCCTCACTTGACTGCAAGGATCCTCTGGGTGTCAGGGAAGTCGTCCTTCAGGAGGGAGTCCTAAGAGAGATAGGCCATCTTCAACTGGGGAGGACTGGGCCCCAGGGTCCCTTTCCACACCCTGGCCCCCCCTCCCCACCACCACACTTACATCAAAGGGCTCACAGAAAGCATCATGGCTGCCAAAGATGGGGTTGGGGACAGAGACCAGGGTGGGGCTGGTAGTCCCTTCTTGCCATGGAGAGAAGTCCTCATCAGCATCATCTTCTGCCTGGAAAAACAGAGGGTGAGGGGCCTCAATCAAGATTAGAGAGCCTCTCCTTCCATCAGCCCTCCAACCCTACCTGGAAGGCAGAGAAGCTAAAGCCTGTGGGCTTCGCTCGGATGCGCAGGTAGAAGGCTCCAGCCACCAGCCCAAGCAGAGTCCCAGCAGCTACCACCGCTCCCACACCTGCTGCCACAGGCGGTGCCTCAGGTGCCAATACTGCCTCCTGCAAGTGAAGAAAGTGTCAAGGACCTGGCCAAACATGGCCCTTTACAGCACTGCCTTCCCCTTCCTTGGACTTACAGGCTGTGGTGGTGCCAAGAGGGGGCTGGCCAAAGCATGAATGATGCCATTGAAGGCCATGATGTCCCAAATGATGACATGGCTGACCACAACTGCCCCAGGAACCTGCAGGAAGACCACTGTTAGACCCTGTAGGTGAGGCCTAAGCCAGCATGGTAGGGACAGAAACCAGACTCACCTCAGGGGCCCAAGAACTGTTGTCAGAGCCCATGTTTATAATGAGGCTGAGACCTGAGTGGGCAGGGAGCGAGGTCTGTTGGCTGACGTTGACACTCAGGAAGGTGGCATTGGACGCATGCAGCTCCAGGTCTGGGCCACTCAGCGTCTGGGTAGAGCAAGACCTATTGAGTTAAGCTGCCTAGAGAGAGCCAGTGGGGGCCCTGCTGTGCCCACACCCCTGCTGTTACCATATTGTGCACAAAGCCTTCATTGACAGGGACAAAGAGTGTCTTATAGGTGAGCTCATCATTCAGGAAGTCCAAGAAATCAAGACCCCGCTGGGTGGTGTTGGCATAGCCCAGCAGCATCTGGGAGGGTGGGGAGATAGGGCTGTGGGCAAGTTCGCTTCCTGGAGATCCCAGCTACCTACCCCCTATGCCTAAGGTGGCCCCCTGCACACCCCATAGAAGGTGGAGAAGTTGGCAGTAGCAGCTAGAACATCCAGCAGCTTCCCATTGCACATGCTGATCCCGTCACCCACAAAGCCGGCCCGACATCTGCAGGTCACATCTGTGGAAGAGGCAGATCGGTGCATTGGTGGCAGGGACAGAGCAGGAAGCAGGGCTTAGTGGAATGTACCCACCTTGCACACGGTAGCAGTAGGCATCCCAGTGCTCTGAAAGATTCTTACGAATGCCCATGCTGACCACGCCCACGTGACCATCACCACAGTCTGCCGCTGGGAAGACAACCGGGTGGGCAGCAGAACCATTGGCCAGCCAGCCCACGAGGCAGAGGTGGAAGCCAAGCTGTAGGGGTAGCAGGAAGGAATGCTGACAGCCAGACTCAACTCCATAGACCCTTAGGTGTGGCTCCCAGCCCAGGTCCCACGCACCTGCTGGGCAGTGGAGAGCTGGGCAAGGGAGGCAAGGATGGCTCCCTGGGCCCCACAAGCCTCCTCTGCCTCTGTGAAGGTCAGGCCATAAGGGCCGCTGCTGGCCTGCAGGTGGAAAACACCAGCCTTCTTCTCTGTAGGAGGGAGGGTGTGCAATCAGCCAACTGACACCCAGGGGTGAAGCGGGGCTCTGGAAGTGGGCAGGGGAGCGCACCCTGGAAATGTAGGTCAGTGCACACAGCCTCTGCATGGCAGGGTGATGGATAGTCCAGGCAGCGGTCCACGGGCGGCTCGGGCTCCTCCACACATAACAGTCCATCACCCACGTAACCTGCGTGGCATTCACAGCGCCGTGTGTTCTGGGGGCAGGGAGAACAAGGAGTGACCTACAAAGTAAGGAGTGCCTGAGGGGCATCCTGAGCCTGGCTGCATCGTCTGCTTACCGGGCCAGTGTTCAGGCAGTCTGCATGCTCGCTGCATCCCCCGCGGTGGCCGTCCAAACAGGGGTTGCGAGCCCGGCAACTCCAGCCATCGCCCTCATAGGCAGGCAGGCAGACACACGCAACAACTGTGCCTGCTTGGCTGCAGTTGGCATGCTCGCTGCAGCCACCGTGCCCCTGCTGGCAGAGGTCCACCACTGGGGGCGGGGAGGGGTGGCTGAAGCCGGAAACTGAATGTACTGGGGACCCTCCCCCCTGCACGTCCCCCTGCTTACCCGTGCACACACGGCCATCACCTTCATAGCCCAGGCTGCACTCGCAGCTGTTGTTCACGCGACACACGGCCTGGGGTGCACAGGGCGGGACACACACAGGCTGCAGCTCTGTGCCCCAGGACCCATCCCACGTGACCAGGTCAGTAGCTGTCCTTTGCACCTCCACCTTTCCGCACCACCCCCCCTCGCACCCTCACGCGAGGGTGCAGCAGGAACACAAGCTCTCCACTCACCCAGCTGTACTTCACAACGTGGCCCCGTCCAGCCTTCATCACAGAAACAGGAACCAGATCCCCCAAGGCCCTCGTCACAGTGGCCATGGGGGCCACAGTGGCAGGCTGGGAAGGAGGACAGTCAGGAAGGGAAAACTGGCCCACTAGCTATGGAAAATAGGAAGGGGGGTGGGGGGTGGCCTCACCTTGACACTGGGGCCCAAAGGCACCAGGAGCACAGAGTTCACAGGCTATCCCAACAAAACCTGAATGGCACTGACACTGCCCACTGCCACTTATGCCATCCAGGCACACACCATGGCCGCTGCAGGGGCTCCTGGGGCCACCAGGGCAAGCTGCGGGTAGAGTGGTGGAAGTAGGGTGGAGCCAGGAGTGCATCGAGACACCCACACAGGAAACCCAGCCTGACTGTCTTCCACCCAGCAGTAGCCAAGGCTCTTCAAGGAGTACCAAGCACCCGTCCTCAGGACTCTGACAAGAGAGACCCCCCCCCCCACCCACACACACACAAAGCCTCCAGCTCCACACAGAAGCTCTGCCTTCCCTCTACCAAGTCTGTGCCCAGCTCTCCCGGTCCAGGAGCACCCCACTCCCTTTCAGGGGAACTGCATGAAGCCTGTCCTTGGCCATCTTGGAGGCTCGAGGCACCGGTCAGCAGTATCCCCACCTCCAGATGCTCACCTTGGCACTCACTGCCATAGTGACCGGGGCAGCAGCTGGGCTTCCAGGTGGTGGTGACACAGTTGCGGTGACAGCCCCTGCCCAGGCGTTGGGCCTGTCCCCAGGGGCTGGGCCGCACCCAGGCACTGCGAAGTGCCAAGGAGCTCAGCAGAGGGTTTGTCCAGAACTTGGAGTAGTGGCGCCAGCACACCTCAGGGTTGCCCTGGGCCAAGACGAGTCAGACCACAGTCAATCTGCATTCGCTTTTGGTCCCTGTCCACTCTCCAACTCAGCCCCAAACTCCCTACCTGCTCCCATGAGCCCTCAGGACAGGGTGGCTCCAGCCCACAGATACTGCACGTCTTCTGGAAGGGATGGAGGCCAACGTGTGTATGGTCAGGTGAATAGGCAGGACTGGAGGGCTTGGGCCCTGCCCATCCACCTCTGGCCAATGTCCTCCCCTCACCAGTCGCAATGGCCGGGTCTCAAAGCGATCACAGCGGGAACCAAGGCCAGGTGGCTCTAGCAGCTGGTCAATACCATAGGCCAGACCACCTTCAAAGGGCAAGTGCCGCTGTACAATGCGGGCATCATCCTCACCCACCATTAGCTCGCCCTGTAGAGGAAATGGAGTATGTGGGCATCCTGGACACTACAGGTCCCCACTGCCATCCTGCTTCCCTCCTATCCAGACTCACTGGCCGGGCACGGCTGCAGGAGAAGGAGATGGGAGTCCCGTGCATGGTTCGGAGTGGGCCCAGGTTGGGCAGGTCAGATGCCAAGGCCTAAACAAATGGAGCCATGACAGGAGCCGGACAGGCAGGGTAAGCTGTCAACAGTGGGCACAGTAACTGGCCACATACCCACCTCAACATTGCGGATTATGTGGCCCCGTAGAATGGCTGCCAGCTTGTCACGGTGGTCCTCATGGTACAGCCAGGCCTGCCGGTCGGGAGGCAAGGCTTGCAGGGTGGAGTCTGTGGGCCACAGCATTGTCAGGGGCCTGTGGGACACATCTCGAAGCATGGGCAGTAGGCCGGCCATCTGGTGGGATGGAGCATGGGTGTGGCAGTGAGAGATTTGGAGATGGAACCGCAGAGACCAAGAAAGGGCTCCAGAAACCCAGGCAGCCTTCCTTGTAGCCAAGTTCATCCCCAGCAGACAGTAGTTCCCCTCATCTATGGGAAATACATCCCAAGACACCCCCCAATGGATGCCTGAAACCATGAATAGTACTAAACTGATAGGCTGGGCTTTTTTCTATACCTATGATAAAGTTGAATTTATAAACTTGTAACAGTAATCTGATGAGATTACTATTGTTAATCTTTTACATAGAACAATTGCTCTTATACAATAATTACAATAATACATTGTAATAAAGATTGCTTAATGTAACTCTTCTGAAGGACTAACAGTTTAACAAAAGGAATATCAAGAGGCTGAAACATATTTTGTCAAGTGAAGGAGGAGAGGGTAGACACCTGGAGGGAGGAATCGTGGGCGAATACACTCATTATATTCAATGTACATGTGGAAATGGAACTGTGTAACTTGAGGGGCTGAGTACAGTTGGGACAGATGGAGGGGAATGATGTAAAGGGTGACAATGATCAAGGTGTATTATATTTATAAACTTATTTGTTGAGTCGAATCCTCTTTGTACAAGTACTTAAAGATTTTTAGGGGCTGGGGATATGGCCTAGTGTCAAGAGTGCTTGCCTTGTGTACATGAAGCCCTGGGTTCAATTCCCCAGCACCACATATACAAAAAATGGTCATAAGTGGCACTGTGGCTCAAGTGGCAGAGTGCTAGCCTTGAGCAAAAAGAAGCCAGGGACAGTCCTCAGGCCCTGAGTGCAAGGCCCAGAACTGGCAAAAAAAAAAAAAAAAAGTACTTAAAGATTTTTAAAGCCAGGCACTGGTGGCTCACGCCTGTAATCCTAGCTTCTCAGGAGGCTGAGATCTGAGGATCATTGTTCAGAGAGAGCCAAGGCAGGAAAGTCTATGAGACTCTTGTCTCCAATCAAACACCAGAAAACCAGAAGTGGTGCTATGGCTCAAAGTGGTAGAGCACTAGACTTGAGCAAAAACAGCTCAGGGACGGTACCCAGGCCCAGAGTTCAAGCCCCAGGACTAACAAAAAAAAAAAGGTTGTTTAAAACTTGTAAGTTATTTCTAGGATTTTTTTCCCCATTTAATATTTCAGGTTATAGAAAGTAAAATCAAGGAGAAGTGGAAGCATGGTACACAGGCATATTGGCAGGGAAAGTTGCACATAGGCCTTTGTACCACTGTATACACTGGACAGGTGTATAAGCTCACACAAACACACGTGTGCCCACACTGGAAGCTCATGCACACAAACATGACCTGTGTTCAAGGCCACCCACATAGGCACATTCATTCATGGGGAAAGTGGCATGCGTGCACATACTTAAAAGCCCACCCATGTTGGGAGCAGTACCGTCACAAGGCGGCTGAAGATCTTGTATCCGAAGCTCTCGGCAGCAGTAGTAACATTTCTCTGAGGAAAGGCACTCATGAACAACCAAGTAAGGCAGGGAGGGAGGATCCCAGGCCCAGACCCGGTCATACCCGAGGGGTTGGGGTAGCATCAGCCTCCTGGTGGAGTACATCTGGTGGCAACAGGACATGATCGATGAAGTGCAAGACGCCATTCACTGCTTCGTGGTCACTGCTCACCACCCGTGCAAAGTCATTGATGTATATGCTGCCCTGAGGAGGGGGCATGAAGCTGATTGGTGGTATGCTGTGGGTGGGGCTTGGGATAGGGGTAAGGGTCAAAGCACACGGTGGTACTTGGGTCTATCTCACAGGAAGCAAACACAGGAGCAAGGTTACACACACACCACTGTGCCTTAAAGGAGTGAAAGCAAAGCAGGGTAAACCTTGAATGGGACTGGGGTGGACTCTACAGGGGTACAGACCAACAGTGGAGGGGAGGGGAGGTTTGGCTCACCTCCCTCTCACTGAACCGCAGTGTGTGCCCAGACAGTGCTGTGGCATAGCCCTGGTCCAGGAGCTCCTGGCTGCTCAGCTGCCGGCAGCCAACCACATGGTAGCGAAACACAAGCTGGCGATGTGCTCGAATCTGAGCCAGCTCATCCTAGGGTGGAGTCGTGAGGGGAACAAGGATCCTGATTGCTGCCTCCACCCAGCAGTGCTCACCACCAGAGTGCTCACCCCTCCTCAGCTGCGTACCTTTGACAGATTGGCCATTAGATCCGCATGTGGCACGAAGATTGTGAAAGGCCCATCACCCTTGAGATCTTTGTATTCCTGAGGTCATAGAAACAGCCTGACTGCCAGAGGAACGACTTGGGGTTTCTAATGATCTCCCAGGGAAGACTTGAACTCTGAGAGGCCAGACTAGCTAACCCTCTGACCAGATGGGAACACTGAGGACCAGGGACAGATTGGAGCTCACAGAGGAGCTGGCTGGCTACTCACCAGGAGGTGGAGGCTGAAGAATAAGGCCTGCTTGTCTCGTAGGAGTTCCTGGGGGAGCGAGGATCAGCTCAGATTTGGGGTGGTCCCCATTCAAGGGCTGGTGCCTATTCTGGCTACCTGTAGCCCAAGGTCTGGCCAAGGTAGAGATGAGGAAATGAAAGCCAGGGGGGAGGGGGAGAAGAGGGGGAGAGGGATCTGAGCTAGGGTAAGGATTGGTTTCATGTGTAATAACGAAGGTCAGGACCAGGAGGAATCAGAGGCAAAGGTCAGAGCCAAGGCAAGAATCAGGACTGAATCTGGGATCTTAGGCAAGCTCCCAAGGGCATGGCCATGATCTGGGTCAGGGGGAAGATGAGGGCATCTTACCAGACCAACTCGGGCACGGCAGGTAAATCCGTCTCCCACAGTGTGGGCTGTGTCACACGTGCATGTCCTCTGGCCATCCCCTGAGCTTTTGCACACGGCATAAGGGCTGCAGCCCCCATTGTTCTGAGGCAGGGACAGAAGAGGGAAGTGTCAGTAGTGTCCAGCCCTCTTGCCCTGGGGAAGAGAACACAGAGCTGTCTGCCCAGTCCCCAAAGCCATAGCTCCAACCCACTAGCAAGACTGCACTTGGCAGGAGGGAGGCCCACTGGATGAGGCCCTTAGGAGCCTCTGGGGCGTGGGGAGGACTTTCTGGCCCCCACTCCTCTTCCTGTGAAATGTGGTGACTGACCTGGGAACAGGGGTCCAGAAGTTCACAGGCCCGGATGCCATCTCCACTGTAGCCTTCCCGGCAACTGCAGGAGACCTGTCCCAAAATTAGGTGCCAAGAGCTGCTAGGGTCCTGGATTGCAGGGTTATCCCCCACTCCAGACCTGGAAGGCCCCAACCCTATGGGGAACAGCGTAGTCCTCGTGTCCACCCCTGTCCTGCTGACCTGCTGGGGGCCTGTGGGGATGCAGTCAGCATGAACATGACAGCCTCCGTGGTGATCAAGACAGCTGTTGGTTTCTGGGGGAAGAGATGCTGGGGTAAGGAGAGCCCCTTGGTGACCCCTCCGCTCACTGGTCCATTTACCCTGTGTCCATCCCCTCTCCTCCCCGGGCTCCGGTTCCCACCATAAGCATACCCCTCAACCTCTCCTGCCTACATCACATCACCAAAAGCAGCTGCCTTCGCCTCAGCTGGCATCCATGTTGGGGGTCCCAGCCTCACCCTGGCACAGCTCCCCATCGCCTGAGTAGCCATCCTGGCAAGAGCATATCCGCTGCCCTGGAGCCACCTTGGTGCAGCTGGCATGAGGGGAGCAGCCGCCATGGTCACGGGCACAGGGGTCCACCTCTAGGGTTAGATGGTCCAGAGAGTGGTGAAAAAAGGGGGGAGGGGAGACAGAGGGGGGCAGAGAAGAAGGTAAGGGAGATGCCAGAGAGAGGGGTCAGACCCCACCCAGAAGGGACAGTACAGGGGAGTTCTGTGGGGATGGCCACCCCCAATATTTCAGAGTGAGGACTGAGGCCTCCCTGTGGAGGAACCTGAACAGTGGCTGCCATTTCCGATGTATCCTGCAGCACAGACACAGACCGCAACTCCATCTGAGACCCGTATGCAGCTGGGGGAAAATGGCAGCCGTTCAGCCTGGCTTACGCTGTGCCAGGTTCCCACCATACGCCCACTGGCCTCAAGTTGGGCACACTTACTTGGCATTGGAGTCACACGTCTTGGGACACTGAGGGGCAGTGATTTCTGGGGGATGGGAGGAAGATTCTGGTCATCTGACCAGGAGATGCTTCTCCCACCATTCCTCACTGCCCCACTCCCAGGGATCCACTCACTCTGGTCACAGCGAAGGCCCTGCCAGCCCACATTACAGACACAGCTTCCGTCCCCTTGCAGGCCCTCCTGGCACAGCCCGTGGACACAGTCACACACTGGGAGTGAGCAAGGGGAAGACGGGACTTACTGAGTGCCTCCCTCCCACCCCTGCCAAGATGCCCGGCCTGCTCTTCTGCCCCTGCCAGGCCTCACCTCCAGCACAGGTGGGCCCATAGCGGCCCAGCTCGCACATCTCACATGCTGTTCCGTGGAAGCCCTCGTGGCAGCGGCACTCCCCACTGCCTAGGAGCCTGTCCTGGCACTGCCCATGGCCGGAGCACACGCCCCCCAAGCCTCCGGGGCATGGCTCACACAGCATGCCAAAGAAGCCAGGGCAGCAATCAGGTACCTGTGGAGGCAGGGGGATGAGAGGGAGGGGGAGGGGGAGGGGATGGAAGAGAGTGAGCTTGCTCAGGCCAGTACACAGTCAGGGGCAAGGAAGTGATGAGGGGCAACCCAGGGCCACTGATCACGGAACAAAACAACTTGGGGTCCGAGGAGCATGGAGAATGCCTTCCACATCCTTCCCCTAGCAGTGGTAGGGAAACTAAGAGGGCCGGGCCCAGATGGATTCCCCATTGAGGAGCAGAGCCAGGCCCAGTTGCTGTGTTGGGCAAGAAACTTGGGTGATGGATGCCCCCAGCTCTGGAGAGCTCTTTTTTTCCCCTCTCCCATCCTCGTTCCTCAAGGGAGGGAACATGGACAACACAAGCCCTTGTATTTGGCATGTATCTCCTCTTTTCTTCCTCAGGCCGCTCTTACTTTTCAGGCCTCACCTGAAACCCAGCCCTCCTTTGCTCTTCAGATTGATCCAGTATTCCCTTATCCCCTCATCCCTCTACCCCCACCCCCCACTCCACTCGGTCCTCCTATCTTTGGGTGGGGGCACCTCAGAGCAAACCTGGATCTTCTTGGCACAGGTATAAGAACATCCCCGGGAGAAGGAGAAGCCGGATCTGTAAACACAACTCTTCCTGGGAGTGTCCTGGAAGCAATCAGGACAGGAGCTTAGGCAGGGCCCAGGGCAGTGATGAGGGAGACAGACAAATGGACGGCAAGTATCAGAATGGATGAGAGAGAGAGAGAGAGAGAGAGAGAGAGAGAGAGAGAGAGAGAGAGAGAGAGAGAGAGATGAGCAGGAGAGATGGATCTCATGAGGAATGGTGGCAGGACCAGGCCTAAGCCCAGAACAGGGCATAGGCTGCCTGTGCCAGTACAGTTCTGCCTGCAGGGCTGCGCCTGGGAGGTATGAGTGGGGGATGAGTGGGTGGGGGAATGAAGCAGAGATAGAGCTGTCCCAAGCCCAGCCTCACCTGCAGCTGGAAGCCTTGGGTGCAACGGAATTTCCGGGTGCAGTTTATGCATTTCTCCTGGAAAGCAGGATGTCAGGTGGCCCAGGAAATGGGAGCCTCAATCCCAATACCCTTCCTCCAGAGCAGGTGAACCCAGGCTCCTCTTCGCCAGGCAGGCCAAGCCGCAGCCCCCGCTGCCCTTCTCTGGCGCCCAGCCACTCACCCTCAGAGCCTCTGCATGGCTGTGTAGACAGCGGCTTGAGCCCACTGTCAGGACCCCCGACAGGCCAAACAATGACTGGCCAGGGGCCTCCAGCAAAGGGCCTTCCATTGGTACATGGTTCACCTCCGGCTGGGAAGTGAGACAATAATAAGCTTTGGTGGGGGTGGGGAGGGGCCTCACTCCCTTCTTGCTCCCTAAGCCACCCGATGAGGCTGGCATCACCCAAGGCCTGGCCTCGCCTTTGCCCTTGAAATCTCAGACATACTCCAGGACTGGGGGTAGGCTTAAGGATGGGAGAGATCTCCATGGAGCAGAGACTGGGGTTTTCTAGGCAGGGAGACTGCAAAAGGAAGGAATCATTCTAGAACAGAACCCCAGAGCAGGGTCTCCTTGTTCCCTGCCCCTTCAAACCTGGCCGCTGTGGTTGTAGAAGACCAGCCAGTGGGCAGGGCCCAGGAGGGAGTTTCGGTGTCCCCCCCTGCTCAGGGTTTCCACAGAAAGTGCTTCTCCCAGGATCACATGATGTCGAACTGTATCTGCGTCCTGGCCAGGGGAGGGGTGGAGGTGGAGTCAGTTTGAGGGGGGCAGGTTCCAGGGCTCCTGAATGCCTTGGACATCCTGGTATCCCCGTCCCTTTGCTTGGCAGGGGAGGCTCACGCTCTGTGCTTCACCCTTGGTCACCCCAGTGGTCTCACCAGGCTGCTGCTGTTGCGCTGAGCCTCCAGGGAGTGGTTTGTGGGTATAAAGATGGTGTAGGCAGTGGCAGCCTCAATCTGGGGCACCAGCTTGTGGTGCTGGGCACAGGGGCAGAGAGAGGGGAGGGGCAGGTCAGTCCTCAGCCCTGATGGTGAGAGCCAGCCGGACTTCTGCAGAACCTGTGCAGCCATACTCCCTTCACCAGCCTTCGTTACCTGCAGCAGCTCCCCAAAAAGACGGAAGGCAGGCACCAGATCCAACTGCTGCAGCAACCCCAGCCTGGACGGCACATCCCCTTGCGGTGGCAGCAAGACCTGGAATATACAGCAAGGGGTTCTTGGTCTCTCATTGCCTCTTGGCCCATGGGGAGTGTGGAGGGGGTCCCTTCTCATACCCCTCTCCTGCCCTACCTGGCTGATGATATGCAAGACGCCATTGGTGGCGAGGAGATCAGCTACATCCACGCTGGCGTTCTGAACCCAGACCCTCTGGAAGACAGCACAGGTTGGCACAGACATGTCTTTGGGAGAGGAGAGGCCCAGCCTGACCTCAGACTCGAGCTCTACCAGGTGAGCACACAGACCCTCAGCAAGGCCCCCCCAAGAGAAGGGAAGACATGTGTGCAGACACAGATAGCAAGACACCTGCTGTTGGCCCAGAGACACACTACCATCTGCAGTGTAGGGCAGGGTCCAAGAACCCCAGTCATACCCCCCAGGAACCCAGGTCCAGGGAGCCTGTGATCAGTCAAGCTCCCTCCCATACCTGTTCCCTCTTATGCCCAGAGTTCACCTCATACCCCACTGATGTTGTGAATCTCCCAACGTGTGGTGGAGCTCAGAGTAGCCACTTCCTGCCCACTCATCTGGGCCAGCTTCTCCTCAGAAAAGGCACCCTGGAGAAAATGGGCCCTGAGGGGACCCCGTTTCGGGGGGGGGTCATGGAAACAGGTTGGTGTAACTGACAGAGACCCTGGGATGGTCCTATTCCAATGGGTGGACTCAAATAAGGCAGAGCACCCAACTTCCCTCCCCTTTCTAGGAAAGGCCTGGGTGCCTAGAAGGAATGGCCTCCCAAAGGCCCCTCCCATGGCCTAACCCCAGCATGGCTGTCCCACCTGATCAGGGTTGGCAGCATTTTGGGCTGCAGCCAGAAGGCCCGGTCCTTAGGGCTTAGCCTGCGGATGGCAGACTCAGAGGGCACCAGGGCTGTGACGTGGCTATCAGCAGGAAGCGTGATGTCAGTGCTCTGTATACATAATGAGCAGGGACCGGGTGCTGAAGGCAGCACATCCAGGGTACCTGGTCCCACCTCCAACTCTTAGAGGTGATAAGTGGCACCCCTACATCCAGAAAGGTCTCCTGGACTTGAGCCTCAACCCCACCATTCCTCATCCTACCTTGAACCACTGGAAGAAGGCAGAGAAGTGGGCATTGGCTCCCAGCTCCTAGAGGGCAAGAAAGAGCTGAAGTCATGAGCCCTAATAAATGTAAGCGCTTGTTCAAGCCCATCTCCAACAAGGCGCCAGGCCCCCTCCTCTCCTGAGATACATGGGAGAACTTGGGCCCAGGCACAGGGAAGAGCACACAACTTACTCGGAGGACATCACCATAGCAACTGAAGCCATCCCCCGCAAAATGAGGGAGGCAGGTACAGATCCGTTGACCTCCTCCAACTGCCTGGCAGGTGGCCTGGGAAGGGGGGACAGAGAGCTATAACCCTCCATTCAGTATACCAGGTATCCTCCATCTCTGTCCCTCCCTGTCATCCCTCCTCTGCTCTCTTCCTATTCCCCCAACATCTACATTCACAAAGTCCCTTCAGTGGCCTAGCCCTGCTCCTCACGATCACTGGACATTTGCCATGGGAATTACCCCAATGGGGATGTCAGGGAGGAACACAGGGCTAAGGACACCCAGGAGACTTTCTGCCCCCTGGAGCCCCAGCTAAAGGCAGAGGAGCCAGCCAGTCCTGAGGATTGACTTAGGGAAGTGGAGGTGCTGTGACATGGGGTACAGTGCGGTCAAGGGACACCAAGGAGCTTAGAGTTGCCAGAGGACAGGGAATGGGGACAAGGCTGCAGAAGAGAGTGGGTCACTTGCAGGGCCTATGATCCTAAAAAGGAAACTTGAAGCCTGCCTGTAGTCCTAGCTACTCAGGAGGTTGAGATCTGAGGACTGAGGTTCAAAGCCAGCCCAGGCAGACAAATCTGAGAGACTCACTTCTCCAGTTAACTAGCAAAAAGCTGAAAGTGAAGCTGTGGCTTATGTGGTAGAGCCCTAGCCTTGAGCAAAAAAAAAAAAAAAAAAAAATCAGGGTCAGTGCTTAGGCCCTTAATTCAAGCTCTAGTAGTTCCACCAGGAAAACCAAAAAATGAAATAAAATAAAAAGGAAACCTTACCCTCAATTGGTGGTTAGAGAGTGACATGGTTGAATTTGGGAGTTAGCACGTCCAGTGTTATAGGAGACAGAGATACTGAGAAGGAGGGTGAAGAAGAGGAGAGCATGGAGAGTCCACCCTGGAGGCACTTCCCTAGGTCTCTGAACCCGCACCAACCCCTCTCACCAGGCCATGGCAGCCACCGTTGCCCACTCGGCAGGGGTCAATGGGGCTGCACTCGTAGCCATCTCCAGCAAAGCCCAGCTTACAGGTACACCGGCTCTGGAAGAGAGGGCCACACCATGAGAACGAACCCGTGTCCTCCACTGCCCAGGGAGGCCCGTCAACAGAGGAGCTTCTCCAGCCCTGTCCTGCGAGGTCTGCAGTACGGATGGGAGATGCAAGTGGATCCTCAGGATGGGGCTGAGGGGACATGAGCTCAGGGCCCTTTCTGTGCTCCAGGTTCTTCCAGGGCTGCTGAGGTCACTTATAGCACATGAGCAAGTGTCTGCATGACCAGTCCCTGGGAGGGCAGCTCAGGTCTCATCCCTGCTTAGCTGCTCTTCTCCCTCCTCCTGCATTGATGCCCTCAGGCCACTTAAGTTTTGCACCCAACCCAATTTTGCTTTATTTGGGGGGACAGGGTCTCAACATTTTTGTTCAGGGCCAGCCCTTGAGCTATAATCCTCCCACTTAGGTTTCCTAAGTGGCTGGTACCATTGTTGCACACTACCATACCTAGTTCATGAATTGAGATGATGTCTTACTAATTTTTTGCCCAGGATAACCTCAAACCCTCATCCTCCTTATCTCCACCTTCTGAGTAGTTGAGATTACAGGTGTGAGCCACAGAACCTGGCTAGATACTCTTACTAGCTGTAAAATTTGGGTTCACTAGGCCTGAAATGCTTCATACAAAAGACCTAGGCTTTGGGCTGGGGATATGGCCTAGTGGCAAGAGCGCTTTCCTTGTATACTTGACGCCCTGGGTTCGATTCCCCAGCACCACATATACAGAAAATGGCCAGAAGTGGCGCTGTGACTCAAGTGGCAGAGTGCTAGCCTTGAGCAAAAAGAAGCCAGGGACAGTGCTCAGGCCCTGAGTCCAAGGCCCAGGACTGGCAAAAAAAAAAAAAAAAAGAAAATACAAAGGCTTGCTGGGTGCCAGTGACTCATGCTTCTGATTGTAGCTACTCAGGAGGCTGAGACTGGAGGACTGGGTTCAAAGCCATCCCAGACAGGAAAGTCCATGAAACTCCTATCTCCAGTTGACTCTCATAAAGCCAGAAGTGGAACGGTGGCTCAAGTGGTAGAGTGCTATCCTTGAGTACAAAAGTTGAGGGCCGGGCCCTGAGTTCCCAGGACTAGTACAAAAATAAGTAAGTAAAAAGTCTTGGTTGTAATATCCCTAAATTCCATGGATCTAGGGATATTACCTCCATGGTAAAGATCTCTTCTTGCTTTGGTCACTATCACATTCCCCAAATCTAGAACACAGGCTAGCCTGGCCAATGACACATGGGCAAATGAAACAATCCCAGGGTATATGACCCTTTGAGCTTGAGCTTAATCTTTGAGTAGATGTTTCTAGGTTCCCCCCAGAACTTGGGCCTCCAGCCATCCTGCTGTACCTGAGCCTGTTGCACCTCACCTGCCCAGGGCCCACATAGCTGCACAGGGCATCCGCATGACAGCCACCTCGAGTGTCCAGCCCACACTCATCGATAGCCACGCACACACGGCCATCCCCACTCCAGCCTCTGTGGCAGGTGCAGTGGTGGGTGCCCAGGTCCCCAGGGACACACTCAGCCTGTGAGAGTTGTGGACAAGTGAGTCAGGGATGCAGGTGCTGCAGGGGAGGACCAGGGAGCCCCATCATCCTGCCCATCAGAACTGCCAGGAAGCAACAGGGGACTGACATTCTCTGAGCAGCCGCCACGGTCTGGATGGGAGCAGGGGTTGCTTCGTGTGCAGGAGTAGCCATCACCCTCGAAGCCATCAAGGCAGACACACCTGGGGGCAGGTGAAGGGGGAGAGCTCTGAGCAGGGGGAAGAGGCCAAGCAAACCAGCATGTGAGAGGATAGATGGGGCAGAGAGGAAGGAGTCCTCACCTCGCAACACCTGCCTGGCTGAGGCAGCGGGCATGCGGGTGGCAGAGCTGGGCCACCTCTGTGGACCCACAGCCACCCACGGACTCGTTACAGAAGCGGCCTCTGAAGCCCGGGGCACACGTGCCATGCTGGCACACACCCCTACTGCCTGGACGGTTGTCACATAGACCATGGACACAGCCACAGTCTGCAGCGAGGAGATGGGAACAGAAAAAAATCAGAAAAATCAGGAGGCAGGGCTGTAGGGAGCCAGGATTGACTTGGGGGAGAAGGGTGGCAGGGGATGGGTGGCTAGCACAGATTTGACTTCCAGGTCACTCTAGACTTGCTAGGCAAATGAAATGTGATGGGAGGGCATTCTGAGCTTCCAGTCACCCCCTCTACCCGCCCCTAACACCACCATCAGGAAGTTCTCCAAAGTGTATGACCTAAGTCCTGCCTGCTTTATTTTATCTATCTGGCAAGGGTGAAGGAAATAACGTCTATTTTTGTTCCCAAATCTGGCTTCATTCCCTCTGGCCTCCACTTCACCTCTTAGGGCCTTGTTTCCCTTCTTGGAAGCCCCCAGACTCGTTTCTAGGCAGACTTTTCTCTCTGAGAGGTGACCTGGGCAAGGACCACTCACCTTCCTGGCACTGATCTCCATGCTTGTTGGGGTTGGAGCAGATGTGGCAGGCAATGCCCTTGTAGTCTGGGAAGCAGAGGCAGGCTCCATTGCCCTGAATCCCATCACTGCACTGTAGGGCGGGCAGGATGCAGAATGATGTCACATCCCTTCCCCCAACATCTCCTTCCCCAGTCTGGCTCTGACCTGCTCCCCCAGCCCTCAGCCTGCAAAGGACCTTCAGACTCACTGGCTCTGTCAAAGAATGAGCCCCTAACGGCCATCTGGCCTTGAAGGTCATGCGTTCCTCCATGGTTGGCAGGAAAGGCAGAAAAAAGCGAAAGATAATTATTAAAAACGGCTGTGTGTGTGTGTGTGTGTGTGTGTGTGTGTGTGTGTGTGTGTTGTGTGTCTCTGTGTATCTCATGCGCACACTGGGGCTTGAACTCAGGGCCTCTTGTTTAATTTTTTTGCTCAAAGTTGGCATTCTGCCACTTCTCGCTTTTTGCTAGTTAATTAGGGGTAAGAGTCTCAGGGATTTTTCTGCATGGCCTGGCTTTGAACTGTGCTCCTCAGATCTCAGCCTCCTGAGTAATTAGAATTATAGATATAGCCACTAGCACTCAGCTTCTGGATTAATTTTTTAAAATCTTTTTTGTTGTTGGTGATGGTGGTCATGGGGCTTGAACTCAGGTCCTTGGTGCTGTCCCTGAGCTTTTTCAGTCAAGGCCAGTGCCTCTACCACTTTGAGCCACAGCTCCACTTTCGGTTTTCTAGTGGTTAATTGGAAACAAGAATCTCACGGACTTTCCTGCCTCAGCTGGCTTTGAACCACAATCCTCAGATCTCAGCCTCCTGAATATCTAGGATTACAAGCATGTGCCCAGCTTTTTAAAAAAATCTTAGCCACACTTGGTCAAAACTATATGTAATAGGGGCTGGGAATATGGCCCAGTGGTAGAGTGCTTGCCTCACATACATGAAACCCTGGGTTCGGTTCCCTGGCACCACATATATACAAAAAGCCAGAAGTGGCGCTACGGCTTAAGAGCTAGAGTACTAACCTTGAGCAAAAAGAAGCCAGGGACAGTGCTCAGGCCCTGAGTCCCAAACCCCAGGACTGGCAATAAATAAATAAACCTATATGTAATAAAATTGCAAATAAGGTAGGCTTATAACATTTCTAATTGGAAATGAGGAATCTCAGGACAGAGAGAGGCAGGCTTAGCTCTGACACCCACTGCCAGCTGGGGAAGGGCCCATCTCCCCCATCCCTGCTCCCAAAGACTCACGTTGCCTTTGCCATAGCAGGGGTTGGAGAAGCCCCCAGGACACTGTGTACAGTCAGGCCCAAAGAACCCTTTACAGCAGCCAGGTTTCTGTAAGAGACAGTGTAGGCTCCAGAGCCTAGGCTAGGCCATGCCTTGCCATGCCAGGCTGCTCTTCCTCCTGCTCTGCTTCTCTAGAGCAAGGGAATGGTTAGGGGTGTTCTTTGGTACCCCTTCCACCATGGGGATTCAGTGCATCTCTTTGGGAAAGGTAACCTGTTGGGGTTTAGCCTTGGCCTTGAAGGGGAAGGGCAATGGAGAGAGCGCCCGAGATGCCGCCCTTCCCCCAGCCCTGGGGGAATGCGGAAGCAGGCCACAATTCTCTGGGTCCGGAACCAGAAGAACTGGCTTTGCAACCAGCCCCCCAACTTTCTCGCCAGCCCATGTGCCCCCCCAGTCTCGCGGGTTTTCGCCCCCAGGGTGGTGCTATCCAGGTGACGTTAGCTCATGGGGGGGGGGGTCCTATGACAAGCTCCCAGCCTATGGCCAGCCCTCTGGTCGATGACCCCTTCTCTCGTCACCTTCTACTATATCAGCTACTAGCCCCTCCCTTATTAAATCAGATTTGCTCTTGAAGCGTCTCCAAGATCCGCGTACGCCTGGCTTTCTTCACGGGTAAGGAGGGGAGTAAAGCGATCTCGTACGGCCCCGTGCACCTGAGGTCTTTCCTGAGCCCCCCACTCCACTCTGGCCTTACCTGCAGGTCGGGTGACCAGGGGAGAGGGTGAGAAAGGGAGCTGTTAGAGCATAGCAGAGCCTGGATCCCTGCGCCAGGGGAGGCGACCTGAGCCCGGCAGTAACCCACTCAACTCAATTGGGGGCCTCAGACGAGAAGCCAGTGCCCAGGGTCCCAGGGGAGCTCATGCCCAACCTCACCATGACTGTCTGGTTGCAGTAGTGGGCACAGCCCTTCCTCAGCATGTTGAGCCCATCAGGGTCGTGGGTGTAGACACACTCCTTGGGGAAAATGTCCTGGGGTACAACATCATGCCAGGCCAGTTGGCAGGAGTGTGCTGGGCCAAACCGCTTGCCAGTCAGCCCTGGGTCCAACACTCCCACCCTCAGAGTGGCCGTGAAGCACTGAATGACCAGGTCTGACCTGGCTTCTGACCCCTTCTCCCCACGGTGACCCAGGGTAGGAACTGATATGCTCAGGCTATTGGGAGTCAGAGAGCCCTGGGGGCTGGGCCAAGGGCTTCTCACCAGCTTCATGCTGTTGGGGGGACATGTGCTGGTGTTCAGAGCTAGGCAGTCCACACAGGATCCCTGGACAGAGTAGGGGAAAGGGAGAAGGGGTTAGACATCATGTATTCAGCAACCTTAAAAAAGGGACATTGAGGGCTGGGAATATGGCCTAGTGGCAAGAGTGCTTGCCTCACATACATGAAGCCCTAGGTTCGATTCCTCAGCACCACATATGTACAAAAGGCCCAAAGTGGTGCTGTGGCTCAAGTTGGTAGAGTGCTATCCTTGAGCAAAAAGAAGCCAGGGACAGTGATCAGGCCCCAAGTTCAAGTCCCAGGACTGGCAAAAAAAAACAAGGGACATTGAGCTTGGTGCCAGTGGCTCATGCCTGTAATCCTAGCTGCTCAGGAGGTTGAGATCTAAGCATCGCCAGCCTGAGTGGGAAAGTCTGTGAGACTTTTATTTCCAATTGACCACAGGAAAAAGCCAGAAGTGGTGCTGTGGCTCAAGTAGTAGAATGCTAGCCTTGAGCAAAGAAGCTCAGGGACAACACCCAGGCTCAGAGCTCAGGAGAGAGAGAGAGAGAGACAGAGAGAGAGACAGAGAGAGAGAGATGAGACAGAGAGAGAGACAGAGAGACAGAGAGAGACAGACAGAGACAGAGACAGACAGAGACAGACAGAGAGAGAGACAGAGAGAGACAGAGACAGAGACAGAGACAAAGACAGACAGAGACACAGAGAGAGGCAGGGAGAGACGTTGAGCTGAGTGAGACATGGATGGATAAGACAGAGCTAGCCACAAGAAAGCCAGGGTAGTGCCCAGTGCCTGTGGCTCTAATCCTAACTGTTCAGGAGGGTGAGATTTGAAGATTGCAGTTCAAAGCTAGTATGGATAGGAAATGCTGTGAGAGACTTCTCTCCAACTAACCACAAAAACAAAAGCCAGAAGTGGACAACATCCAGGCCTTGAGTTCAAGCTCTAGACCAGCACAAAACCAAAGCCAAACAAAATGACAAACAACCCAGGGTGGCCTTGTGAGAAGAAGAGATCTTCAAGATACAGTTAGGGTCATGGGGTACCCCCCTCATATAGTAGCAGAGTGCTCAAAATGTAGACTAAGTATCATGATAGTAAGTTGTTGTGGGATGAGCCTAGCACCCCTGTGTCTTCTCTCTCTGTTTTCTCTGCTCCCAGCCCTCCACAGAAGCCAACATAGGCGACTTGCTGCTCCATGCTCTGAGGCTTCCAGAATCATGAGCCAAAAAAACCCTCTTAGACAATTACCCAGCCTCAGATATTCTGTGACAGTGTTGGGGCAAGGTCACCTGCCCGCACCCTGGGGTGGGGGTCATTTCAGTGTTCAAGGCCTGGGAACCCTGGGCAGGGCTCACCATCACAATCTGGTGCTGCTCCTCATCACAGTGCTTGGGCAGGATGGGCAGGATGGTTGGGGGCAGCAGGATACCTTCCAGCATGTGGATTACACCGTTGGCAGCCAGCACGTCCACTCTCCGCAGAGGGATCCCATTGGGTCCCAAGAGAATGCGTCCCTGCATCACAGACCTGGGATGTGCCATCCTTTGCCCAGAAGGCCCTGGCAAGCCCTGCCATGGCCTAGTCTTGCCCTTGCCCATCATACATTCGTTAAGAGCATGCAGATGGCATCTGCAAGAGGCTTGATGACTGGCCAGTCATCAGTAGCCCCTTCACTGGTCTGTATGCGCAGACCTCTGGAGAGCTTACCTCCTCAGAGATATTCACAGACAGGATCTGGTTCGCCATGGTGAGGACCCGCCCCTTGGAGATGAGCTTCTCCACGGTCAGCTGCAGAAAACCAAGGGTGGATTTAGAAAGGGGATGCAGTCATACCTTGTCTAAGTCATGCCCAACTACCCTCTTGGTCCCCCAGCCCTCCTCTGCTACAATGTTCAGGTAGGAGTGGAGAGGAGAAGAAAAGAATGGGATCCCTCAGGAAGATGGGACCTCCCCATAGCCATCCCCTCCCAAGAAGCCCTGCAGCAGGTGGCCTGAGAAGAGACCCCTCACCTGGCCATGGTTGTAGATATGGTACATCACCAGCTCCTGCAGCTTGGAGAGGCCCTAGCAAAGGAGAAGAAGCTTGGTTCCTAGAGGCTTGTCATGGAGGGTGGAGGCCACAGTGTCCCCAGCCCTAAAGCTTACCCCTGTGAAGAGGTAGATCAGACGGCCATCACGCAAGCTGTCCACAGCCTCGTTGCTTGGGGCAAAGACCGTGAAGGGCCCAGGCCCATCCAGGATGGATGGTAGCCCACAGTTCTGCAGCAGTAGAAGGGAGGCTCAGGAGACTCTGTGGCCAGCCTCCACTTTGGAGCTATACCTGACCCTGCTATGCTTAGCCTTCAGGAACTCTTAGAGAGGAAGTGGGAGATGTGGGCAATGGGTCCATGCTACCATAGAACCTCAGGATCTGCTACTCTAGAACCCTGCAGCCCTGTGGGGTAGGTTCTAGGCTAGTGAAGAATCCTGGCTGAGAGCCCTGATGGCTAAGGCCTTTCCCCAGCTCACCTCCAGAATAGTTTCAAAGCGGCTGAAGTCCTCCGTAGAGGCAAGGATCTGGCCAATGGTTTTCTGTAGCAAGGAATGTATATCCAAGGTTCAGGTAAAGGAGTGAGGCTGCTTCAGCCCCACAGAGAAGGAACTGGGCTCCCATCTTCCAGAACCATCCTTGACTCCTTCTTGGATTCTGCAGGGCTCAGAGGTCACCCAGCAGCTCAGGATTGGGGCAGGGAGAAGGGTGCTGGCTCACCTTGGGGTCCCCAGGGAGCTTAGGTGGTGCCTGCCATCTCAGGGCACTGACCACATGAAAGACGCCATTGGCTGCTATGTAGTTGGGCTTGTGGAGGCTAAATGATTGCTGGGGCTGGTCTTTGTATGTATAGGTGTATCTCTGAGAAGACAAAGGCATCTGGCTAGATCCATATACCAGCCCTCTGCTTGCCAGGGCTATTCTCCACCTGTGACTCCTCTCATCTCCCAGCTGAGGGTCCTCCCTTACCCGGTTAAAGGTGACAGTGATCTCCTGCCCAGCCAGCGTCCACCATCTGCGTGTACTCGGGGGCCCCGAGTCCTCCAGTACATGCTGCCCTGCGATGATGTGCTGTCTGCAGAGCTGCTGGGCGAGTGCTTCCTGCAGACACAGGGGGATGGGTGCCAAGTGAGGCCTCTTCATGCCACTCCTGCCCGGGCAATGGAGGGAACGAGATGCCTCCTGGGTTCTGTTTTCTAGTGTGGATGAGGGGCTGTCTTGGGGCCTGAAGATGCAGGCACCACCCTGGGGGAGGAGGTGAGGCCAGGGGCTGCAGTGCATGGGAAGACTCACATTTATGGTCGTGGAGGAGCTGGAGGAGCTGGCAATGGATGGCACCAGCACAGTGAATGGGCCAGATGTGGTGAGGATCGGCAGGCAGCCCTGCTCTGCAGGGGAAGTAGCCAGGAGAGAGCATCAGATCTGCTCTGTGGGAGACCCCAGGGATGGGAACCGAACCCACAAAGACTTCAGGCACTGATCTTAGCTTTTGGGAGTTGATAGAAGAGGCTTAGGGTAGGTGGGACCATCACTCCCCCTCTTCTACCATGCACCCCACATAGTGCACTCTTTGCTCTTACAGCTCTTGGATAAACAAAGAGGAGTCTCTGCTGAGGCCTACCCACTGCCTACCAGATAGGCTTGCATGAGGGGTGGGTGGGGTTGTGGACAGTGGTGGGGGACACACACCCAGCATGGTGATGGCGACTCTCAGTCGCAGGAACACCAGGCCTATCTGGTTGACTCTCTGTATTTCGTGGAGCAGGTGTCCATAGCAGGCACGGCCATCCCCTACCTCGCCCTCCTTGCATGCACATCTGGGGGTCCAAAGAGAACCAGTCAAGAGTGGGGCAGCCCAGTCCTTCCTTCTGGTCCTCCCTCAGCCCTTCTTACACAACTGCGACAGGTGTGCGTGATGCTCAGCCCCCCCTTCTCTGCTCTGCTCCCATGCCCCCAAGGCCTCTTTGCCCACCTGGTCTTCCCATTGGGGGTCACTTGACAGGTGGCCGACTGGTCACAGGAGTGACGGGCACAGTAAGCAAAGCAGCCCATAGAGGCATTCTGGTTGAAGCTGAGCAGGCCTGGCTGACATGAGCAGACAGCCTGGACAAATGATAGGGGGGAAAGGGGACATACAACCAGCCCATGAGAATTTTAAGAACTACTGGTCTATGCCTCCCTCACACACCCCGTTGGGCCCCCATAATTGTCCTTCAAGAACATTGCTGCCATTCTATCATTTCTTTTATTTTTGTGTGCTGGTACTAGGGTTTGAACTCACAACCTCTCACTTGGCTTTTTGGCTCAAGGCTGGTGTTCCACTTCTGTATTTTTGGTGGTTAATTAGAAATAAGAGGCTCATAGACTTTCCTGCCCAGGGTGACTCCAAACTGGGGTTCTCAGATCTCAACCTACTGAGTAGCTAGGATTATAGGTGTGAGCCACCAGCTCCTGGTCCTCTTCCTTTTTTTTTTTTTTTTTAATGCCAGTCCTGGGGCTTGAATGCAAGGTCTGGGCACTGTCCCTGAACTTTCTTGCTCAAGGCTAGTGCTCTACCACTTGAGCCACAGCTCCACTTCCAATGTTTTATGGATAATTGGAGATAAGCCTCTCACAGACCTTTCCTGCCCAGGTTGGCTTTGAACTGTGATCCTTAGATTTCAGCCTCCTGCCTAACTAGGCTTACAGGCATAAGCCACTGGTGCCTGGCCACTTTCAGTTTATTTGAGTAGTTTATTGGTGATAATTGTTTCACAGACTTTCCTGCCCAGGCTGACTTTGAATCAGGATCCTCAGATCTCAGCCTCTTGAGTAGCTAGGATTACAGGTGTGAACCACCAGCATCTGGCCCCCTTTCCTATTTATAAATAGAGTGGGTTCTATAGCTAAAGTGGGAGGGTAGACTGTGGGGCAGGCCCAGCCTGCACTCCAACTCACCTTGCCTGGCTTCTGGTACACACACAAGGTGGAATTTCTGGGGCAGCCACCAAAGTTGTCAGTGCATGGGTCCTGGGGCAGACATAACCGCCCATCACCATGGTAGTTCTCAGGGCAGTGACACTGGGCCTGCCCTTTGGGACTCACTGAGCAGTGAGCCAGTGGAGAGCAGGGTGATGGCTGGCAAGGGTTGGGAGCTTCCAGAACAGAGAGAGAAAAAACCTGAGTAAGTTGAGATCTGGGGATGCTTCCACCAGAGTGGTCAGAGCTGGAATGAATAGGCCTCCCTGTCTCCCCTCCCCATGCCAGCTATAGCCCCTAGCTTCCAGGTTGTGAGCTCACCTATGCATTTGCTGCCCTGTTGAGTGTGGCCAGGCAGGCACCTGCAGGTGGGGGCCTCTGCCGAGCACTGGGAGTTCTGGGGGCACCTCAGTTCCTGGCAGACGCGGAGCTCTGAGCAGAGGAGAGCACAGAGATGGCCCAGTTGAGGAGGAGTAGAGGAACCAAGGCACTTTGCCCAGCTTGCTATCTCATTCCAAGCATAACCCTGGCCCTGCTGGCCTTCTACATGGTGGAGGTCTGGTATGACACCCCTGTCCGCCACTAGGCTTAGGCAAAGAAACTGATTTTTTTTTTTTTTTTTTGCACGTCCTAGGACTTCAACTCAGGACCAAGTGATGTCCTTGATCTTCTTTTGCTCAAGGTTAGTGCTCTATCACTTGAGCCACAGAGCCACTTCTAGCTTTCCCTGAGCAGTTGATTGGAGGTAAGAGTCTCACAGACTACCCTGCCCAGGCTGACTTCAAACTGTGATCCTCAGATCTCAGCCTCCTGAGTAGCTAGGATTACAGGCATGAGCCAAGCCGTGTCAGGCAATACTGCTGAATTTTAGGTTCCATCTGTCACCCAATTGGCTTTCCCTGCTCTGATCACAGAGAATCTGTTGCCCCGGGCTCCCTGGCAGCTCTGCCTACCTTGGTCACAGCGTGGACCGGTGTATCCAGCAAAGCACAGGCAGCTTCCGTTGCCCTGTGGCCCATGGTTGCACACACCATGCACACAGCTACACACTGGGAGGGGCATGTGGGGACAGGTGAGACCTCAGCCTCACCAAGGCACATACAAGAACAGGGGCTGGGGAGTGTGGGGGGGGACCTGCCTTCAGTGTGTTTAGATCTCAGCTTTGACCTCATTTCTCTGACACAGGACCTCAGAGGGAGCCTAGCCTGGGCTCATGGGACTCCTGAAGGAGGCCTCTGAGGGAGGCAGCACATGCAAGGAGGACAATAAAGTCTCCCAAGAGGGGAAGGGCAGGCCTGGGAGGGGCAGCAGGGACAGTCAGGGGGGTGCTGCAGGGCCCTGTGGGCTCTGGCTCAGCCCTCCTGGCCTGCCTTACCTGATTGACAGTCAGGGCCAAACCGCTGGGGATCTTGGCACTCCTGGCAGGCTGAACCACTGAAGTTCTCCTGTAGATGCCAAAGTCAACAGGGTCCCTCCAAATCCTCCCACCCTCTAACCCTGCCTGCCCCTTACCTGGCACACACAGGTCCCGTTTCCAGCCATGCCATCCAGGCAGGTCCCGTGGCCATTGCATGGGGTCTCTGCACCTCCAGGGCACTCTGTGAACACCCAGCATTTAGTTCTGTTCAAACTTTCCCCTTGCCCAGACCCCCCCCTCCCAGTCCTTTCCCCCTCATTGACTGGGAGCCACACCCAGAGGGGCTCAGTCTGTGGTCATTGAATGAACAAGGTAAGGAAGAGCTGGGGTGAGGTGGACGGGGCCAGGTGAGTCCCTCCCCCATACCGTAGCACAGGGACCCCCAGAAGCCAGGGCAGCAGGACTTCTTCACTACATCCTTCGAGCACTCCAGGCTGCAGCCGCTCAAGGACATCAAAGAGTCCCCCAGCTGTACCTCATATCTGGGGACACAGGATGGTGGTGAGGACGACGGGAAGGTCCCACTTACAGCCCCCTACGGCAGCCTCCTACAGTGGGGTTCTAGTGTTCCCATTCTTCCTCTCCCATCTCCACCTAGCCCAGAACTGAGCACAGAGCCTGGCAAACAGTAGGTAGCCAATAGACACTATCATCATTTCACCCCTTTCCTTCCTGTCTGCCTGTCTCTGCCTCCTTGGAGGATTAGCTTCTGTCCTCACTTTCCAACCTATGGGGCTCCCCCTAGCTGCCCGCTGACTCCTCCGACTCCTCTTGGGATGCTCCTGGAAGTGGGAAACATGGATGTGGGGAGTTCATACTGGCAGTTCTGGGTTATCTTCTCTGGGAAGTGCCGAAGCCAGCCTGAAGGACAGACCACTTTCTTGATGGCTGCACACGTGGTACAAGGTGTGTGACTGACAAACTTGATCTTCACATCGCAGCGTTTGGACCGCACCTGGGCCATGGGCAGAGTGTGGAGTTAGGAACTAGGACCTGCACCCACTCGGGACTCTGGCGTGACTGCCACAAGACCTCAGCGCCTCAGGAATTAGTGAGAATGGAGAAGGCCTGGAGAAACCTCCCTGCCACAAGTTGCTAACTGCAACAACAAAAAACCTCATGAAGCTGAGATCTGAGGATTGTGGTGTGAAACCAAACCAGGCAGAAAGTCTAGAGACTCTTCTGTCCAATCTACCAACAAAGATCCAGAACTGGAGCTGTGGTTCAAGTGGTAGAGCACCAACCTTGAGCAAAAAAGCTAAGGAGGGACTGGGAATATGGCTCTGTGGTAGAGAGCTTGCCTAGCATGTACCGAACCCTGGGTTGGATTCCTCAGCACCACATAAACAGAAAAAGCCGGAAGTGGTGCTGTGGCTCAAGTGGTAGAGTGCTAGCCTTGAGCAAAAAGAAGCCAGAGACAGGCCCAGGCCCTGAGTTCAAGCCCTAGGACTGGCCAAAAAAAAAAAAAAAAGCTAAGGAACAGTACTCAGGCCCCGAGTTCAAGCCCCAGTACTGACACACACAGAAAAAGTTGCTAATTGACACAATCTATTCCCATGTCCATATCAGAGCTTCCAAGTCTATACCTGTGAACATGAGGCAAATCTCTGCCGAATCTCTGTTCTACCTTAGACCATGTCAGGTGAGGAAACTGAAGCCCAACGTGGTCCTTGGCCCAAATCACTCCCCAGACAGGGTGTGGATCCAGGACTAGAATCTGGACTGAGTCCTGCTTTTTCATTTAAACACTAAGCCAGCAGCTGCCTGGCTCCCAAGCCAGTCCTGTGGGCTGATGCTCGGTGAGAACACAGTAGTATTGTTGTCAGTCCTCAGGCACTAGGGAGGGGTACAAGCTTTCAACCATGCCTGAGGGTCAAGGGGGGTGGTGTGTGGAACCTCTAGCCACATTACTGCTCAACTGGGACCCTTCATCTCCTAAGTCTCTGATCTAAGAGCACCAGACCTGAGAGGCTGGGCTACTGAGGGGTCATCTGGGTGCAGGGGAGAGGGTTCTGGCCTGTGTGCCCTTGGCCTGGGCAGTCTTGACACCAGGCCTGGCCCTTGACCTCCATCCATAGTCAGGGACAGGTGGGGGGAAAGATCATCACCTCACCTGATGGTGGCCTGGCTGAGATGAGGACCATAGGACCAGCTGGGGAGAGTTCAGGACTCAGATTAAATGGCCCCTGCTATCCCATTTACTGGCCTGCCTTAGTTTCTGTAAGTCCCCTGATAGGGCTACCTTTACAGGACAAAATGCCAGAAACAACATTGTTTTCATCTGGAGAGTAGAGTTAAAGCTTACAGGTGTGAGAGAAAGAGGCAGAGGAAAGGTGCCATGGGCTCAACACCTGTAATCCTAGCTATTCGGGAGGCTAAGATCTAAGGATTGTGGTTTGAAGCCATCCTGGGCAGAAAAGTATGAGACTCCTATCACCAATAAACTTCTCAGAAAAAGTCAGAAGTGGTGCTGTGGCTCAAGTGGTAGAGAGCTAGACTTGAGCAAAATGAAGCTCAGAGACAGTGCCCAGACTCTGAGTTCAAGCCCCAGGACCAGGGGGGAAAAGAGGCAGAGGAAAGGTGCGTGATGATGGGGGAAGGGGTGGGAGCATGTCCTTAGGGGGCTGAGATGTGTTGAAAAACGCTGAGGCTGCCATGCTTTGAAGAGAGTGAGTGCAGAACATCCCTTTCCTAGAAAAAAAATCACAGATGTGTGGCTTTTCAAAGCCATAGAAAAGGAGAAATACTGTCCTTAACACTTTTCTTTTGCCAGTCCTGGAGCTTGAACTCAGGGCCTGAGCACTGTCCCTGGCTTCTTTTTGCTCAAGGCTAGCACTCTACCACTTGAGCCACAGCACCACTTCTGGCCATTTTCTGTATATGTGGTGCTGGGGAATCGAACCCAGGGCTTCATGTATACAAGGCAGGCACTCTTGCCACTAGGCTATACCCCCAGCCCTGCCCTTGGCACTTTCTTTTGGTGAGCATGAGGGTCCCAGGGCCTCTCCACCACTGTGATTTGGCCTTTTCCGCTCATGCCCCTGTGGTCTACAAAGAAGGAAGTTGTTCCCAGTGGCCTTGGGGCTGGAGGCTGTGATCTCACTCCCTATCCTAAGCTCCAACTTTGCTGAGCCAGGTAGAGCTCAGGAAATTGAGTAACTCAGGAGCTGAGCAGCTGCTGGCTCAGGGCAAAGGCTGGGCTGGCAGTGAGCTGCCCTCAAGGCCACCTGCTAGCATGGCCATGCTGAGGAAGAGCAGTCAGTCCT
Source organism: Perognathus longimembris pacificus (assembly GCF_023159225.1). NCBI lineage: Eukaryota > Metazoa > Chordata > Mammalia > Rodentia > Heteromyidae > Perognathus > Perognathus longimembris. Next base: position 37,558,464 of record NC_063170.1, read on the forward strand.
GGCTTAGGGTTATAAGAGTGCTGCTGGTACTCTCAAGGCAGAGCCAGGGCTGGGTGAAGCTGTGGACAAGGAGAGACCAGGAGGAAGCTCGAGCTTTGTCACTGTGTGTGAAGTGGTGATGGGTGGATAAGCAGTTGCCAAGTCAGCTCCTCACCAAGGACCACATCCCAGGATAGCAGTCAGGCCTGCATTTGCCCTGCAGCCTGGAAGCTGCTTCAATAGCCAGATCCAGAATCCTGCCATGAACGCGGCTGGGTAGAGTAAGGCTGAATCACAGCCCGCATGCTCAATAAGGTTTTTTTCTTCCTTGGGACCTGCCAGAGCCAGAGCTGGTTCCACATCCCTCCCACTCAGGTTCAGAGCTCTGAGTTTGCAATGTCCTTCCCACAAAGATCCTGCTAAAGGAAGCTGAGGAGACATGAAATAGTAGCCTGTTGGGGAGAATATGGAAGTTCTCTCAAGATGGAACCAAGATCCTAGAGATTTTCTGGGGTGGACCCCCCACTCCCCCCAGAGAGGAATGGGACTCAAATGGCTTCCCTCTACTCTAGATCAAAGAAGGAGGGGGTTGGGAATGTGGCTTAGTGGTAGAGTGCTTGCCTTGCACGCATGAAGCCCTAGATTCCATTCCTCAGTGCCACATAAACAGAAAAGGCTGGAAATGGTGCTGTGGCTCAAGCGGGAGAGTGCTAGCCTTGAGCAAAAGAAGCTCAGCTCAGGGACAGGGCCCAGGCCCTGAGTTCAAGCCCCAGAACTGGCCAAAAAAGCAGGAGGGGATAGTTCTGGATCCTGGCAATACTTGTTTCTCGTTGAACCCTGACTTAAGACCACAGGCTCATTCCCAGCACTCAGAAGGTCCTGCTATGACCCCTTACTGGATGTGCGACCGAAGGTGTCCCTAACAGCCCCAGTGAGTTGCATGGTACCCAAGGTTCCAGGAGGGCTATGTGGGTGTAAACATGAGATAAAGCCAGCATTGCTACATCTCCTTTCCTCAGGACCACCATGCTTTCTTTGGCTTAGTCAGGATAAGTCCCAGACCCAGAGCTGCAGATTTAGGGATGCTCAGAGCTTATGCTCAGTTCAGAACAGAGTTCCTTTGAGAAGGAAAATCCTCCAACATAAGGTTTCTCATTCACACTTGATCCTAAGGCATGGTGAAGACACCTTGCATTATACACATGGAGAAGCTTGCAGGCCCAGACTCGCTAGAATTCTCATCTTCCCAGCCTCCTGGGGCTTGTTCCACCAAAGACCTATCTCTGAAGCCAGGGAGGCCCTTCTCCCTGGCACCTGTCTGAGAGACCACAAGGAATGTAAGATTAAAGAGCCCATTGGTGGCAGGGAGCCTGGGTCCCTGTACTGGGGGTGGATCCTGGGCAAAGCTTTTCCTGTCTGGACTTCAGGCTGCCTATTAGCACCATAGAGACAGCGACAGCTTCAAGAAGCAGAGGAACTTGATCTCACATGACAGATTCCTTCCCTTGATGGCAGGTCCCTGCCAGAGAACTCTATTGCCATAATTCAGGAGTGAAGCTCTTCCCGAAGCTCAAGCAGAAGCAACATTGCTACTGTGGGGCTCAGTGCAGACTGGCAGCGGCTGCCTTCGCAGGCCTGATAGGCACCATGCCATAGCCGCACACAGGGCTCCGCCTGCTCACCAGCTTGCCTGCAGTAAATCACAGGCTGTGGTCTGGACCTCAGCTCCAGGGGGAATGGCCCATTGCCTTTGCCCTTGGGCCCTGGCTTTCTCATTAGGAGAACAACAGGACACACTACCCAGAGATTGTGATGACTCAATGGGGTCCAGCCCAGAGCCGATCAGTGGCTGTTTACCCCGCAGCACTCCAGACAGTCTTAGGGCAGGACATAGCACACACGTGTATTCTGTGAGCCTCAGTTTGTGATTCCATGTGGATTGATGGTGATCACATCTCTGATCTCTAGGTAAGAGCCACAGAGACTTGTGCCTCAGTCTTGGCAGGATGGCCAGGAAAATGGGGCTGGCTCAGTTCCCCACTCATTCTTCAGTTGGGGAACCCCAGGACCACTGCACAGACCACATAACTGGCTGCCCAGGTACAGTTAAGAGGAGCACAGGCAGAGACATCCCGATACCTCAGGTGACCGGATGCAGTCCTGGAGACTGGCTGGCACAGTCAGACAGATACCCGCTACTTTGCTATCCCCAGACCCCATGCCCCATCTATGGAGAGCGCCTCCCCGTTCCCAAGCTGGTGGGTAGCCCCTGGAGACCAATACCCCCTGTGACTGGCTCACACTCACCTTCTGCCCCCTGATAAAAGTGGAGCCCACCAGGCAGAAGGCCAGGAGGTAGAGTGGGAGAGGGCTCCGGGACCCCGCCATGGTCCACGCGGCTGGAGGGCAACGCTGTCCAGAACAGAAGTGGGAGCAGCTGGGGAATGGGCAGGCACAGGACAGGCAGGCGGAACGGGCAGTCGCCTTAAAAGCTCTCAGCCAGTTCACCCCCACAGGAATCTGCCAGGATTTCCTCCTGTGTATCAGCGGCCTGCAGGCGGAAGGGAAGGCGCTAGACACTGACCCTGCATGAGCAACCTGGGCCCCCGTCAGGGCTTCCGGGCCCAAGACCCCCCTCCAAGCCCACCATTAACCAGGGGAGATTCAGAAACAAATGTAAATGCAACAATGCCCACCCCATCCTACCCAGCCAGCACTTTATATTCAGAGCCTCTAGGGTTCTGCTGACTGGGAGGCCAGGGAGCCCCAGCTCCAGCCTAACCCTTCCCCACTACCAGGAGAGATAGGTGGACTCAGACGCTCTCTCCTTACCTGTCCCACTCCCAATTCTCTGCTTCCTACCACTCCCCAAATGTGTTCCATCCCACCTCTCACGGTTCTGTAACCCTGCTCCACGGTAGCCATAGCTTCCCATGCTCTCTGCTCTAGCCAGGAGGGCATTTTCCTTCAGGTGAGCGCACCTGGCATGTTGCATATGCTGCTTAGCCTGTCACAGCTGGCCCCTTCTCTCCAGCAGCCTCAGGTGAGAAGGGTTAATGCTACTGGTGTGGACTGAGCTCCCACATCAAGCCTACTAGACCAGACTGGTGCAGATTCCATCGTCACTCAACAACAGCCAAGGGCATCCTTCATTTCCTAGTTCCCACACAAAATCACCCATCCTTGAGAACCACAGAGTATCTCACAAAAAGGAGTCTCTAGGAAGTTATAGCCAGGATTTGTTTTAGTAAAATAGGGTTAAAGTAGGGAGAAAGAGAGAGAAACATTTCCTGTTTCCCATGCAGGAAATGGGAATTAAAGACTCAAAATGGCAGCTATTACCTGCTGCTTTTATTCTTTCTGAGCTGGTGAAATACACATGGTCATGTTGCCTAGCAACTCCCCTACCCTTTAGCAGTGGTTTTAGGCACCCAGTATGTGTTTATTCTAACCTGTGGTGATGTCTCTGGATCTACTTAAAAGATAGGGACAACAGGTAGCTTAAACTTCTCATCTTGCTGTCTCTATTTCCAGAGTTCCCAGAATCTTCCAGGGGATTTAAATTATTAGCTTTTTGGTCTCCATGCCTAGTAACTTAGCATTTAAATGGAGGGAAGCTTAAATGCTTTGTCAGTTACTTCCTGGATTTACCTTCAGAGTCTGGCCATTTTTGTATTTATTAAATATAATTTTCCTGTCTCCCAATCATAGACTATGCTTAAGTGGGCCACTGGAACAAACTAGCTAATGGAGCTATAGCCAGCGGAATTCTCTCTCCTCTGGTTTGCTTTTTGTAGTACTGGGAAGGGAACCTAGGGCCCCATGCATACGGCAGGTGTTTTAATATCCCACCCAAGTTTTTCCTTTTTTTTTCCACAAGTGCCACCAGCTCAGACAGCATCCAGGATCCCAGGTTCTGATTTGATATCCTTTAGCACTGGCCACCTTAGTTTATTTTCTAATTGTAGGAGATGAGAGAAAGGATCTAAGACAGGGTACTCAGTACTGAAATGTGGAAGGAATAAATGGAGGTTGTTTTTTTCCTTCATGTTTCATTGTTCAATTTTCATACAGGTCTTTATAGGAAAGTACTTTGACCTTATTCACCCTGCCCCTTCCCACCAGTACCTGCCTTCTACAATAGCTCTTTCAAATTCCTGTCATTAATTTTCTTATTCACTGACTGTACAGGGATGTTTTGAAGGTGGTTACTTTATCTTTGTTACTGGTACGGAAACTAAGGCTCACAGGACCTGTTTCAGCTCCAGACTCCCCAGGAGGAGGACCAGCTGAGGACCGAAGTTCAGGCTTGGACATAATGAGCCCTGGGCCTCAAGTTGAGAGTACCTTGGTTTCTCTTTCTCTCTCCCTCTCTCTCTCTGGTGCTCATCCTGGGACTTGAACTCCGAGCCTAGGAGCTGGTCCTTGAGCTCAAGGATTGAGCTGCAGCTCCATTTCCAGCTTTTTGTGGTTAACTGGAGATAAAGAGTCTCATGGACTTTGCCTTGGCTGGCTTCAAACTGTGATCCTCAGATCTTAGCCTCCTGAGTAGCTAGGATTACAGGCATGAGCCACTGGCACTCTTTCTCCCCCCACCCCCCACACCTTTTTTTCTCTCCTTTTCCCTCTCTATGTAGCCTAGACTGTGCTCACAATTCTTATGCTTCTGCCTCCTGAGTGCCAGAATTACAGATGTAAGCACTCTTCCACTGAGCTATTTCAGCCTCAATACTCCCTGACTTCAGTGGAAAGAGATGGAAAGAGGCAAGAGCTGACTGCCAAGCTAGATGGCCACACTGCAAACACTTTTGATAAAGGCCTGGCCGAGAAACTGCCCATCTGGCCGTCCTCAGCATATTCCATCCAGGCAGCTTGTAGGGCCACTGGGCTGCACTTTGAGGTTTGACTGAGGGCCACTGTAGGTGGGAAGCTCTTCCCTAGACAATGCTTTCTGTCCCTTGCTCCTCTCCTGAGACCCCATAACGTTTTTCAGGGCAGCAGGTCCTCCAGGCCAAGTCTCCAGCTCCACTGTCACCAAGTGAAAACTGGGAATCAGAGTAGGCCCTCCTCTTACTGCTCCAAAACTCTGTGGCTCAGCAGCCCTAGGAGCTGGGCTTCCAACAGGGCCAGGAAGATGAGTGGGAGGCAAGGCCCAGCTTTGGGGTGGGAAAGGGGTCAAAGAGGGGCACAGGGATTGGCTCCCAAGGACACTCCAGGTTCTACCTTGGTAGGGTGCCCTGAGGCAAGCTGCCTCTCTCATTAGTACAGGGACAGATGGGGCCCTTTTCTCCACTGCCTACCACCTGGGTCCATTGCCCCCTGCTGCCATTTAAGGTCTACCATGGTGAGACCCCAAATCCAGATATGCTGGCAGTCCTGACTCTAGGGGTCACCCTCACAACTGGGAGAATTTCAGGTGGGGTTAGGCCCAGATGCAAGACAACCTGATGAGTTGTGAAGAAATGGCCTGGTGAGTTAGGCATTCCCCTTCTTGGTCCTTTCCAAGCCTATCTTTCTCTCTGGGAGGTGGCCTGGGCCAGGACCACTGGGTTGGAGCAGATATGGCAGGAGGTACCCTTGGAGTCTGGAAGCAGAGGCAGGCTCCATTGCCCTGAATTCCAGCACTGCACTGCAGGGCAGGCAGGATGCAGAATGATGTCACATCCCTCTCCCCCAACATCTCCTTCCCAGGCTAGCTCTGCTCTCCCTCAACTGCTCTGAGCAGTTTTATGGACATCTTCTCATTACCAGCTTCCTGATTTGGTCACAGCTCAGAATGGCCCTATCCAGAGAGCTCCTCTTGTAAGCTGTAACCTAAAAGATGCTTTTGCTAGGCCTTCAACTTTGTATCTGTGCCCTTTGATCTGAATTCTCTGCTGCAGTCCCTTTGCAATCAATCACCTGGGGCTCCAAGAAAGATTTCCTGATAAATGTCTTCCATGGAAAGCAAAGTGCCTCTCAAACAGGCAATGCCTTTTCTTAGCAGAAATGGCTGGAAACTCAGGAGAATACCCACCACGCAGGCAACTTGTCCCAATAGTAAAATGATAACTTCTCCAGAGAAAAAGACTGAACTAATGGTCAACCAGGCACAACAATGATTGGGGATTGTCTTAACTATTCATACCTTCTTACTCCCTGCCCCAACTCTTCCCCCTAAAGTCAATGTCTATACCTCTGAGGATGGCCAGAGATGTACTGAAGTGCTGTCTTCCCCATGGCTGCCCATATAAACTACTTTTCTCTGTTCTTCACACCATGTCTTCTTTTTTTTGGTTGGTCATGAGCTTGAACTCTGGGCCTGGATGCTGTCCCTGAGCTCTTCAGCTCAAGACTAGCACTCTGCCACTTCCGGTTTTCTGGTTGTTAACTGGAGATAAGAGTCTCATGGACTTTCCTGCCCAGGCTGGCTATGAACTGTGATTTTCAGATCTCAGCCTCCTGAGTAGCTAGGCTTATAGGCATGAACCATTGGCGCCAAGCCATTGTGTCTTTTTATTTGGCATATGGGAAAGAGGCTGACCTGAACTTAGGACTCCTGGACTTTGAGCCTGGATGTACAAACCTGTTTTTACCTTCACCCTTCTGTCTCAACAATCATCTGCCTGCTGGAGGGTTGTTCTCGCCTTCATTTCCCACACATCGTCCTGTTTCCAGGAGAGCCTCTCTTCTCCATGCTGACTATCCCCTGCGCTGAAACCCTTTAGAGACCCCAGTGACCCTTGATCCAGAAGACTCAGACTGTGTCAAACTGCTTTATTGGAATAGAGAAAATAGGCAACAAGAAATACACTTGGTGTTGAGAGTTCTAGGTGCTGACAGCTCTAGGTCCCTTGCCCTCACCCCTCTTAGCCCCAAGGCTTGGGGGACTCCCTACAGGGAGAGATCTCCACTTTGGAAAGGCGCAAGGGGCAGGAGCTTCATAATTAGCAAAACGCCCACAATGACAGCAACAGCAACAGGACAGGACTTGACACTTTGGGAAGGATCTGTAGTGTAGAGTTGGTCAGGTCCACCGTGCCACATTAACAGCACCACACAAAGGACATGATGCTGGCGTGCCGGGCCTTGCCACTCCTGAGCAGGCAACACCCTACATGAGGCTGACGGCACACAGACGTCTAGATGGGGATGGTGCTCTCCCCGTCCAGCAATACAAAGAAGTAACTGAACACATATCTTCACATTCTCTGCAGGGACAGTCAAATTAAAGTACCAAAGAAGGGGGGAAAAAAACATTTTCAAAGGAACAAAGAAAGCCTGCTTCCTAGTCCTAAACAGGCACCAGGCCAGACAAGGCAGGCAGCAGGCAGGCAGCGGAGCTGGCTTCAACTAGCCAGTAAGCTCAACAGGCAGCTCCCGGCCACACAGGGTCTCCCACTGGCGAGCCAACAGTGAGATGAGCTTTTCTCGGCTCTCAGCACTAGGGACAAACACCTGCCACTGGACTTCACGGCCCTGGCTGCCCCTGGCAAGGCCACCTGGCACCTCCCCAAAGTGGTCCAGGGTGACACTGCCCATGAGATCATGGCCCTGCACGTCATCAAAGACGAGGGTAAGGGCCTGTGGGTAGGGCTGATAGCCCATGAGCACACGGTCCAGGTCCCGGACGCGGCGGCCATCATCCAGCCGGTACCTGTCTCTCTGTGGTGGCTCTTTGGCGAACTCGGGCAGTGGGTAATGGACATAGTCCTCATCTAAGAGAAAAATCTCGGCACTGGTGAGCAGGAGGGTCTTGGGGCGCAGTGGACTCCTGCAGCGCCCAGGTGGTGGTGGGCCGACCTGGAAGGCCTGTACATACAGTAGGATGCTGACGGTTGGGGCGTTTTCTGGGTCAGCCATCTTCTGTGCCACAATGTACGTCAGGTCCCCGACCTCCTCCTCGCTGGGGTAGGTGAACTTGACACGGCTTGAATGGATCAGCTCATAGTTCTCCATCTTCCCTGCAGAGAGAGATGCCACCAGGACTGTAGCCTGGAACTAGCCTACAGTGGGACTGGAAGGACCCACAGCCCAGAGACCCCCACATGAGAGAGGCAGGCTAAGGACTCTAGAGCTGTGCATGCTAGATGGGGGAGGGATTGCTGGAATGGAGACCCTGCTATGGGAAAGATCTATAGAGAACCCTCACCAGCTAAGCAGGACAAGAGACCAAATGAGAGAGACACACAGTGAGGGAGCTCTAGAGCAGAGAGGAGCTCAGGGGCCTTTGGTGTCCACCCAGGTGCTGGCCTGCAGCCCAAGCTGGACAGGGTACCTGTGCTCTTGTTGCCAAACTCTGAGTAGAAGTCTTTGTCAACAGGCTCAGGTGAGGGTGTGCGCTCCAGAGAGGAGAGCACAAGCATGAGGTGCTGTAGGAAGCAGTGCGTCAGGTAGCTGTCTCGAGTCAAGCATGTGACCACCTGTGTTGGGGAGGAGCCTGCAAAGGAAGGAGTGGGACACAGCCACTGGTTATTACCAACCCCCCTGCCAGGGGGTGTTTTCTGGCCCAGAAAGCCAGGGCTAGGAGGACACATGTGGGAGGGCAGCCATATCTCAGGCAGGAAGGGCTGAGACATTTTTCTGGATGGGGATACAGAGGCATTAGGGAAAAAGCTTAGTTTTCTCTCTTCAGGAAGTATGACTCAGAAACATCCTGCCTCTGAGCTCAGGGCCCACTTTGCTGTCTGGGTTGGCATTCCCTGTAGACCCCGCCTCTTGCTCTGAGCCCTGTGGTGAGTCCTGCAATCTCAGCAGTTCCTGAAGCTGCTTCCGCCTGCCCAGTTAGCAGGCTTGTAAGCAGAGATAATTCTGCCTATGGCAGTGCACTCACACGTGGAAGATGGAAGCCCACTAGTTAACACTGGCCTTCACTAGACTGGGACAGAGCACAGTGGGTCACTCACCTGTAAGCCGGAAGTGCTGGTCAAAAAGGCCAACATTGACTGACTGCAAGTCACTGAGTTTGAGTACAAAGCACTGAGAGATGTGGAAGGGACTGTTGTTGTAGTCATTATTTTTCTGATGCCAGAAATCTGAGGAAAAAAAGGGACCAAGAGTGGCTGTGGTGGTTAAGCACAAAGGAATTGTATGCAAGGCCACATATGCAACTTAGTCTGGGGTCAGAACCTCAGCCCAGTGGCATTGCCAGCCCCTGGGCTAAGGCTCCCACTGAGACTCCAGAGGGCAGAGGCTGTTTAAGTCCTTGCTCATGACAGTTAGTTCCCAAGCACTTGCTGGGCCCTGGGATGGTGCATTCACATCTAGCCTTAGGGCCTTTAGGAGGGAAGTAGGGTTGTCATCCCCCTCTTCCTCAGCTGAGGGGCCCTCAGTCCAGAGGAGCCAAAGTCCTGCTACCAGAGGCACACAGCTGGCCCTCAGCCTGCCTCTAGCATGTGTTCCAGTTCTCCAGGTTCAGTGCCTACCCTGAAGTGGCTCGGAGAAGTAGCGGCGGAGGCTGTCATGCAGCACAAAGTACACAGCTTTGGTGGAAAGCAGCACGCAGGCAGTCACCTCCAGTCCTGGGGTCTGATAGAACACCACTGACGACCACAGGAGGTGCCTCAGCTCCTCGTTTTCAACCTAGACACAGAGAGGCTGGGTGTGGCAGGGGTATACTTTTCTTCCTTTTAGACAACACCTGATGACAGACACCTGACAAAGAACCTCCCCTGGGGCTGGGGATATGGCCTAGTGGCAAGAGAGCTTGCCTCGTATACATGAGGCTCTGGGTTCGATTCCCCAGCACCACATATACAGAAAACAGCCAGAAGTGGCGCTGTGGCTCAAGTGGCAGAGTGCTAGCCTTGAGCACAAAGAAGCCAGGGACAGTGCTCAGCCCCTGAGTCCAAGCCCCAGGACTGGCAAAAAAAACCAAAACAAAACAAAAAAAAGAACCTCCCCTAACCAACACTTCATCTCTGTCAGTACAACTAACACAGGGGCCTACACAACCCAGGGACATGCCTGTGGCCTTGGATGGGAGATTGGAGCAGCATACCTTACCTCTTTGATGTATCTATAAACTCAAAGGCAGAGAGGATCTGAGAAGTGGGTGATGGGCATGGAGGAGGGGTACCAGAGGTAGAGGCTGCCCAAGGCCAAGAGGTGAGAGGCAGAGAAAACTACTGGCTTGGGCAGCTCAGGTCCTCCAACGTGTGAGTAGCTAAAGTGGAGGACCATGCGCTGACCCCACACACGTTCCATCTCACCCTCAGGACTGACTGGTGTCTCAGCAGGACCCATGCCTCCTCACAATGGCCGCCCAGCAAGACCAGGACTTGGCCCATACCTCGGCAATGCTGCTGTGGAAGAGCTCAATGATGGCACTCCCCTGCAGGCTGGCGATGTGCTGCAACGATGGGCAGACTGGCAAGTGCGAGGGGATCTGATTCTCCTCTGAGGTGGACTGGATCAGGTGCTCACTTGGGTATTGGACAAGGGCCTCAGCTTGCACCGAGGCTTCTGCTGGGGCCTCCACAGTGGTCTCTACTGGGGCCTCTTCTGTGGCCGAAGCTGGAGCCGGGGCCTCCATTGTAGGTGGAGCAGGAGCCAAGGCCTCTGCTAGAGCTGGTGTCTTTGCTGGGCCTGGAGCTGAGGCTGCTGGGCCGGGTGTTTGGACTTCTGTGGGAGCAGGAGCTGGAGCCAGAGCATCTGCTGCAGCCTCCTGGGGACATTCGTCATTGCTGTATCTCCCAATGCCCCAAGAAATACCACATTAATACATGGACCCCACGGAGATTCGCTTTACCACACAACCTCTCTGTGTAAAGCAGCTGCTGCTTATATATAACATGCCACCTGAGGGTCACCTGGGATTTCATCACAGGGTACTTATGGGAGGACAGAACAGCAGAAGGGAAGTACCCAGGCTTCTTTGGCAGGTGACAGGCAGATAGGGCTGAGCTAGCCAGACATATGTAACATAGGCTTTAGCCTATGGACTCAAAGTTTGTTTTGAAAAGGTAGTCTAAGTGTAATGCCACCCCAGTGTCCAGAGTGCTAATCCACGTGCCAAGGTACACACAGAGGTGAGAATGAAAAACTCAAACTGTCCATTTTCCTATGGATGTCCTTAGGTGGCCCAGGCTCTCAGCCTACCCTGTGACCACTGCACAGGTGCATGCTGAACTGTCACTGGTCTATTAAACATGAGACCAAGTGATGCTCAGAAGCTCAAAGCTCATGGCAGTTGGAATGAGGGGCTGCAACTAGTCTCTGCAGCTATGCTTCCACTGAGGGGGATGCTGTGGAATCGCCCTCTCAACCTGACCCACTCCAGCTGCTGAGTTGCCTGCAACTATGATCATGTATTCAGTCAAATATCCCATGAGGTTCCTGGGCTGCCCCTCTTGCTCTCCTGGGATGGAGATGAAGCTGCTAGGGGGTTATTTCTATACCCACTCCCAAGCACAAGCCAGGGGAGTGAAGACATGCCTCACACAGGGCCACCTCCCACTTAAGCTCGTCTCAAGCTGGGCAGAAGAGTTAGGATAGAAGAGGTGGGGAGTCCTGTGAAATTATTAGTTGGGGTATAGTTGTAGGGACAAGACAGACCCCAAGATGCTGAGAAGAACCATGGTGAGAACAGGGTGTCTACTGTCTTCCAGTAAGGAAAAAAAAAATAGCTAGAATGTGTATTAGGGAATGTTACAGATGAAGGAGCTTTCCTTTCCAGTAGGGCAAGTCAGAAAGCGACCAACAGGAGGCAAAGGCTCCCCACAAGGGCATGACGAGGTCCCTTTCAAGCCTCAGTAAGGGTGAGCTGTGGAGGGGGTCACTGGTCACCAGTAAGGTCTCCTGGGAGGGAGTATAGGGGAAGCTAGGCTCCAAGAGATGGCAGGGGAAGAGAGGAGAATATGGAGAATAGGAGGACAGGGCTGACGATTCTTCTCTCAATACCACAGTGTCCCCAGATGACAGGAGTCCTGAAAGCAATGACTCCTTTCTTCAGCCCAGACATCCCAGCCTTGCCGCTCTTATCACACAGGGTCTTTGGGAAACAGTCCTTTCTGGAAAGGGCTACCAGGGCATGTTTGGGAGCTCATCTTAGAAATGGAAGGAGTCTGGCAGTCTTAGGCTGACAGTCAAGATACAAGACTCCTGGGGATGGGGGGGAAGGAGGTGATGCCTACAGGACATACTTGGGCTCATGGGAACAGATGACAGGATCAGGGTTAAAATGATGGCCCTGGGCAGGCAAGGTGTGAAGAAGCTCCCTTGACCTGTCCAGCATGGCTGGCAGGAGCCTGTGGGCCAACTCGTATATGTGCAAGGGGCTTTCCTGAGCTCATTCTAAAGTTCTGATGATAGAGGCCAGGCATGAAGGCCACAGGAGCCACTGGCAGAGCTGAGGGTGGTCAGGGGTAGGGGAGAAGCGGAGGGACAGAAGAGTGACCACTTAGTGCAGATGCCCACAGATCACACCCATGTCAGCCCCATCCCTGGGCCCTAAGAGCCTGCTCTGTCTCACCTGGCCCTGCCCTCAGCTGGCTGGCCATCCACGAGGGGGTTCTGGGGCCTGGCTCCAGTTGCAGGGGTCTTGGCAATGACTACGGTCTTCAGGTCCTGTAGTGAGGCCCGTAGCTGGTTGTAGATCCGCAGGAAATGGAACTTCTCGTGGGGCAGCACGAAGATGGCAGTGACAAAGCGGTAGCCCACAAGCAGCTCGAGCACGTGGCCGTCAGCGAAGGCACCTCGAGGCTGGGTGCAGCTACGCGTAGGGTCCAGAAGCACAGTAGAGAGGGGCACACGGCTAAGCTTAAAGCTGTTGCGGTTGCGGCAGTTGTGGGTGCCACGGTTAGGCATGGGGTTGAAGTCGGCCTTGATGACGTTGAGGTGCTGGGGTGTGAGCAGCAGCCAGTAGGGGATGGCGGCAGACTTGACGGCCTCAGAGGGCGCACAGCACGAGCGCCTCACTGCCGAGCACAAGGTGCAGCTGGCCCACTCAATGTTGCCCGAGTAGTCCCCGGCAGCCGTCTGGACCATGCGCTTGTCACTGTAGACCAGGTAGACGGGAAAGCAGCCCTGGCTGCGCTCCTGGCAGCCACCAGCCACCTTGTAGAAGGTGAGCAGCTGGCGCAGGAACTCCTGCAGGCTCGTGTGGCTGCCATAGAGGATAGGGCTGCACAGCATGGCCATGTGCTGGGGGGCGAAGCAGGAGCGCAGATCAGCGTGGAACTCGTGAAGGTTGGCAGCATCGGAGATGATGAAGAGCGTGTTCTCACTGTGCCGCACCTTGAGCACCAGACACAGTTCCGGCATGAGGAAGCCAAACTCGGTGAGGTCACCGTGCGGGAAGCAGAAGACGAAGCGCAGGGAGGACAGGATGTGCTGGCTGCTGCCTCGTGACTCCTGGTGAGGAATCTCAAAGACAGCAATGCCGAAGTCAGTGAGCACGAGGCAGGCAGCAAACTGGCGGATGCTGCCCTGCACGTGGATCAGAAAGCACCACAGCACCTTGAGGATGCGGATGTGCTCCAGCAGGAAATCCTCATCCGCGCCCAGGGCCCACTCCAGTGCCAGGCGCTCCTCCTCAGCCTCCTCATCCTCCTCTTCTTCCTCCTCTTCTTCTTCCTCCCCCTGGATACCACCCTCCTCTTCCTCTGTGTCTGGGGGTCCCATCTCAAAGTAGCGGTTCTCAGCAACATCTTCCTCCTCTTCCTCCTCCTCCTCCTCTTCCTCCTCCTCCCCCTGGCCCTCTTCCCGCTGGTTGGCAGCCTCAATCCAGGCAGGCAGTTGCCGCTCGATGGCTTGGCGGATCAGTGTGCTCAGGCGCTGGATGAAGTCCTGGTTGGTGGCTGTGTAGCCAATGCAGGTGAAGGGCAGGAAGATGATCTGGCCAGACCCAGGCACCACCTGCACCTCTGGCTCTGCGTGTTCTGGGCTGTGCAGGGACAGGCTAGGTCAGGGAGATGAGCTGGAAACCTCCCTGAAATCTGAGCTGCACCCTGTCCCTAAGGCACCAACTCATGGGTCTCCTGAGACTCCAACATAGCCGAACCTCTCTTTAGATCAAAGCCCTGATGGGAAGCTAAGATCTGGCAGCCAGAGGGCTGAATGACAAGTTTGAGTCCAGGCTTCTGAGAGCTTTCAGCACAGCTGTCCAACATAGCCCTGTCTAGACTACACTGGTTCTACAACAAAATGGCCAGACCCCTCAGGCATTCAAGTTATTGCCATGCACCCTGAAAGCAAAGAGTGTTCCAGGATGTGAAGCCACTGTTCCTAATGACTGCCTTCAGGGGTACCCAGGAGTCTCCACGGGCCGAAGACTGGGGCAGGCCCTAGGACCTTCACGTCCTCCTGGACCTTCTACCTCCTCCTGGTTTCTCAAGCCCTCAGAAGCATAACATTGTAGGAACTGCTGCTATAAAGGGTCAGGAAGCTAATACTTCATGATTTGTGGCTGTCCCTATTGTATCCCTTATTTAAATAGTGATTTAAGAAAGTAGCTATAGGGTTTGGGATATAGCTCAGTAGCAAAGCACTTGCCTAGCAAGTGCAACAACATCCTGGGTTTGATCCCCAGTACCAATAAAAAAAAGTAAGTAGCTGTGGTCCAGTCTGGCAAAAACAGTGGCAGATCAAAGCTAAATCTAGTAAAGGATAACAATATTATGGCAAAGTTTAGTGTGTGTGTGTGTGTGTGTGTGTGTGTGTGTGTGTGTGTGTGTGTGCGTGCACACCAGTCTTGAGGCTTGAACCCAGTCTAGGTACTATTCCTGAGCTTTTTTTGGTCAAGACCAGCAGTCTATCACTTGAGCCACATCTGTACCTCCAACTTTTTGGGGAGTGGTTAATTGAAAGTAAGAGTTTCAGACTTTTCTTCCCAGGCTGGCTTACAACTGTGATCCTCAGATCTCAGCCTTCTGAGCCAGGATTTTGGGCATGAGCCAACAGTACCTGGCTCATGTGTGCTTAAATAAACAGTTCTATAGACCATCTGTAACAGATTGTTAACAAAATCCAGGGGGTAGCTGGGCGCCAGTGGCTCCTTGGGCCACTGTAGGATTACAGGTTCACACCTGTTATCCTATTCAGCAGGCTGAGGCTGAGATCTGAGGATTACAGTTTGAAGCAAGCCTAGGCAGGCAAGCCAAGCCCATGAAACTCTTTATCTCCAATTAACTACCAAAAGTGAAGCTGTGGCTCAAGTGGTAGAGCACTAGCTTTCAGACAAAGATGCTCAGAGATAGCACCCAGGCCCTGAATTCAAACCCCAGGACTGGCACAGAAAAACAATAATGCTGCTGGTTATCCCAGCCTGCAGCTGAAAGCATGCAGGAAACTGTGCACCAGGCTCAGAATATATTTCACAAATTCCTTACCTTGCACCACCAACAGCTCCTGGTACATCCCTTAAGTCATCAGAAGCTGCCTGATAAAGAAGAAAATGCAGTCAGCCCTACCTGCTAGTCATTCCCTAGCACTTATGGGTACTGGACCCTGATGTGCTGCTTCCAGAAGTGCCTCACAATTTCCACACACTCCACCTGGGTACATTCAGGTCCAAGCAGCATACTCACCTGCTTATCCTGCCAGACTACAGCATGGCTGGCATTCCCACCCATCTGTCTGGCCCCAGCCCATACTCTCAACCCAGGCCAGAGCCTGTAACGGTAGTGCCGGCAAGGTCTCCAACATATTCTGCATACTGGGCAAGAACAGTGCTCAGAAATCTCTTACTATTTGACCCTGGGGAGACAGGGGTGCTGAGAGACAGGCAAGGACATATATCACAAGGTCATGGCTCTGGGCAATGCAGAGGGATATGGCTTAGAGAGGCCTAGCCACCAAGTACACCACAACTAAGCCACTTCTGCTTTCCTCTTCTCTTGTTCTGGGGCACAGGCATGGGCCTCAGAAGCCTGAGCATCAGCCACAGAGTCATACTGCCTAAGACTAGCAGGGTGATATGTGGGAAGGGGCAGAATAGCCCCAGGATAGCAAGGAGAAGCAGCTCTCCCTCTGTACTGCCTTCCCTAGGGCAGTCTGCTCATATGGTTCAAGGATCCCTTCCCCAGCAAGAGCCCAATGAAAGCACTACCTATTCTCATGGGGGCCAGTGGATGTTGAATACTGATCCTGAGCCACTCAGTTTATCAAGACTCAACTAGAGACAGGTCCAAGAGAGACCATATCACTAGCAAGTACACAAAGAGGCACCGGTAGCACCTGCCATACTCCAGCTGGTCACTTAAGATTATACAGTGACCACTTCAGGCAGCAGAGGAACTGGACCCCAAAAGCAGGCAAGGATGTTACCTGTGCTGTAGGGATGGACTCCAAGGAGTCAGAGCAGCCCTGGGCAATGGGCCGGTCCTCAGACGTCAGGCTGTCTGTGGATGAGAGGCTGCTGGCCAAGGCCTCCTCCTGCACAAACATGATTCCTGCAGAAAGATGGGGAGGGCGGGTGGGCAGGCGGGGAGAGTAGCCATTCAACAAGAGGCTGGGTCTTGGGTTACTGGCATGGCTGGGGCTAGCCAGACCCCAAAGCTATACGGGTTACAGAAGAAAATGACAAAGCTGAAATTTTCAACCAATGACAGTTCATCTAATCTCAAGGCAGGCAGAGGCTTTCTGAGCACACATGCAAAGGCAGAAGCTCACCAAATGTGAAAACATAAAACACCAAACTTCTGTAAGTGAATTTTCAAGACTACAGCAAAATCAAAGGCAAAAAGAAAAAAGTGCTTCTGTATTTGACAAAAATTTAAATCTTTAATCTATACAGAACTTTTAATGATTACAAAAACAAGAGGGTGGAAGAAACCTCAAGACACGAGATGTTTAGAGTGGTCAACAGACATAGCATGAAGATGCTAATCCTCTCCAGCACACAGAGAGGGCAGGTGAAGGTCATCATACTGTGTGGTCTGACTTGGCCTGACTGGACAGAGGTGGGCAGTAGGGTGCAATGTCCATCAAGAGCCTTGAACATGTTCATTCTGGGAGCATTAGTCCCGAAGGCCTAGATGTGACCCTATGTCCTGATCTGACATCTCAGCAGTGAGGGAGGCCAGACCTTGATGGCTTGTTTCCTCCAGGGCTGCTGAATACAACCTAAACCTGCACACACCAACCTGCTTCCCGACAGGCACCCCACCCACTGCCCTAGAGCCAATTCTCATGAACCAGTGGCCCTGACTCACACAGCCAGGTATGTGTGGGGGTATTTAAACCCTACTGAGGCCTTTTCTTTTTTGGGGGCTGGTTCTGGGGTTTGACCTCAGGGCCTGGAGTGTGGTTCTTGACATTTTGTGCTCTAGGTTAGTTGTCTACTACTTGAGCCACAGCCATTTCTGGCTTTTTGATGATTAATTGGGTAAGAGTCTCAGGAGCGTTCCTGACTGGGCTGACTTCAAACTGTGACCTCAGATCTCAGCCTCTTGAGTAGCTAGGATTACAGGTGTGAATCCCTAGCACCTGGCTCCTATAGAGGCTATTTTAAGGATATAGTCTGTCTGGACCAAATGGTCCAGCTGGTCACTCCAGATGGTCTGCAGACTGATTGAGGGGAAAGCCTTTAACATTCCTTGAAATGTAGTTTGTTGGTTTAGAGTTCAGGCTTGTCTCAACAGCTTGGCTTTGCCAGCAGTCGATGTGGGTGATATGACTCATCAGCGAACCACATGATATGAGGCCCTTGTCCAGCTCAGCTGCTTCCTGACTACGGCTAGTCAGACAGACGGCCCAAGCCCTGACAACTCCATGAAGCAATGCCACAGAGGCTCTGTGAGGTAGGAAGGGGTGGCAGTGTTACAGTCCTGCACAAAGCACCTTCCAGGGGTGTACTCGCAGGTTTTACCTATGCTGCCATTCTCTCCTGGAATCTACTGCCACGGACACATTCAAATCCTATTCATCCTTCAGGATTCACCTTAGATACCACCTCCCCTTCAAACCTCTGTTGCAGACCTTCCAAAAGGCTCCCAAATCATTTAACTGTGGCATACAGTTTATTTCCCACCCCGAGGTGGCTCCATGTTCCTTAGGGGCACTGATCTGAACCCCTATTAAGGATGTGGGAAGGGGGCACCCTTACCAACCAATTCTGCTGAGCCAAAAGCAGTGCTAAGCGCCTCCCAGCAATAGCTCATGCGTGCCTCTCATTATTTACCACATTTCATCAAATCTAAGATGCATGGATGTGCTGCCATCTTGGTCTTAGCGGAAGGTGTCCACAGGTGTTCCCATGAGTTCATCACGAATATCAGCTGGCTGGCAGCAACTAGGGGATGCCACTGACTGAAAGACGCATCTCAATTTCAGAGAAGTCACAAGGTGGAGATATGTGCATCTTAGAATCGATGAAGTAGGGGGTATCCACTTTATGGGTGCGAAAACAGCTTCTGAGAGGCTACAAGTTGTTGGAGATCAGATAGGCAGGAAGCTGGAACTCAGCTGCTCACTCCTAACCACCCCACTACACAGCTTTCTCTTAGCCCATGGATGACTGGATAACCAACTCTGGCATCTGCTCATTAGCCATAATCCTCCATATGGCTCCAACAGTGGTCTAATGGCTCTTGCAATGACCAGGAGGTTGGGGTTTCCTAGATAGCACCTGCTTTAGGTAGGTTCCTGAGTGCCCAGTTTATTCTCAAGTATGCTCCCCTCTATGGATCAGGCTATGAACAACAGGCATGGATTAGCAAAGCCATTCCCACATGAGGGAAATCTCTGCCCATCCAGAGCAGTTTCAGTAATACAGGGTTGAACACACACACGAGTACCTCCACAGTTGTGAGAAAAAAGCAACACTACCCCCACCCCCAAGCCTTGTTTGGACATGAGGAAATGTGGACAAGGACAGTCTGTCCATTTCCTTCCTGGACTATGGCCTGCACAAACAAGTGGTCAGAAAGGGCCACTCAGCGGATGGGATACGGGACATCAGGAATCCTTGGACAGGGGTTTGACCTTTGTAATTTCTCACCCAAAAGGAAAGAGATGTGCACACAAAGACATCCACTGCAGTTTTATTTATAAGAGGTGCAATCTGGAATGATGTCTCAATGTCCAGTGACTGGGAAGGGGAGACACACTAGAGGCACTCTGTGGAGTGCCCTGGGCAA
This sequence comes from Perognathus longimembris pacificus, assembly GCF_023159225.1. Lineage (NCBI taxonomy): Eukaryota > Metazoa > Chordata > Mammalia > Rodentia > Heteromyidae > Perognathus > Perognathus longimembris. The sequence continues at coordinate 37,577,501 of NC_063170.1, forward strand.
TGAGGACAAAGAGGAAGGTGGGGATGAAGTTGGGCCTAGCTGCTGCAGAGGCTTCACCAGCTGTAGTTGCAGCTCTAGAGGAGACGCCCATTCCTCCTACCCACCTAGGGTCTGCTCTTAACCACTTCATTCTCCACCTACTCATTCACACACACACTCAGATTCAACCACTGCTGACCCCTGACTGACCCCAGGCTGTGTCCTTGGATCTGGGAACTTGCACCTCCCTATACCCCAGGAAGCCTGCAGTTACATGCTTCCTCTGCAGGGTTGCTTGCATTAGAGGGGTCTGGGTAGTGGGTCTGGTTTGGATGCAAGTGGTAGGGTCAGGGAAGTTTTCTCATAGGGATTCAAACCTCCCTCCCCTTTTAGGTAAAAATTACAAGCAAACAGTCTCAAATGTTTCACTTAAGTACATGAGCAAAGGTTCATTTCCATGAACTCTCTTCTCCATGTTACAGGTGTGGCCTCAGTGTGCTGCTCTGTGTTGGCCATCATAAACAACTATCTCCTTCCTTGCTACCCAGTCTTTCCCTGATGGAACTGTCACAGCTGCACCACAGCTGCCTCTCCCTCTCCTCCTTGGGAGTACATGTCACAGCCTGATGTTCCCTCTCCCCCCAGCATCTTATCCCTTTCTGAGATGATCTCCCCCAGTGGGGCCACCAGGTCAAGGGGTGGGAATGTGTTTCTGGCTCTTTGAAATCTAGGGTCACATTGTTTTCCCAAGACCTCACACCAAGTTCTTTGTCTCCAGGAGCCCAGGCAGGTGGTGTTCTTTCCTGTGTGTCCCGACCCTCAGCTCCACTCGAGATGGCACACCTGCCCCTCTTCCGTCGAGGCCGGGCAGGCAGACATGCTCATGGGACCTGCTTCACTCACTCATCTCCGAGGATGCCTGGGTTCAGAGGTGAAAGCCCTTTGAAAATGCTAAGACAGTGGGCAGGTGAAAGGACCTGGTCTTAAAAAGGGACACAGCTCATCTGTATAACCCGTCTTGGTTAGATAAGAGTGTTTGGGGGCATGCTGCCCCTCAAGAGCCACAGAGATAAGGTAATGATAAAAGAAAGCTCCTCATACAAGGATCAGGGCTGCAGACTCAATAAAGGAAGGCCTGGCTTCCCACTAACAAGGAACCAACCTGCCCACATTGACTGCAGGGGACTGGGTCCTCTTGAGCTCAAGCCCCAAGCCTGCATACCCAGCAGACACCCCATGGTATCCTAGAGGAGTTGGATATGGATGTCAGAGCACCAATGCTCTTCACTAAGCAAACAACAGTGCTGAAGTCAGGCTTCTCCCTCCTCCCTCTGACACAAGTCCCTTAAGCAGACAGCCAGCAGACAGCATCACGCTTCCTGTGCCTGACCCTGTAGGAAGCAGGTACTAGCATCTTTCCCCCAACTACAGCCCAGCCAGAGGACCCAGCAAGGCTGGGCAGCTCTGCTAGAAGCAGGAGCCATACTCAATTACCTTGGTTGGAGAGGATAGGCTGGGGCAGGGAGGCAGAGGTGGGAGCCGTGGTGGGAGGGGAGCCACTGGGTCTGGTGCAGGGGGCAGCTGGGAGCCGAGAATCCTCACCAACCTGAGGGGGAGTGCTTAAATCAGCCCAGGAGAAAAAGAGAGTGCAGGAAGAACAGACCCAGCAAAGCCAGGGAGGGAGGAGCTCAGTGTTCTCATAACTGTTGAGCTCACATCCCTGAGCTGCGTCCCCATGTCACATGTGTCCCACAGAGGTGTGACCTACCCAAGCTCTTGCAGCCACAGAGTGGTACAGTCAGGACTCAGCAGGCCTGAGCAATGCCACATCCTAGTCTCCCCCATGAACTGCTCCCACCCTGGCCTATTTCTCACCACCACTCTTCCCATACAAATGCCCACCTTCTTCTCTGGGTTGCTCAGTTTGGACTTGACGTCCTTGGCTTTCTGAATTGCTTTTAGCACTTCCACAGTGTCCAGCTCCTTTTCTGTGGTTGCTGTGTTATCCAGGCACACCTACAAAAGTCCAGAAAGTAGCTTAAGTGCAGAGATTGGCAAGCATGGAGGGATGATGGTAGAACCTTGCTGAGAGGTGGTTATGAGAACCCCCCCTCCCACATGTGTCCCAGGAGGGGCAGAGGGAAGCCTAGCCCACTAGGAGGCAGGCTCCTTATTACCATGCAAGTGACCTGGGACTGTCTTAGAGCCTAATGGAAATCTCACACTGCTTCCTCAGTCTCTGGGAGTCTCTCTCCAAGAAGAGGAAGCACAAGCCTCTTGAGAGGCTAGGTCTGGGTAGAGGAGAGACATGCGCTAAGTTCTATTGTGGTCAAAGAGCCAAGGGGAGCCTTCTGGGTAGGGGAAACAGAAGGACAAAGGCACAGAGAGTGAGGAGGGATGGCGGAGACCCTAGTCTGGAAACACAGGGGGAGAGGAAGGCTTGCACACCATTAGGGGATGGGCATTGAGCTCAACCAAGGGAAGATCCCAAGGATCTGGATAGTAGCTGACTTCCCAGGTGTGGAGTTGAAAAGGGGAGGAAACTGCATTTTATGAAGACTGAGTTGAGGACAGTATAGAAAAAGCAGCACTGGAGGAGAAATGGGGTGGAGGTAGGATACAATCAGATCCCTGGTGTCTTCTGCCTAGGATCTGAGAAGAAAGGCTCTGAGGGCTGTCAAGAGAATGGGGCCAGAGTCTGCTAGAGACTGAGGGAAAGGAATGAATCTATGGAAAGACTTCTTCGGTTAGCATGGTGGTGGGATGATGGCTACAGCCAGTAAGCAGCAGACCCTGGGTTGGACTGCACTGGCAAAGGTGGGCAAAACATTTGGGATTATAGTCAGGCACCAGGGGAAGTTATCATAAAGAATAATTATTTTAAGTTTCTTTTTTCTGCCCTTTGCCTAGAATAAACAATGTTATTTTTTTTTTTTTTCAAATGGAAGACAGTTCCTGCATACCCTATGTCTGTGCTCTGTATTCTTGGGAGTCCTCCTGGCCTGTAACTCTGGCAGGACATAGATCCTGCTGGGGAACCCACACGAGCTGACAGTCCCCAGTGGGAGAAGGCTGGGAGGTGCATGCAGGGAGCCTTTTCCCGGGGAAAAATGGATTTCCTAAATATGGAAGGTGAGTAAAAATCTTTCTAAAGCAGGCAAGGGCACGGAGTGGTACTCTCCCCTCCATCCCACCCTCTACACCCTGCTCCTCCTGTCCATGTTGTCCTAGACTCTATCCCACCTGTTTCACTGGACTCCACCAAGGCTCACCTCAGAGGCCCGCTCTCCGAACTGAGCGAGCACCTTGGTCCGGTAGTCAGGGATGATGCTGAGAGGATTGTTCAGCAGGGCTACGTGCTCCAGACACGGGAGGCTTCCAATGCTCCTGACTTCCTCCATCTGCAAGGCATGAGCGCCATCCCCCTTGGCCCCTTCTCCTAACACTTCAGCAACACGACAACACGCTGGAGCCTCTTTTAAATGAAAGGAATCTTCACGATCTTCCTTAAAGTGGTCAACATCAAGGTCCAGCAATCTCAGAGCTCTATAGCCCCTTAGGACTGCGACTCACCTGCTCGATTCTGTTGTCACTGAGGTCCAAGTTAAGGAGGGAGTAGAGCTTATGCAGGCCACTCAGGCTCTTTAGGAGGTTGCCTGCCAGGTTCAAGGTCTTTATGTTCCCCAGTTTGGTGTGGACGCCTTCCAAGGAGGAGAGCTTGTTGTAGGACAGGTCCAGGTGCACGAGGTTATACAGGTGCTGCAGCAGCATTGAGAACAGGGCAGAAGCCCAGGTAAAGCTTCCAGAGAGGGGGCCCTTCCAACCCAAACAGATCAGTTCTGCAAGGTAGCTCTACCAGTCTCTGATGGTTATTGAAGTGAGACTCTCTTCTGTCTTGTACATGTCACAATCTAGTGCTACTCTGTAGGCATGCTGGTGGGAGCATTTAAAACAAGCCTATCTATCCTCAGGACACTGCACACCACTTTCATAACCCTCAGTCTCTAGTTACTATTCTAATTCTTTAGGGCAATAATCACTCACTGCATCATTGAAAGCCTAAAGGGCAGGTGGCAAACCTTGCCCTAGACAGACATTACCTGTAGGTTATCCACAACCAGCACACCGTTGTGACTCAGGTCCAAGAACTCAATCTTTGGGATCAGTTTCTTGTGAAAGAAAAAAAATCATGTTACTCTAGCAGCCTATACCCTACATGGTCTGTAAGTAGGTAATGGGAAACTCCTTCTGACCAGACTTTCAGCTGGCTGTCCCCACGAAGCCCTGATGTGACATCTCTTGTTTCCACTCAGCCACCACATCCAAAGAGACACACAGGGACTCTGGGGATGAACACTGGCCACGGATGGCACAAAACATTTGGCTATGGCAAAACACATGGCAACATCCCAGACAGATAAGGAAGACTGCTATTCTTCAGCTCTGTCCACTCCCACTGAGCACAAAGATTCACACTCTTACAGCCCTAAGGTCATCAAGATGGCACTCTTACATGGGCACATTTTTAAATCTAGAGAGTGGGTTTGCTGCTACACTTCTCGGGAATAAGTATCATCACATACCACGGTTCTATGATACCAAAGGTACATGCAATTGATATGCTTTAATTTTAAGAATTTACTAACAACTTTAAATAATTGCACTTTGGTATTTAACTTTAAATCTTCAGGTGACCCACAGAGCTATGAACATAGGTTTTCTTGTGGTCATTCCAGACAAAGTTAAGGAAACATCCAGCCCTCAGGATGTGATCAGACCAGAGTCCCTGGCTCTGGCTGCTGCAAACGTACCACAGACTCGTCGATCTCAGAGATGCTATTGTGGCTCAGGTCAAGAGCAGTCAGTGCTTGCCATGTGGGGATGACAGCAGTCACAGGGCCTTCCAGGGCTGTGCCTTCAGGCTCCCACTCATCAAATTCTGAGGCTTCAGGAACAAGGACTTCCTGTGTAAGAACATCTGTTGAGCACCATGCTCAGGCCTCACGCAACACTAACTGGAACACTACTCTTGCAAAATTTAAGGAAGGACTTGGGCATATTTAGCATGTGGAAGTGAGCTTGCATTAAAACAGGCTTTGTTTCATGTGTCTTTAAATGATTATGAAATAACTCAAAGGCTTAGCAGCACAACAGCCACTTGGAATATGTTTGCTTCAGTAGCAAATGCTATATGGTGATGCCTTTGCTGGCTTAATTCTCAGAGGCTGAAAGTCCAAATGTATGGTGTTGCTAAGCAATGCTGCTTTCAAAGTGGACCACATCGTGGACAGCAGAACCACTACTTTAAAGGAATAAAAATCATCAAGAAGACAAGTGTAGGGGCTGGGGATATGGCCTAGTGGCAAGAGTGCTTGCCTTGTATACATGAGGCCCTGGGTTCGATTCCCCAGCACCACATATACAGAAAACGGCCAGAAGTGGCGCTGTGGCTTAAGTGGCAGAGTGCTAGCCTTGAGCAAGAAGAAGCCACGGACAGTGCTCAGGCCCTGAGTCCAAGGCCCAGGACTGGCCAAAAAAAAAAAAAAAAAAAAAAAAAAAAAAAAAAGAAGACAAGTGAAGCAGTAAAAAGCTGGGTACTGGTAGCTCACCCCTGCAATCCTAGCCACTTGGGAGACTGAGGTCTGAGGATCATGGTTTGAAGTCAACCAGGGCAGGAAAAGTCCATGACATAGACTCTTATCTCCAATTAACCACAAAAAGTCAGAAGTGAAACTGTGACTCAAGTGACAGAGTCTATCCTTGAGCAAAAAAGCTCAGGGACAGTACCCAGGTCCTGAATTCAAGCCCCAGTAACCCTATGGACTACCCCCCTCCCGTCCCCGAAGTCTTTTTATACTCAGATTTGGATTTTAACATTACTAAGGTAAAATTCATAAAAAAGTAAAAGGAGCTTACATTTCCAATTAGAATGGTTCCGTGGCTCATGTACAAACATTGGGGTCTAGTACTTCTATTCCTTACCTTTAAACTTCAAGTCCATGGACCATGAGATACAAATGGGTAGAAGCCAGGGTGTTTTTCAGGCTTAAATGCAGTTAAAACTACCAAACTAAAAACTACCAGTGGCTCATGCTTGTAATCCTAGCTACTCAGGAGACTAAGATCTGAGGACTGTGATTCAAAGCCAGCCTGAGCAGGAAAGTAAAAGAGACTCTTATCTCCAATGAGTCACCAAAAAGGTAGAAGTAAAGGTGTAGCTTAAGTGGTAAGAGTGCAAACTTTGAGTGAAATAGCTGAAGGACAATGTCCAGGCCCTGAGTTAAAGCCCTAGTACCCGCACACACACAAACAAACAAACAAACAAAAAACAGTAACCTTGAGAGGTATGGTAATACAATATATAATCCCAGGAGGATCATGAGTTTGTGGCCAGCCAGCCTGAAAAAAAAAAAGGGTGGGAGTGATGGCTCTTAAAAAGATACTTGGGAGGCCGAAATCAGGATCACAGTTTCATAGTTTGAGGCCAGCCCAAGCAAAAGGTTTATGAGACTCCATTTTAACCAATAAAAAGCTGAGCATAATGGCTCATGTCTGTAATCCCAGCCACTCAGGGAGCACAAATAGGACTGTGGTGCATGGCAAACATAAATGTGAAATAACTGAAAAATAACTAAAGCAAAAAGGGCTGGGGTATGGCTCAAGTGGTTCAAATACAAGTACAAAATACACAAAAGCAAAAAGGCAAATATAAAAATACAACACAAAAATGTTTTCAAGGAAAAAGCCCCGGTCCCTCTAAAATGTCTAATGAATACTGACTTTTGGTGAAGATGCAGAGTCAAGCACCTCAGGGGCCACTAGAAGCTGGGCAGTTCTATGTGTACTGGTAGACGCCACAGCACTCATGGCTAGAATGTTGCCCCATAGCACAGGCAAAAGCTCACCTTCATGGAGGTTGCTGAGAAGCGGATGCTCATTGTGGCTAAGGTGGGTTTTGAGGTAACCAGCCCTTGGATGTGCTTGGCATCACAGTGACTGATCTGGAACAAAGCAGAGCCAAGTGTGAGAAAGAGCAGCATGCCCCATCAGAAATTCCAGGAAGGGGTGCTCAACCCACAATGCACAAAAGAAGTCCAACAATGGGCAGGCCCAAATCCTTAAGAGGCAGGAGTCAACTCAAAACCTAAGCTTTTTTTCTCAGTGCTAGAGAGGGCTGAAGTACCTAGTATGAAAGGCAATCAGATCCTCAGACTCACAATACAACCACAAATTTCATTTTCTTGTTAAGGGATGCTTGGAGCCTGGCAGGTAAATATAAAGGGTGGGGTCATGGGAGCAAGCAAAGAACAAATGACCTCCACAGTGCTGCAAGTATGGTGACCCTCCTATTGGCCCCACCCCAGTCTATAGCCCCAGCTGTCCTGTGGTGAGAGGCCAGGCCCACTTGACTCTAGTGCTACAACCTCATAGACCAGACAGAGCTGCAGCTGCCTAAGGGGACTGGATCAGACTTTCCTTTCTGAGGCCTTAGCCAGCAGCAGTTGAGACAAACATCCTAAGCTTCCTTCAAGAGGAGTGGCCCCTAAAGCCCAAAGCAAATCTCAGCTTGCTGCTCCTTGGTGATCCTAGTCAAACTTCCTTGCCTCTGTAAGCCTTAGTTTTCACAAATGTAAACAGAGAATGAAAGTGTCCCCTTCACAAGGTTGTTGGGAAGACTCAATTAAGACATATACATCTGGGGGTTGGAGGTGTGGCTCAGATGGCAGACTGCCAGCCAATGAGCAAAAGCATCAGAGACCAAATTTGAGTCCTGATCTTGGACAAAAAAAAAAAAAGTATACATCAACATGGTATTGAACTCAGAAAGTCAAGCTCAGGCTTTAAGACAACTTTTACTATTCAAATTAACTCTTTTCCTTTCCTCTCATTCCCCACACCCCCTTGTTCTTTCCATTTTTCTGAGATAGGACCTTGCTATGCCCAAATTGGTCTTGAACTCAAAATCCTCCTATCAGCCTCCTAGATGCTAGAATTTACAGGCTTTTAACACCATGACCCATTGCCTCCCCTTTCTTTTAACAAACTTAGTTTTGAGATCCTAAAATCTCAATAGCTACAACTATAGAGCATTTATTAGGTGTGGCACCCCCCAAGGGAAAGGAACTTTCCTGACTTGAAATTGGTGCTATGTGATCCTTAGGATGGCTTCCCAAGACTTCCATTTAAACTATGTGTGTCCCCTGACCTAATCAGAGGTCCAGAAGGGGTGGGGCTCCGGTGCGCTGCATGTTTAAATTGGCTTCTGTTGCCCTCACCAGGGCTGGAGACTTGCAGACCACCAGCCACAGGAGAGGCTTCCTCTCTGCTTTAGAGGGCCTTACTTACCTGGAAAGAATCTGCCACAAATATCCAAACATGAGAGCAGCCGTGTTTTGTGATTAAATCTCGCCATCAGACATCAAAACAGCTCCTTAGCTATAGTCAGAGTGAGATGAAGTCTGTTCTTGACTCAACCCTGACTGCATCTCAGCGGCCCTAGGCCTTACCTCCACCTGGTGAAGAGACTTGAATATTGACAGATCAAATGGCAGGAGCTGCTCCTGAATGTTGCTGGTCCCAAAAGGCCCTTCTGTGCCAGAAACCTGAGGCAAAAAGACAGGGCTTAAATTAGGGATGCTACTGCCATGGCTCACCATCCACATTTTTGGTCAGTACAGCAGTGGCTGCCAAACTTGAAGCTTTGATAACATCTATTTTCAACAAAATGGTTAGGCCAAGGTTTAGAGTAAAAGTAATGATATACTGGGTCATGATGCCCCCTGGTGCTCACCGTGTGAAGAACACGAGATAGTCTTCACAAAGAGCTGAACTCATGATTGCCTTCATACTCACTGGCCAGCCAGTGAGCTGTCAGACTCCTCCAGCCAACTGAATGGCTCCCTATGACTGAAGAGCTGCATGCTTACCTTAAGGTACTTAAGGCGACAGGTGAAATCCAGAATATGCCCAAGGTCAGTCTTGGCATCCCCACTGGCACATGTGGGCTTCCCTTGTAGCAGCTGCTGGGTAACTGCATACAGTTGCAGGGGCCTGATGGCAAAGACCTCACCAGCCCCCAAGAGCTGTTCTCCTGCAACAGCCAATTCCCAAGGGATGAGTGTCTAGCCCTAGTCCCAGTTTGTTGTACAACCAGGGTATCTGTTCACTATGCCAAGAGTCAATGAACACGGAGCAAGTACCTATTATGTTCACCTACAGTGTCAGGATGAAACCACAGCCTAAGCATGCAAGAACTGCTGCCCTCCTGCGCTCACACTGCACAGGGAAGCCCTGGACATGTGGTGACAGAGGAAAGGCATGTGGGGGCTGTGCAACTGGAGCCATTCTAAAGAGTGAGGCCAAGTCAGACCTAAGGCACTGAGCCAGAAAGTGTTCACAGGCTAACAAGAGGCAACAGTCAGTGCAACAGACCTATTCTACAACCTACAAAATGCAGGCATTAAAGTTAGGTGCAGACGCAAGATGTCAGGTCAGTGAGAAGCCTGAGCACAGGTAGCTTTTGAGCCAGACTGACTGGCATTTGGTTCTTGTGCTGTTCCTTATTAGCCATGTACCCCCACACAGGTTACTGGGCCTCTGTCAGTATTCTCTCCTCTACTTGTTGGGGGAAGGAGGAGGGGGGAGCTAGTAGGATGCTAACTATAGGGCTGGTGGCAGGCATGCTCATTACATGTCAGCTACTGTTACCATGCTCTCTGATAGTTCTATGACTCAAGGTTATCGACTACTTGCCCTTTATACTCTTTCAAGCAAAGACAAATCAGGTACAAGATGAAGCATTACAGCTACCTTTCAGCATCCCACTAAAGACTCAAAAAAGTCTCTGGATGGATCACAGCCTGTCACCTGCAGGTAAGTAGGCAGGCTTAGCTATGAATCAGGGCCAGGGATTTGGGCACCCCAAAGGAGGTAGTCCCTGGCTAGGAATCAATAGATTGAGTTTGGTGTCCCCTAGGTCTCCAGATGCTTAGTTAAGACTAGGCAAGGTGTGTCTAGTATTTCAGGGACTAATGGCCACCTACCTTTTTCAAAGAGTTCTTCAGCCAATGCTGCAGTGATACCATTTATCTCCTGCAGAAAAAACAGAACCCTGGTGAGGAAGTCAACCTGCCTGGTCACTGGAATTTGCACATTCTTTGCTGTCTATCAACTCTATTAATGTAGTACCAGCTCTCTTGATAGTAAGCTAAAACAGACACAGAGTTGAGAAAGGAAAATGAGGCATTTACAAGTATATGGACACCTGAACTATTTCTTCATAAGCAGGAAAACCAGGCCAGGCACTAAGTGGCTCAAGTCTATGATCTAGCTACTCAGGAGGTTGAGATCTGAGGATCTCAGTGTGAATCTAGCCTGGGCAGGAAAGTCCATGAGACTCTTAATTCCAATTAACCAACCAAAAGCCAGAAGTAGACTTGTAGTTCAAGTGGTTGAACACCAGCCTTGGAGGAAAAAGCCAAGTGAGCAGACCAGGTCCTGAGTTCAAGCTCTAGCAATGGCATACCCCTTACCCCCCAACATGCTCACACACAGGAAACCAGACAAACACTGCAACTCCAGGTCTACCATGGCATTGGCAGAATATGACACACCCTAAGAGGAGGAGATGGAGAAATTGCCTCTTTCAGGTTGGACATCCCAGCATCAAACTCCCTAGGAATGATTGTTTCCACCTTCTCCCATTTTATGTTTGCCTAGGAAAGAGTGGACACCTGTTCTTTTCCTGCAGTATCCCTTCCAGATACACAAAAGTACTACTCATTCTAGGGTCACTAGAGGTAGAAAAGGAGTTCCTTTTCTAGTCATGAGATAAAGGACAAGGGTTAGCCTTCAGTCATATTAGCAGCTAACATGCTAGGCTCTAATTCACACAAAGCAATGCCTGAGCACTCAGCAGATACTATCTTCTACCACCCAACAGGAAGCTGCTAGCTTAAATCCTGTTAACAAGGACGAGCAAATACAGGTGGAGAGGTAATGTGGCTTTCCATTTTTTGATGGTTAGAAGCTAGCCAATCCCACATTAAGTACGGGGCCTTGGGCCTCTCTGTACACTATCAATTGCTTCACCACTTCAATGCAATCAGGGGTTATCAGGAGCCACCAAAGCATGCAGCCCCCACAACCTCTTCCAGTAGGAATTTTAACTACCTGACAGATGGAAGCCAACAGACCTTTTAGTAAACAGTCTAGATGGAGGCTGCACAATTACCCTCACAACTCAGGAACACTGCGGCCAGCAGAACATGTAATTCACATATTTATGAGACTCAAAAAACACTAGGCTACAGAAGACAGAATGTCCTTTTCCTGTTTTTCTCTTCGCTTGTTTATCTTTTTCTTTTTTTTTCTAGTCCTAGGGCTTGAACACTGTCCCTGAACCTTTTTTGCTCAAGGCTAGCACTCTACCACTTGAGCTACAGATCCACTTCTGGCTTTTCTCTTGGTTAATTAGAAATAAAGAGTCTCATGTACTTTCTTGTCTGGGCTGATTTTGAACAGCAATTCCCAGATCTCAGCTTCCTCAGTAGCTAGGATTACAGGTGTGAACAACAGGCACCCTTCCCTTTCACCCTCCTGGTAGTGGGGATTGAACTTAGGACTCCAAGAGTGCTAGCCAATCACTCTACCACTGAACTACATCACCGTTTTTCTGATTTTTTTTTTTTTTTTGGCCAGTCCTGGGCCTTGGACTCAGGGCCTGAGCACCATCCCTGGCTTTTTCCCGCTCAAGGCTAGCACTCTGCCACCTGAGCCACAGCGCCCCTTCTGGCCGTTTTCCATGTATATGGTGCTGGGGAATCGAACCAAGAGCTTCATGTGTAGGAGGCAAGCACTCTTGCCACTAGGCCATATTCCCAGCCCCATCACAGTTTTTCTAATTTGGGGGGTGGGGGCAAGTTCTAAGACTTGAACTCAGAGCTTCAAGCTAGTTAGACAAGTGTCACTGAACGAAGCCTCCAACCCTTTTTGACGTGTGTGTGTGTGTGTGTGTGTGTGTGTGTGTGTGTGTGAAAGAGAGAGAGAGACTAGGGCTTGAACTCAGGTGACTTAACCTTGTTTGCCTTCCTTGCTAATAGTTGTCCCTCTACCACTTGAGCCATGACTCCAGTCTAGCTTTTGGGTGGTTTATTGGAGCAAGTGTCCTGAGGACTTTTCTGTCTGGGCTGGAATTGAATCACAATACTTCTGAATAGCTAAGGTTACAGATGGAAGCCTGATATCCACTGGTTATTTCTGAGAAGATCTCAATTTTTGCCTGAGTCCATCACAGTTTAAATAACAGGCATACACAACCTCACCCAGCTTACTCCATTGAGACTCAGTCTTACAGACTTTTCTGCTTGGGCTGGCCTGGAGCTGTGGTCCTCCTGATCTCAGTCTCCCATGTAGGTGGGATGATGGGCATATGCCACCATACTCAGCTGCTGGTTGAGAAGGAATCTCATATGTATGCCCAGGCTATCTCTGAATTATGATCCTCCTGATCTCAACCCTCAAATAGCTTATAGATATAAGCCACTGGCATCCAGCCTTAATTTTATTTTGAGACAAGGTCTTGCTAAGTTGTCAAGACTGGCCTAGAACTTTTAGGACTCCTTCTCAGCCTCCTGAGTAGCTAAAATTACAAACATTACACCTTACTCCTTACATAACTACTTTTTCTTTGTATGCTGCAATCATTTCCTCCCAGCCTATATATGCCCTTTTCCTTTGTCCAAGATGGCATTTTTGACAATGTAAGGTTTTTCATTTTACATTGTTTACCCCATAATTCTTCTCCTTTGTGATGCTGAGGGTCTCTTCCCCTACACCAATATTACAAAAATATCCTTCTCAATTTCTTTTGGTCCTTTATGTAATCTTTTATTCTCTAGGCATTCACAAATAGTGACCCAAAGGAAGGTATTCTTAGGGGAGGAACACAAAGGTGCAATGCCTATGTGGCTCTGATCATATAAAATAATATTTATCGAAATGAACTCCAGGAAATGGAAACAAAAGGTTGTTGTTGTTGTTTTCTTTTGTCTTGTTTGTCTTTGGGGGGGGGTAAGGTAGGGCACAGAAATGGAGGGAAAAAGGGTGAACAAATGTAGCAGTTGTACTCACTAGACACTATGTTAAAAATAAACTATATAGCTTGTGGCTGGAGATGGGAGGAAAAAACTGGGAGTGAAGGAAGGGATGACATTGTCCAAAAAGAAAGGTATTTTCTACCTGATTTACGTAACTATAACCTCTCTATATATCATCTTTATAATAACAAAAATAAAAATTTTAAAATGTATTTAGTTTTCTTGAAATTCAGTTTCTACATGAGGTGAGACTCATTCTTCTCCTACCTCCATCTGTAGTGGACAAAAAGCCAATAGAAGCAAAATTAGTATACACAGCTCTAGCTTTTAAGCAGTGGAAAGGAGCAAGAGGAGAGCCATGGGTTCACTCAAAAAGTAAACCTCTTAAACTCATTTCCATTTTCCTTGCCAGCTGTGAAGACCTAAAAGATTATGAAGAGCTTGTTGATGATCTCTCTGTGAACAGTTTTGAGAACCATGCCAATCTACAAATCCTTTCTCTGGTCAGATGACAAATTTCAGGGACTGCCAATCTACAACTGCCTAACTTCCCCAAGGGTAGTCTGGGGGTCCCCAGCACTGTGCATGACACTGAGTTCCCAGAGGTCTCTCACCAGAAACTGTCGTTATTGACTAATTCTCACTTTCTACACACATTACTGTGGTCAGCTGGCATCATCTCAGAAGAGCATGGAGAAAGAATCCCCTGGGCACCAGCCCTGCTAAGGGGATAGGACTGGCATTTTCAGAAGACACAGAAAGGTGAGTGACAGTCAAGAGTGACAGTGAAGGCCCAGGGCTTGTTTTAAGCAAAGAGCAGGCTTTTGCTTCAAAGGAATCTTAAAAGCAGAGTAATTGTGCATCTCTCCCATTCTTATGGCCAAGGAAGGAACACTTTTGTACTTTCTACTTAATTTTCCAACCAAGCTTCACTCAGGGTTCAAGATTAAATCAGAGGAACACAGAATCCCTCAGTTTCACTTTTCTGATCCAAATATGGGCCTATAGGTAAAGAGGTAGAGTCAGGAGACAAGGGAGCCTCAGTGGCCACCGAGTCCTGGCTCTTACATGCTAAGGGGGGGGGGGGGGGGAAGGTCACTTGTGAGGATAGGGCGTTTCCACCTTTCCTACTCTATTTTCTGCTGAAGGAGTCTGAAATAATTTAGGATGATACAAACTATACTAATCATCTCCACACACACCCAATCCCCAAGCCCTACAGATCAGCCACACTGCTGTTAACAGGGATCATGTGCTGACGCCTTGGACAGAGGTATGTCCTCTCCCCGTTAACTTGCAGCAAGAGGGGCTGAACCAGGGCCTTGCACATGCTATGTAAGCACTCTACCATTAAGCTAATAACTCCAGTTGGGCAGAGGTCTGGGCCTCACAGGAAGATGCCATGGATAGATGATAACTCTGCAACTGAACATGCCTGTACATTTATAATCTCACAACCAAGTACCCTAAAATGTATATGCCTATGCTCGATGAAAACTCCTGGCCAGTTGCTGACACTTCTGCTTGGCTCACACTGCTAGGGCAGTGTGCTTGTTAGTGAGGCATCAACCTGGGAATCAATTACTGTCACTGAGACCATCACCCAACTGTGGTCTGGAAACACATGCTAAGGCTAAGGGTTGAGGGGCCTGGTATAACTTTTATTATTTTTCATTTGTTTTGAGGTGGAGGCCTCTCTTACTTAGTCCAGGCTGACCTCAAACTTGTGATCCTCCTGCCTTGGCTTCTTGAATACCGAGACAACTTTATTTATGTTGGTGAATAGACATGGATCAGGCATATTATTTATGTTTTAACTTAAAACAGATTCCTTACTGAAGGATTCCAATGTAACCTTTAAGAGAACTCTTTTTTTTTTTTTTTTTGCCAGTCCTGGAGCTTGGACTCAGGGCCTGAGCACTGTCCCTGGCTTCATTTTGCTCAAGGCCAGCACTCTGCCACTTGAGCCACAGTACCACTTTTGGCCTTTTCTATCTATGTGGTGCTGGGGAATTGAACCCAGGGCTTCATGTATACAAGGCAAGCACTCTTGCCACTAGGCCATATTCCCAGCCCAGGAGAACTCTTAAGACTATACATTGAAAAGAAATCTGTTATCACTCATAACCTCAGTCCTTTGCAACTAAAACTAATTATGGAAATATGCTGGATATTAAAACAACAGTAAATGGCAATAATCTCATTATCACCCCTAATTTCAAATTCTGAAAAGCATCTTTGTACTAGATAAGTGGCTTTAAAATAAGAAAATCTTTCAAGAGAATTGAGTAGGGCTGGGGATATGGCTTAGTGGTAAGAGTGCTTGCCTCGTATACATGAAGCCTGGGTTTAATTCCCCAGCATCACACATACAGAAAACAGCCAGAAGTGGCACTGTGGCTCAAGTGGCAGAGTGCTAGCCTTGAGCAAAAAGAAGCCAGGGACAGTGCTCAGGCACTGAGTCCAAGACCCAAGATTGGCAAACAAAAAAAAGAGAGAGAGAGAGAGAGAATTGAGTATCTGACCTTACTAGGAAGTCCACCATGTGGTAAATTCTGACCCTAAGCCCATCTCCTAAGCTCTAGACTTCCCTTCAAATGGGCCCCATTATCACCCTGCAGCTCACTAAAGTGACTGGGGATGGAAAAGTCAAATGACTGACATGAGATAAAGTGCTGGAAATGAGTTAGGCTAGAAGATAAACCTGGCTCTGTCTCTTCCACCCTCAGGTATGTCTTGCTCCACAGTGGTATGCTAGAATTCTCTATGGGATCCCATTTCACTGAGTTTGAAACCCTTTGCTCTAAAGGTTCTGAGATGACATTTGTCATTGTGGGTCTAGGAAGATAAAGCACAGCTATGCAGAGAGATAGCAAACATAGGCTGGCTCCCCTGATCTCTGAATTCCCCAACCTAGAGTAGCTGAGGACAACAGTGTTTTCTTTGTCATTAAAAGCCACACTGCAAAAAATTCAAGTTAGACACTTGCCCCACACAATACATAAAAAGCAACCCCAAATTAATAAAGCCTTAAATGTAAGATCCTAGGCAAAAATTT
Source organism: Perognathus longimembris pacificus (assembly GCF_023159225.1). Taxonomy (NCBI): domain Eukaryota; kingdom Metazoa; phylum Chordata; class Mammalia; order Rodentia; family Heteromyidae; genus Perognathus; species Perognathus longimembris. Next base: position 37,593,635 of record NC_063170.1, read on the forward strand.
CTAGAAGAAAATGTTATAAATATTCTGGATTAGGCAATGATTTTTCAGATATGATAACAAAAACACAAGTGATCAGAATAATAAACCAATAGATTTTGCCCTATCAACCCCTAAAAGGTGTAATAGCAGCTGCCTGTGACTCTAGGCACTTGGTATGTTGAGGCACGAGGATTTTGAGTTCTAAGCCAATCTCAGCTACATTACAAGACCTTTTCCTCCCTACTAAAAACATTAGTCTGAACTATATTAACAAGACTTTGTCCTCTTATTGAAACTTTTACATTTCAAAGGTCACTATCAAGAAAGTAAAGGCTGGGAGATATACCTCAAATGTAAAGTGTATTCTTAGCATGCATGACACCTTGGGTTTGATCCTTCGCACCAAAAAGAAAAAGAAAAAAGTTAAAGGATTTATTTGAATATATTCTGCAAAGAAGATCTAGGGAGGGCTGGGGATATAGCCTAGTGGCAAGAGTGCCTGCCTCGGATACACGAGGCCCTAGGTTCGATTCCCCAGCACCACATATACAGAAAACGGCCAGAAGCGGCACTGTGGCTCAAGTGGCAGAGTGCTAGCCTTGAGTGGGAAGAAGCCAGGGACAGTGCTCAGGCCCTGAGCCCAAGACCCAGGACTGGCCAAAAAAAAAAAAAAAAAAAAGAAGATCTAGGGAAATGCAAATCAAAACCACAATGAGACACATCACAGCATCAGGATGTCTAGAATTTTAAAGAATGGACAGCCAAATGCTAGTAAGATTACAAATTAATAATAAGAAGAAAATAGAACCTATACACTGCTGGTATGAATATAAAATGTAGCAAGTTTGGGAAGTAATTTGCCAATTTCCCAAAAAGTCAAAACAAAGTTACAATATGACTTAGGTTAGCTTTTATCTCTGAAAACACAAATCCAAGCCAGGTGTGGTAGCTCATGCCTATAATCAGGAGGCTGAAACCTGAAGACTATGGTTCGAAGCCAGCCCACGCAGGACCATCTGTAAGACTTTGATCTTCAACTAACTACCAAAAATAAAAAACAGCCAGAAGTAGAGCTATGGCCCAAGTGGCAGAGTGTTAGCCTTGAGCACAAAAGCTTAGGGACAGTGCCCAGGACCTGAGTTTAAGCCTTAGGACCAACACACACCAACACACACACGCACACAGTAGTCCTACTTTAACTACAGTTTCATTTTTCTCTGGTTTCAGTCACACCGTGCAGTCGGGAACCATTAAATAAAGAACTAGAAGTAAAAAAAAAATTTTGGAGCTGGTCCTGGGGCTTGAACTCAAGAGCCTAGGCACTATCCTTGAGCTTTTGTGGTAGGGGATAGTGCTCTACCAGTTGGGTCACAGTTCCACTTCTGGCTTTTTGCTAGTTTTATTGGAAATAAGTCTTGCAGCCTTTCCTGCCCAGGCTATCGTCAACTCACGATCCTCAGATCCTAGCCAGCTAAGCAGGAAGATTACAGGTGTGAGCCACCAGTGCCTGGACCAGAAGTAAATCATTTTTACATTTTAAACTGTATACTATTCTGAGTACCATAAGAAAATCCACTGCTGTCCTGACTGCTGTCCTTCCTGCAACAAGAACCAGGGTTGTCTGTGTCCAGCATACCACACTACATAAATGTCATGTGGTCAGCTCAGTTACCATAGGAATGAAGTACTTGTGTTCTAGCAACCATGTCTTATTCAATAACAGTCTCAAAGCACCAGAGTAGTGATATAGCATAGGAAATATATGCTTAAGTGAATCTTCTGTCCAGAAAAATGTTAAGAAAGAATAAGCTCCTGCCAGTTTTGCTGTTACTTCCAACTGCCAATTGTAGCCAGAAACAGCTGTGGCTCAAGTGGTACAGCACTAGCCTTGAGCAAAGAAAGCTCAGCAACAGTACCCAGGATCTGACTTCAAGTCCCAGGACTGGCACCAAAAAAACAAAAAACAATACCCCCCCTCCCCCAGCCAAACCCCAAGTGCCAATTATGAGCACAATGCATGACAAAGTACTCAGTTATGATGGTATAGACAAGGATGGATGTCAGTGGCTGACGCCTAGGTGCTGGTGGTTTACCCTAGTATTTGCACACACACAAGCTTTTTAATGACATAGACAAGCTCGATACCATCTATGATTTTAGGCATCAACTGAGTATTTTGGAATGTATTTTCCATGGATAGTGGAGAGCTAATATTCACAGCAGCATTACTCCTAATAAGCTCAAAAGTAGAAAAGAAGCCAGGCACTGGTGGCTTATGCCTATAATCCTAACATGCAGGAGGCTGAGATCTGAGGATCATGGTTTAAAGCCAGCCCTGGCAGAAAAGTCCATGAGACATGTACTACAATTAACCAGCAAAAAAGCCAGAACTGAAGGTGTACCTCAAGTGGTATGTAGAGTACCACACTTGAGCAAAAAATCTAAGGAAGAATTCCTAGGTCCTGAGTTCAAGCCCTAGTACTGGCACACACAAAAAAAGGAAACAACCCAAATGTCCCTCAACTGATGAATAGATATGGATAGTGGATAATGTGGTACAATAGTCACTCCTTATCCATGAGGGATCCATTCCAAGATCCCTGGTGGATACCTAAAGCTGCAAATAATACCAAACTTTTTAGATGTTATGTTTTTCCCCATACACATATACATATGATGAAGTAAAATCTACACATTGGGTATAGTAAAGTATTAGCAACTAACACTAAAATAGAAGCCTAACAATATAATGTAATAAAAGTCATGAGAATGTGGTCTCTCTCAATGGGATCTCTATTTTCACCTTTTCACTTGAAGGAAGCCACTTCACAACTTCTTGTTGGTACATCTAGATTGCTAGCACCACTGAAGAGCTTTGGGGCCATTATTAAATATAGAAGAGTTAAGTCAACATTGTTGAACTGACATGGGAAACTGACTAATGGGCTACTTACTAAGTGATCTGTACAGAGGGTAAACTCATATCCAGAGCTGAGTCAGGCCCTAGGAGGGACAGCAGGAGCTTTCATTGCACTGTTTAGAATGGTACACAATTTAAGACTCATGAATTATTTATTTACTTTTAGAATTTTCCATTTAACATTTTTGGACCACTGTTGCCTATGGAATTGAAGCCATGGAGGGTAAAACCACCATAAGGAGGACTCCTGTATAGTATATCCAGATACTATGTGACAATATGAATAGACCTTCAAAACAAGGCTAAATGAAATCAGTTACAAAAAGCTACATGTTGTATGAACCATTTATATGTGGTATCTCTATTCAACAAAACTGAGAGACAGAAAGTATGTTAGTGACTGCCATAGATTGGGGTAGGGGTATAGAAAGGGCTAAAGTTACTGATAATGGGTATAAGGCTCTGGGGGGTTATGAAACATCATAGAATTCGATTTATAATTTTGTGAATCTAATGAACTGTATGTACACCTTAAAAGTGTGAATTTCGTGATATGCAAATTATATTTCAATTAAAAAGTAACCCAAGCCAGGCGCTGGTGACTCATGCCTGTAATCCTAGTTACTTAGGAGGATGAGGATCATGGTTTGAAGCCAGCCTAGGCAGGAAATTCCATGAGACTCTTATCTCCAATTAACCACCAGAAAATCAGAAATGGTGCTGTGGATCAAAGTGTCAAGAGTGCTAGCCTTGAGCAAAAAGAGCTCAGGGACAGTGTCCAGGCCCTGAGTTCAAGCCCTACAACCATAGCCAAACAGGGTTCTCAAGTCCATCCTTTCCAACACTAGTAACACACAAAATGAAACACATCTGGAACAACTCCAGAAGGGACAATGATGGTACAAACGTTAAAGAGAAAAATTTATACAGACCCCTCACTCTGTAGAAAAGGATGACAAAGCTATCAGACTCTCTTTGTTCAATCCAGTAGGCGTGTATTTGTGTGTGTGTGTGTGTGTGTGTGTGTGTGTGTGTGTGTGTGTGTCCGTGTCCTAGAGCTTGGGTGCTGTTCTGAGCTTTTATACTCAAGGCTAGTGCTCTACCACTTAAGCCATAGCTCTACTTCCTGATTTTTGGTGGTTAACTGGAGATAAGAGTCTTGAGGACTTTTCTGCTCCAACTGGCTTTGAACCATGATACTCAGATCTCAGCCTCCTCAGGATTATATTCTCGAGCTACTGATGCCAAACCTAATCTGGTAGTTCTTCACTGGGTATAATTTTGCCCTCAAGAGGGATACTGGGTAAGTCTGGCACAAGTAGGTGGGGAAGTGCTACTGGCCTTGGGGGAATAGAGGCCAGAAATGCTGCTCAACAATGTATAGGCTCCTCATAGCACAAGTTATACATTCCAAAGTCAATGGAGCTACAGTTGAGAAACATTGACTTAATGTGATGATGGGTTAATTGCTTTTCAATCCCTGGATTGACATAATTTCATCTGTCCAAACTGCTCATACCCTAAACCAAAACCATTATATAGGCTGCTGCTAGGTTTGTCTCAGAAGAGTATTCAGACCTTTCCATACTCAGTTGGGCAAGCCTGCAGCAGTTAGGGAGACCACCTCTCCTTAAAGATACAGGTCTTAAGCAACAAATTACACTCTCCAACAGTTGCTTATTCAAGTTACATCCATAAGTTGAGAAACAAGAATTTCTTAAAGTACAGTATATCTTAAAATAATAATTAGGCAAGTTTTTTTTCTCACATAAGGAAATGTAAAAAAAGAAAATTTACAACAGGAAGGTATTAATAACATAAGCTGTTGGCATGAGCTACACACATATACCCCAGCTGTTCTTGCCACCCTTTTTCCACATGGCCCTTCCCAGCTTAGTGGCTGGAAGCTAAGAGGTTGGGTCTTAACCTGTGATACATCCCCGCAGGTCCCTTCCTACAAAGCAAGACTGATAGAGAAATGAACTCTTTCCTATCTTCTATAGGAAAAACAATATAAGTTGTCAGTAAAACTAGTACCCAACAAAAACTACTCTTAGCATTGTCACATGCACTACTAAAATTTTCCAGGTAAATATACCCACATAAAACTTAAAAACGAATTATCCGAGCTGAGCAGCAGTGGCTGTAACTCTAGCTACTCAGGAGGCTGAGAGCTCAGGACTGTAGTTCAAAGCCAGTCCAGGCAGGACTGGCTTATCTCTTATCTCTAATCAACTGGCAAAAAAAAAAAAAAGCAGGAAGTTGAGCTGTGGCTCAAGTGGTAAAGAGCTAGATATGAACAAAAAAGCTCAATGACAGTACCTATGCCCTGAGTTCAAGCCTCAGGACACACATACACACATACACACACACACACACGCAATTGTAACTCTAGTCTTAGAACTTGTCCTATTCATAAATTATTTTCCATGTCAGTAAGTCCACCATTTCCTAACAGTATAAAATCTAGCAGAATGGCTGTAACATTTGATTTTTATTTACCTCTTTCCAGTAGATGTCTACATTGTATTCTAGTACCTTGTCACAAATCCTGGAATAGCTACATTTATTCATGTATCTGTTTTGCAGTTGCCTGGTTTTTTTCCCCTTAGAACAAATTCTTAGAAGTTTTTTCCTTGTCAGTTACAGGGCTGAATTCAGGGTCTTGAATTCTTGCTCAGCTTGCTTGCTCACAGCTGATGCTCCACTATATGAGCCATGCCTCAAACTTGGCTTTTTACTGGTTGTTTTGGAGATAAAGTCTTTCACTTTTCTGCCCAGGCTGGCTTTGAACCACAATCCTCAGATCTCAGCTTCTTGAGTAGCTAGGGTTGCAGGCGTGAGCCTGCCTGGGCATTTTTGCTTGAGGTTAGCATCCTACCCCTTGGTCCATAGCTTCATTTCTAGCTTTTTGATGGCTAAAATCACTTTGGCGGCATATATACTAAAGTTGGAATGATACAGAGAAGGTTAGCATGGCCCCTGACATGCAAATTTATGAAGCATTCCATTAACAAAAAGTCTCATGGACTTTTCTGCCTGGACTGACTTCAAACCACAATCTCAGATCTCAGCCTCTTGCGTAGCTAGGTTTATAGACATGAGCCACTGATGCTGCTTTTAATGTTTTAGTTTCACACTGACAAGTTGCCCTTTCCAAGGTCTGACTACTTATCTCCCTACCTGATTACCTATCTATTGACAACAGGCTAGCCTCAAACTCATGATGATCCTTCTGCTTCAGCCTCTGAATGCTGGGAATACAGTAATGTGGCACTATGCCATGAGGTTTGACAACTTCTTCTGTTACTAGCAGCCCATGACTGTTACTCAATCCAGAAGGAAAAGTGTTCTGCCACATGTTTCCTATGGGAGGAAGGTATTTATCCTCAGCCCAACAACCCTGATGATACTCCTTAAAATGGTAATATTCTCCTGTAACAGACTGACCCCTTGTTAGTCTCAAACGTAGTCTATGCCAGGTGTCAGCTGTCTCTAATTCAACCTCACTTATCTGATGGGAAACCTACCTTAAACATCCATAGACCATTTTTGCTAAACAAAATGTCCCTTCGTAGAAAAAAATCTGTGACCACAGTTAGCTTAATTAAATTATGAACATGCCAGTGTATGTGCTTTTTGCTCACAGCCCACTCCATCTTCTAATCTAAGGATCAAAGTCCAGCCTATTTTTCCTCAAAGTTGAGCGTTATGGTTTGCTGGCTCAAGCTTGGTGGTTGTGGATTTATAGGCAAGGTCAAGAACACCAAGAGGAACTTACATAGAACTGAAAATGCAGGAACTGGGCCAGCACTCTAGGGGCCACGCCAGGGAAGGCAGCCAGAAGTGTTTGGAGATATACTTCCAGATCCTTCTCCCTCTTCTCCACCAAGCTTCTTGAGTTTTTGCCAATAATTTTTTTGGGTGGAAGTAGATTTTTGTCAATTTTTCTCTCTGCAACAAGCTGTAAGAAAACATAAGGACATCAACCATAGACCAACAAATTCTGGCCTATGTAAGACTAAAGTAAGCAGACAAGAGCAGGTACTGTCACAATTTTCTCTGCCTTTCCTGAAGTAGTACTAGGATTAGTGACCAAACTAAAGCACATAGCCTTTGACCTTTTCAAATCCAATTTCAGATGAGGAATTGCACCTAAAGACTTTGAAGATACTCAGAAAAGTGCTATTACTGGGCTTCTGAAATTTACATCTCTTCCAAAGCATTAAGAAATCCAGTGGAGGCAATGGGATGTCTTAAGGAGTCTCCCACTGCAAATGATGCAGAGAAAGGCAGCAAAAGCAGATAAAGAAGTGGAATCATTGCCAGATATTAAAGAAGAGACTCTGGAACTGCTGTATTAAGTGGAACAAGCTCAACCCTATCCTGTCCCTGGAAAACAGTCTCATGTTCAAGCTAGACTGGCAACTTTTAAATAAAAACTCACATTTGCAGTCTAGAGTTATATTCCTAGAATTCTCCAGTTCTTTTGTCAGTTACATTAGTAGTTACTTTTATTTCCTTTTTTCTTTTCTGGGTTTTTGTTTTAATAGATATGTAGGTGGTTTTGCCCTGAAACTAATGTGTGGCACAATGGGAACTTGGTTCCAAAGTCCCAAGCCCTGAGAGACAAGCACCCAGCTGCTAAGTTACCTTTTCATGCAAGTCATGAAAATCACTGTAGCGGTGTTTGACTGTCCATTCATGGCTGCCATCTGTGACTTGGATGATATAAACCTAAAAGAGGAAAATGGCAATCTTTGTGGCAAGGAGAACTAGACAGTAACAAGGAATCCCTGTGCCATAACAACTAGACATTCAGATACCTCCTCTCCTTATAGCAAAATTGGATACCCTTCCCTACCTGACTTGTACCTGATCCTTGCTGGCCAGCTGCAGCTTCCCTCAGCCTCCTCTACAGCCCTAGCTTTAGGACTAGGAGGTACATGGGGCAAGCTGCAGCTTCTGCTATTAGTAAGGATTGGAAAAGGTGACCACAGTGAGGCGCCTCCTTGCGTTTGCCTCCTGCCTCTAGTAATTCAAAACCCTACTTGAGGCGTGGGCAAGGCCACTTCTTCCAAAGGAGGCAGAGCAGGTCAGGTCTGGAAGGACCAGCTTTTTCTGCTGTACCACTTTCTAGATGCCCTGACTCCATCCTGGAAGCAAATCCTTTTCAACCTTTTCAGCTGGCTTGTAGCTAGGACTGCCACTGCTGAACAGGTGTTAAGGCACTAAGAGGCTGCTGGGGGAGGCAGTGGTAGGTAATTAGCCAAACAGGAGGCAATATGGTTTAGTGGTTAAGAAACAACTGAGTCCAAAACTTGCTTCTGCTACTTCCTGGCTGTGGCTTATATGAGTGACTAGCTCTTTCAGGCCTCAGTTCCTCCATCTTAAAACCTGGTAGGTTTTAAGGATCAAATAAGGAAAGGAGCCTAAAATGCTTCATGACACCTAACAAAAGATAGATGTGCTAATAAACATCCAATTTGCACACTCAGGAACAGAACAGAAACAGCCTGGAAGTTATTCCTTGCCTCCAGTATGGAAGCAAAACCCAACAATAGAGAGAGCTTTTTTGAGATGACCCTCTGGCTGACTGTAGCCAATGGGTGATGGTCTGTCAGCCATCAGCTCAGGAACTTCATCTTTAGCTAGACCAGGTCCCTGGTCCTAGTTTACCCACTTCTCTTCAGCAGGAAAAGGGAGGAGGAAATTGTCATCTTAGCTGAAGCCTCTAACACTGACAAACTGTTTCTCTAGGGTTGGCCTGTTACTTCAAGATCAACTCCAGCCTGTCTTCCATTCTGAGGAATTCCTCTCTTTCCCATCCAGGAAAAGCAAAAGAGCCAAAGGATCTCGGGAGACAGGATAGGGGCCAAGGAGGTGTGGCTCAGGCTGGGCCAAGGCCCTCACCCACTCCCCAAGGAACAAAGAAAAGGAGGCTGGGAGGGGCTCACTGAGCCCCTACCCCAAGGTAAGTTTTTCCTTGGGCAGCCCACCAGGGTCCTAGATCTGCCATCCAATCCTGTGTTGACCTGGGGATGGGGGGGGGGGGGTAGGGAACCTCCTATCTTATCGCTTTGGGGGAGTACCTGCTTTTATTAAACCTCAGTCTCCCTCAGAGCCTAGAAATGTGTGTTGGCTGTTACTGTCCAATCTCGTCCCCACAACCTAAAGCCATGAAGGTGTGTAAAATCTAGACTTCGGGCCTGAGATACGCCCCCCCTCAACCCCCGTCGCGCTTTCACCCACGGCTGAGCTCCACTCCTGGCTAGTTCTTCTCTCCATCCGACCCCTCAGAGCCTTGGGCCCAAGATTAGACTCCATCCTCTCTTCCTCCGAACCTGTGGCACCTGTGGACCTCTTTCCCCTAGTACCCGAGATCCCTCCCCAATCGCTAAGGGCCAGGACCCGGGATCCAAGCCTCCCAGGCAGCATCCCACCAGGCCCTGAGGATCCCCGCCCAGGTACCCATTATCCCCAGATCCCCGCGGGTGGATGCTGCCTTTCAGAGAGCTGACCCCTTCCCGAATCCCCGCCCCGGTCGCCCCGGGACGCCCCCGCACCCCGGGGGCTACGGGACCAGGACCCTTCCTCACACTCGCCCATCGGAGGACCCCATTCACGCAATCGCAGAGGAGGTACCCCCGGCTGCGGGCCAGACCCCTCCTCCAGCCCCCGGCCCGGACTGCGGCTCCCAGCCCCCACCCCCACTTCGGGTGCCTGCGCCCCCCGCACACCGTGTACGTGTCCACGAGCTCCGAGCCCACTACGCGAGCCTCCTTGGCCGGCTCGGCCTCCCGCTCGGGCCCGAAGCTGCGCGCCGCTGCCGCCATGTTCCGGGCTCTGTCGCCGCCGCCGCCCGGCGCAGGACTGGCAGCAGCAGGGGGCGGGGTTAGCGTCCCCCCGGCCCCCGGCCCCCGCCGCCCCCCGCCCGCGCCGCCATCTTGGCTCTGCTGTCTTCCCTCGCCCCGCCCCCTTCCCCTCCCCGCACTTGACAGGCCCGCCCGTGGCGCGCAGGCGCAGTTCCTGCGGCCCGCGGGCTCCCTTGCGTAGGGGGCTCGGTTGTTTGGCCTAGCAAGCCCCAGGCCCAGGCCACTTCGGTGGGTCCTCGGTCCGTCAGGAAAGGAAGGCGGAGGCCCAGGGCCTCTCAAGATACCCGAAGCAAGTCCCTGCTCCCGCCTAGCCTTACTTTCTCCCCATGGAAAAAAGGGGCAATTAATAACACCTCACGTGGCTGTTGGGTTCATTTTCTTGGAGAAGCTGGATGAATGTGCTGTGCTGTGCTAAACTAGAGCCAGAGCAGGAATAACAGCCGTGTGTGTGTGTGTGTGTGTGTGTGTGTGTGTGTGTGTGTGTGTGACGGTAATGGGGTTTGAACTCAGGGCTTCATGCTTGCTAGGCAGGTGTTCCAGAGCATGAGCTAGCCATGCCTCCAGCCCCTTGATCTGCTTATTTTGAGATAGGATCAAGCGCCCCACCCCCACTCCACCACACTCTGAATCCCAGCCTCTTATTTACACTTTGTACAGCCATGCTTGACTGACACTGAGACTTTCTTTCTTTCTCCTCCTCCTCCTCCTCCCCCCTTCTCTCCCCTTCCCCTTCTGCCTCTCCCTCCTCCTCCTCCTCCTCCTCCTCCTCCTCCCCCCTTCTCTCCCCTTCCCCTTCCGCCTCTCCCTCCTCCTCCTCCTCCTCCTCCTCCTCCTCCTCCCCCCTTCTCTCCCCTTCCCCTTCCGCCTCCTCCTCCTCCTCCTCCTCCTCCTCCTCCTCCTCCTCCTCCTCCTCCTCCTCCTCCTCCTCCTCCTCCTCCTCCTCCTCCTCCCCCCCTCCTCCCCCTCCCCCTCCTCTTGTTGGTCCTGAGCATTTTTGCTCAAGGCTAGTGAGCTGCCTCTTTGAATCACAGCACCACTTGGGGTTTTCTGGTGGTTAATTGGAAATGAGTCTCATGGACCTTCCTGCCCCAGGTTGGCTTCCAACAGTGATCCTCAGATCTCAGCCTCCTGAGTAGCTAGGATTGCAGGTGTGAGCCTCCAGTGCAGGCATGCTGAGACTTTTCTTAGTCTCTCTGACATTCTGAGGTCTCTGTCATAGTCATTCCTGGAAAACTGAAAGAATTGATTCATGCCAAGGATAAGACAAGTGTCTTATCAGTGTATAAATGAGGGACTGGGATCTGTATTAAGCAAGGTTTCAGGCTGAGAGAAGGGGAATGTGCTTTCCTCTGGTCACAGATGATATCTTGCCAGAGCTCAAACCATGGGAGCCACAGATTAGTCCTGGATCCAAAAACTACAGTGCTAACCCCTAGGAAAACAGACCTAGAAGAGGGATGTGGCAATCCAGATGGAGGGTAAGGAAAGAGAGAGCCTGGCACAGGTTAGGCTCCGTGGAGATGTTTGTTGCATGACTGAGGACAGCTGACTCAAGCCCAAAATGAGCACTACTCCCTCTAGGGTGATGGGAGGTCTAGGCATGGCTCCTTTGATATCGCTAGCTAAAGGACTCCAGACTTCTCTGTCTTGGTGGATCAATGACTTCCTTACCAGTACCATACAACTATACTCAGATCCTGGTTTTTGAGGCTGTTCATGGCAGGGCCCAAGAGTTCCAGTCTCTTCTTCTCATGTCTTCCCCCAATCCAGAGAGTGTAGCATAAGGCAAGTGCTGTCAAATCAGCCAGATCTTGGGCAAATCAAGCCCTCAGGAATCCTCTTTTATCTTATCTGGAAAGTGGGGGTAGTAGCACCTACCTACCAGATTGGATGGAAGGGTGAGCTGCTGCTGTGTATAAGAAGGAGCCTGACTTGGGGCCTACTACTTTCCAGCCCTGGTCCTGGATTTATGTTTTCATTCATTCAAGAAACCTTTCCTGAAATTCTTCTGTGGGGTATGGGGAACAGAGGACAAGAAGTTTGGTCCTTGAAGCCCTTTATTGTTCCCTGCCCTGGGCAGAGGATACAAAAACTCAGGCCAGGCTGAGATCACCCAGGCCAGGGGAGGGGGTGGAGGACACCACATGCAATGGTGGGCTGGGCTGGGAATGTGGGGCAGGGCTATTTAAGCTGAGGCTAAGGCTGGCTGGCAACTTCAGCAGTCTGTCCTGTGAGCTCCAGCATGGATGACATTTACAGGCTGCGGTGAGGGATGGGCCTGGGCAGGGCAGGGGAGGGTGGACCCACTGGGGATCTGCTCAGCTTAGAATGGGGAACAAGGTCACCTAGGAAAGTGATGGGGATCTAAGAGAAACCCTTAGACATTTAGCACAAGCCTTTGGGAGCATGGGACTGGTGTCCAGGGGTTCAGAGAAGATGAGGGGCTCAGAGTCTGAAGAGAGGCTATTGGGATGGTAGGGGTGGGGGGAAATTTCAGCTTTTAGTATCCTGTGTTCCCTTCTGTTTCCAAGTGTCTGCAGTTTGAGTCACTGTCCTTTGAGCAAATCTCTGTATTTGTGGTTGTTTTCTGGATCTTCTGGTCTTTTTCAGTCTCCTTCTATTTTTCTGTTTCTCCTAAACTGTCTCTGTGTCTCCGTTGCCTTTCCCCTTGTCCCACGCCCCATTTCTGCCTCACATTCTGCTTCTCCTCATCTGCTACCCTCCTCCAGCCTCTTAGCTGGCTGAAGATACTTTGGTGGAGATTGTGAGGAGGGGATTGTAAAGAGAGGCTGCAGAGCCTGACTCTTGGGCTGGGGGGTGGGGGGGAGGCTTTTGATGACTGAGGCAGAGAAAGATTAGACTTGGGGAAAACTATGGCCCAGCCCCCACATGGTCTGTCAGACTTGGGGTTCAGGGCTTGGGGATGAGGATAAGGACTGGAGAGCAGTCACCCCAAATCTTTGTAGCCTTTTAAGATCACTGAGGGGCTTCAGATACCATTCCAAACTGGGGGGGGGGGTGTCCTTCCTCCCACTCCAGAGACAAGGACATCCAGGCACAGACAGCTGTCCTAGGAGAAATACCCCTCCCCTTAGCCCCTAGAATGTGGCCCCACTCTGGGGCAGGGAAGGGCTGCAGCTGACTCCAGAGGCAACCCTGCCTAGCCTGAAGGAGCCATGGAGCTGGGGAGGAGGGAGACAGCCCTCCACCCAGTGCCCATAGAAGGCTTGGAGGGGCTAGGGACTAATTTTGGCTCCGGAGGCAGTACAAGCTGCTAAAGAGCCTGATAATGCAGCCCCACCCCCTGCATACCAAAGTCCCCAGAACAATCACCAGGTTTAACTTTGTCTCCCCGTTAAAAATAGCCCAGTGGTCATCCTGGTCAGGTTACAGTGGGTGGCTTTGCTCACCCCTACATTGGTTTTATTGTCCCAACTTGAAGGACAGCTGTCCCTCAGGCCATGCAGCTTGGGTTTCATTAGGGTGGCCCAAAGGGCATAGAGTGTTACGTGGGGTCACCTTGGACATGGAACAAGTGCCCACCTGTCAGCCTGACCCCAAGCCCAGCCTCTGTGAGGCTAGCTGGGCAACTTTATGGATTTGGGGGCAAGAAAGGAGGACTGTGGCCCCTATTTCATCACCTAGAAATGGCCACCTCTTTCTGGCTTTAATTTTCCTGCCTGTGGAATGGGTTTGTTTCCTCCACAGCAGTTAAGGCCTGAGTGCGAGTCTCAGGACCCCTTTTCCTTTTCAGGTAGAGCAGTTGACAGAAGAGCAGAAAAATGGTGAGTGTCTCTCATGGGGGCTGGGGGGGGGCGGGGGGGGGGGGCTGGAGGTACAGGCTGAGAGAACATGGCAGAGGACTGAGGAAAACTCCAGGCTGAAAGTCCAAAGCTATGATACCCTTGCTGTGACCTCGAGACTTTTCAGAGGGAGGTGGGCAGGTTGACAGGCGACCCCAGGGGACTGGCTTTCTGAGTTCCTGTCTGCTGAACCCTGGCTGTTCTGTCTCCTCACATAACTGTTGGACACAGAGTTTAAGGCTGCCTTTGACATCTTTGTGCTGGGCGCTGAGGATGGCTGCATCAGCACCAAGGAGCTGGGCAAGGTGATGAGGATGCTGGGCCAGAACCCCACGCCAGAGGAGCTGCAGGAGATGATCGATGAAGTGGACGAGGATGGTAAGCCCCTCTGTATCTCCAGCCCCAAATACTTAACACCCTGCCTCTGTCGAGTCAGAAGATTATTTTTCATCCCCAAGCCTCAGTCATCTTATCTATCAAGTGGGCATAAAGGCTGAATGAGCCTCCTAGTGCTGGTGTGTGGAGAGTGTTGTTTACAGTATTAACTCAGGTCTAACAGCTCATTGCCCACCCAGGCAGCGGCACAGTGGACTTTGATGAGTTCCTAGTCATGATGGTTCGGTGCATGAAGGGACGACAGCAAAGGGAAATCTGAGGAGGAACTGTCAGACCTCTTCCGCATGTTCGACCAAGTGAGCACAGATACTTGACTTCTTGCCCCTGACCCATTTCCCAGCACCCCATCCTACTTTCCCCCCTCACACTGTCCTGCTCTGGTTTCTTGCCTTGCTTGCAGGAATGCTGATGGCTACATTGATCTGGAGGAACTGAAGATGATGTTGCAGGCTACAGGTGAGACTTCACAGAAGATGACATTGAGGAGCTTATGAAGGATGGAGACAAGAACAATGATGGCCGCATAGACTATGATGGTGAGTGGGTGGAGAGCAGACAGCCCTGATTCCCTGTGGTCCACACTGTGCCTGGCCCCCCACCTCTGACCCATGCCTGCCTCTTTCTCCACAGAATTCCTGGAGTTCATGAAGGGTGTGGAGTAAGATGCTGACCTTTGCCCAAAGCTGCCCATGCCCATCTTCCCACTCCAGACAGGCTCTGGATTGGGGCAGGAGGGCCAGACTCTCTAGGCCCTGAGCCTGGCTGTGTCCTTGACCCCTGGCCCTCCTTACCCCCTCCTCACCCTTGTCCTGGAGAGTGCAATAAAGCCATGTTCCTTGGAGGCTAAGTGTCTGGCTCTGGTCCAAGTCCCAGAGCCAAGGACTTTTCCTGTCGACGCTATCCTTGGCAGGCTGGCTGCAGAGTTGCCTTCCTCTGTGCCTTGCAAACTGTGAGTCCCAGGCCCTGTCTGCAGCAATCCAGCCTCTGTAGACTGTGGTAGCCATGTACCCCACAGTTTAGCAATGTCCTGGGGCATTGCTTTAATCAGCAAGTGTGGCAATCCAGAGGGCTCCTACTTGGGGAGTGCAGTTAGCTGCAGTAGGCGCCTGAATGCCTCGTAGTGCTGCGATCCTAGCAGCTTCTCAGCACTGGATGAAGTGTGAGGTTAAATCCTTTGGAGCCCAGCAGATGCATAGCTCTAACCCATTTCTCGCTCATATTTCCTGTGAGCAACCTTGATTCCCAGGCTGGGAGGAGTGAGGAAGAGCATATAATCCACTCTGCACTCCACCACCCATTTCACAGGTGTGGATACCCTGGCCCAGAGAGTCAGGGTCATCTGATGAGATTTGGGGAGACTCCAACTACCCAACTTCTAGCCAAGGTCTCTTCTCTCATGGATCAGGTC
The DNA here is from genome assembly GCF_023159225.1 of Perognathus longimembris pacificus. NCBI lineage: Eukaryota > Metazoa > Chordata > Mammalia > Rodentia > Heteromyidae > Perognathus > Perognathus longimembris. The sequence continues at coordinate 37,609,016 of NC_063170.1, forward strand.
CAAAAATGGAGTACCCATGACCTTCAGAGACTGGCCTCCAGCCACCCAGGCCTCCATCCCTGACAGGGAAACAAAGGCCTGAGTCTTGGTGGCTTCCAGCTTAGTGGGGCACCCAGGCCAGAGTGGCGCTGAGTGCTGCTGGCCTTGAGGGTGGGTTCCATGTTTCAAGGAAATGGAGGTGTTGGTAACGATGCTTGCAAGAGAGACAGCTGCCACTATCACCCAGGCTCTCACCAAAACGTCAGCAGCTGTCTTTTCTCCACCCAGCTACCCCACTGCTTCTGCACCTGTGCCCAAGCCTGGGCATTTTCCAGACAGGCTGGGCATTCCAGAGACAATCTTGGAATTCTAGAGATTCCTCTGGTGGAAGCCAGAGCTGGAAGGAGCTGCCTGGTCCCTGGAAAGATCTGGGAGGAGTGGAGAGAGGACCCTGCAGGCTTGTCCTTAGCAGCCTGGAGATCTCTTATGCCTGTACTGATACCCAGAATGACACTGGAGAAAAAGAGGGACCTCGGTGGAGGGCCTGGCCTGCCAATGCATCACCCAGTGGTTTGATTACTCATACATCATGTGCCCAGCACGGGGCTGGATCCTGGGACACATCAGAGTGAGTCCAGTCTCTCACCTGCAGAATTTCTAGTGCAGGCAGGGCGATGAAGAGGGCTATGATTGCAGGGAGGAAATTAGTGTGGCAGAATAGAGATATCCTGAAAGGCTTCCAAGAGCAGGTGACACTCACTGAGCAAGACTTGAAGAATGTCGGGGAATCAGCCATAGGAGCAACAGGGGGAAAGACTCAGAGCCTCTAGAGCAAAAAGACACTATTGGGTTGGAAGCCCCAGCAACCTTAGAGAGAAGGGGGCAAAACCAGAACCTGTGAGATGCTCGTCTCATGTGAGGTGGTGAAGGGCTTTGGGACTACAGAGGAGAGAAGGGCTGTGGAGGAAACAGGAGGTTGGCTGGAGGCTGGGACAATGGTTCTCAGCACAGTAGATGCTGGGGTAGAAGGATAGAGGGGGGTACATGGACCCAGGGAATAGTTTGCAACCAGAACTAGAATTTACTGGATTGATTATGCAAGGTAAGGAATGAAGGACAAACTGAAAATTCCTGAGATATGAAAGCCTGAGCAGGCATAGGTTCAGCATAGCATTTTTAGGAAGCACAGGTTACTTTGTATTAGCTTTGTTTTCCCTTTTAATAGTAAAGGAGCAAGTTTCTTGAAATTGGAAGTAGAGTACAGACTCTCCAAGAACGGGGGTGAGTCCCCAAGCAAGAAATGGGTTGGGATCAGAGGGTAGTTCTTATAGTACAGGGCTCCTTCCATACCTTTCTCCTGGCCCATGCACTGATTAATGCCACCATCCTGGCTCTCTTCATTGGTTGAGCAGGAACCTAGGGCGTTAGAAGAAGCATGTAGACCACAATAGACCACATATTAGAGGGTTTTTTTTCATCTTGAAATTTCAGAATTGCAGAAATGTTGCAAAAAATAGTACAAGGAACTCCTGATTTACACTTTAGTCAACTTCCCCAAAATTTTACATTAGATAGCCAGATAATAGGACAGTAATCAAATCCAGGAAATCAGCATGTACACAACACTACTAACTCACCTTCAGACATTAGTGACATTTTGTTGATTGCCCTGATAGAGTTCTTTTCCTGGGCCAGCTAATGGAGATCCCAAAGATCACACAGGTACAACCCTAGCCGTCCTGGCTCCTCGTTCCCTCCCAGTCTATATCTTAGTCTTTCCTCATTCTTCAAGACCTTGGTACTTTGGTAGCACTATGAGTTGAATTCAGGGCCTCATGACTGCTCGCCAAGCACTCTATCACATGAGCCACACCTCTAGCCTGACATTGGTACTTTGGAAGAATACAGTTACTCAGTCTGGGTTTGTCTTGGCTTTTCTTAGAATTAGAATCAGGTGAGGCATTTTTTATGGGATGACCATGGGAGAGATGGAGAGTTTTTTACCTGCATTAAAGTTGAGATGTCTCTGGGACTGCCCAGTAGGAAGGTGGGAGCCAGCTAGGAGCACAGGACAGGGCAAAGTGAGAGGTATGAAGGTAGTCATCATTAGAGTCAGGAACTCTTTCCCAGTTTTGGTCACAAGTGAGATTCCCCAGGCAAAGTCCATAGAGAGGAGGTAGAGGACGACATGTAGTCAGTGGGTAAGAGAGACCCTAGGTGAACCAGAAGAGAAAGAAGTAGACATGGAGCCAGGCTCTGGTAGTTCATGCCTATAATCCTAGCTACTCAGGAGGCTGAAATCTGAGCCTTGAGATTCCAAGCCAGCCCAAGCAGGAAAGTCCATGAGACTCTTATCTCCAGTTAACCTCTAGAAAACTGGAAGTGGTGCTGTGGCTCAAAGTGAGCGCAGGGACAGTGTCCAGGACCTGAGTTTAATCCCCATGCCCCACCCCACCCCCCACCCCAAGAGGAAGAAAGAGGAGGAAGAGAAAAAGAAGGAAGAGGAGAGGAGGAGGAGGAGGAGGAGGAGGAGGAGGAGGAGGAGGAGGAGGAGGAGGAGGAGGAGGAGGAGGAAAAGGAGGCATGGATGACAGAGGATGACCCCAGGATTCAGAAGAACCCAGGCGTTGGTCACATGGACAGGAGAACTTCAGTGCAGGGGCCAAGTGTGAACCCAACTGGAAAGGGCTAGAAAAGGCCTAAGAAAAGATAGTCCAGGTTGATAGCCTTTAGGGAGCAAAGCCTGGGGTGCAGGGAGCTTCAAAAAGGCACGAGGTTGAGGAAAGCATGTTGGAGGAGTGGGCAGGAATGGCTGATGTGCTGAAGACAAGCTTGCATGGGAATACCCCAACACAGCAGTGGTGGCGCAGAGGCAACAGAGCTCAGACAGAGGCCAGAAGTGTGAGGTCTTCCTCTGGGTGGGCAGTATATGTCAGGGCTTGGTTGTAGTGTTAGCTATGGATCCAAGAGGGGTGAGGAGAAAGGGGAAGGTGAAATGTAGGAGGGGGGGTCTGGGGCAATGAGGAGCAGACAGAAATGTCTCAGCAAATCTGGGCACAGGGGTTACCGAGTGAAGTCAGTGATGTCCAGAAGAAAGGGTAATCCAAAGGGACATGTAAAAGACCATGTCTTTGAAGGATAAAGTGGCTGAGATGATGGGAGCAGGAGATTGGTAGTGCATAGGGTAATAAGCAGATGAGATTGGGAAGGGAGAGAAGAAGCCCTCTGTGATGAAAAGAGGAGGGGGATTTGGCCAGCTGACAGTTTTAAAAAGTTGTTATTATAAAGGCGATATACAGAGGGTTACATTTACTTAAGTCAGATGAGTACATTTCTCTTTTCTTTGTCAGCTGTAAGGCTTGAACTCAGGGCCTGGCACTGTCCCTGAGCTTTTTTGCTCAAGGCTAGTGCTCTACCTCTTTGAGCCACAGTGCCACTTGTGGTTCCTCCTCCTCCTCCTCCTCCTCCTCCTCCTCCTCCTCCTCCTCCTCCTCCTCCTCCTCCTCCTCCTCCTCCTCCTTCCTCCTCCTCCTCCTCCTCCTCCTTCTTTTGGCCAGTCCTGGGCCTTCAACACAGGGCCTGAGCACCGTCCCTGGCTTCTTTTTGCTCAAAGCTAGCCCTCTGCCACGTGAGCCACAGTGCCACGGTGCCACTTGTGGCAGTTTTCTATATATGTGGTGCTGAGGAATCGAACCCAGGGCTTCCTGTATACGAGGCAAGCACTCTTGCCACTAGGCCATATTCCCAGCCTCCTACCTGTGGTTTTCTGGTTGTTAATTTCCCGTTCTCCCTAGGTATCAGCCTCTGGAGTTAGCAAGGATTACAGGCATGAGCCACTGGCACATGGCTGAGCACAGTTCTTTTTAGACATGGCAATGCCTTCCCTTGTTCTCTCCCAGCAGCTGCAGAGGTTTGACCTCTCTCTGGTTCTGCCTCTTAAGGCTGTGTGTGCTAGTGTGAGGGGAAGTGAGAACGTCACGGTGAGGCAGTAGAGAGATGGCCTCTGGCTCTCCTCTCCCTCCAAGTGCCAGGGAGTGGGACAGGTTCTGGAAGAGGCAAAGGAGATGATGGCCCTGTTTGCAGGTGCAAGTTCTAGAGGATTCTGTGAGGGATATTGAAGGAGATAGGAGTTGTGCAAGAAGGCTGACTGGAAGGCTCCTATCATCCTCTAGCAGGGAACGACCCCATGGAATTTTCACAAGATCTGTCCTACTGAGGTTGGTAGGGATGGTGCTAGGAGCAACCACCCTTTCCAGGCATGCGCACCCCAGAATTCCATCCAGGAATGGTGTGACTGTGACATGCCACATATCCACTTGAGGGTACCTGCTATGTGGGCCTACACTCACACATCACACATGCAGGCTGATGGCTCACAACTTTCACCAGCTCATGGTCTATTGCTACCTATGTGTATCCATCCACATGCTTTGCCTGGATATGTTTCATCCAGGAAGCCTCCTTTGATTTCTCACATCAGAAGCAACTATTGGAGCATCTCCTATTGCCCCTGCTTCTTTGTATTTTGTGGTTGTGTGGTTCCTACCTCCCTCTTCAAGAGGCTGCAATTTCTGTGGATGGCCCTGATTTTCCCTTACAGTGCCCTTCCCCGCCCCCAGCCTGACCCACCAGGTAGACAGCTTTGGGGTCTCATGCAATTCCCTCATTATCCACTAGATGTCACATAAAGCCCATGGCCAGGCCCATTGATTTGAGATTTTAGGGTCTCTTTGGGGTCTCTTTCCCACTAGCAATAAGAGGCCTTTAGGGAAGGTCCTTACTCCAGTCTTTAGAGCAGAAAACGAGTCCATACAGGGAGAAGACGTAATGGAGGCCACATCAGTTAAGAATATGGACTCCTAGTGGCTGTTTCCACAGTGTGGTGTAGGCTGCCTAGCTCACTTTGCCCTAGTAGACACAGGCCTCCTTCCAGCTCTAGCTGGGGGCCTGGCTGACTGGAGACCACCTGAAAGATGAGGAGTAGTTGGGTTTCCTGCCTCAGCTGGTGGCGTCATGTTGGCTGAAGGTTTGTTTGGCTCAATCTCTAGCTATACATTGGCCCCAGCCTGGGCTCTGTGACAAAATATCTCCCCGGGGAAATGGAGGCAGAGGGGCTCCACACTACCAGGGATATAATCATCCTATCCAGTGTTTGATTACCACCATAGCTGCTTCTGTCTGAGTTCCACTTGCTAGTTTATAAAGCCCATTCATTACACCCAAGGTCCCCAGCCCTGGGGAACGACCACAGATTCAGTGATGAAGGGTCTTGCCTAAGGTTCTCCAACAGAGCCAGAGGTAGATAGGGCAAGCCCAGAGCTGGGGATCCTAGGCTCTTCTCATGTTGACCCAAGGGCCAATTTGTTCTTCCAGGGATTAGATGAAGAAAAAAGATGAGGTCCATTAGCCTCCAGGATCCCCCAAAGCAAAAGAGGTTTCCAGAAAGGGGCAGAGCAGAGCTGAGCCTGTTCTCAGACTATGTAGCCTTGATGGGGTCCTTTCCCTTCTCATAACCACCCCCGTGTTTCCTGACTCCTACCTCAGAGTTCCAACTCTCAGGAGCTTCTAGAATTCTGGGAGCTCTAATTTTGATTCAGGATTGAACTCTTAGTGCTCAGGGTCTCAGATTCTGAAAGTAGGTCCAGAGTAGAATGAGCTGCCCTGAGACAGTTTGCCCCTCACTTGTCCCTCAGTCCTGCCTCCCACCTGGCCCTCTTCTGTGACTCCTTGCTCTGCTGCCCAGCAGAGGGAGTGACATGTGGCAGGACCATGGGATGTAGGGCCCATGGGCTCTGGGAACAGCTCACTGCTGACCCACTGTGCTCTGGGCTGGTGCCTCTGAAGGACTGCAGACCTGAGAGAGCTGGAGCAATGGAGGCTTCTGCGGGGCACAGGGTGGACCCCATCCCCTGTCTCCTAGCAAGGCCCAGTGAGCTGATATGGAGTCAGGAAGATATGGGGACAGGCTATGGGACCTGGACGCCAGAAGGGATAGGTGTGGGTAGGAGACCCTGTCTAGTCATCTCTTGCCAGTCCCAGGTCTGTGAAGTATGGCCAGATCTCAAGCTACTGCCCAAGACATGGGGTTCCTTGGGCTGGAAATTGACCCTCTTTAAGATTGGCCCTGCCAGGGGAGCTAGGCAACTTGGCAAGGCTCTAGGGACTAGATCATCATAGCATGGGGAACTTGGGTCCAAGGCTAGTTTGAGGGGAGTCTAAGTGGGTCCCATCCCCCACCCACATACATCTAGACCTTAGCCCCTCTCACTTCTTTTATTCCTTTTTTTTGGTACTGGGACTTGTTAAACAGCCACCAGTCATGTGTCTACCTCGTTTTTCTTGCTTATTTATTTATTTGTCTATTTATTTATTGTCAGCCTAGGGATTGAGCTCTGGACTTCAAGTTTCTCTCTCTCTCTCTCTCTCTCTCTCTCTCTCTCTCTCTCTCTCTCTCTCTCTCTCTCTCTCTCTCTTTCTCACAACACTTTACCACTAGACCCACATCTCCACTTTCAGCTTTCTGCTGGTTAATTGGAGATAAGAGTCTCTCAGATTTGTTTCTCTGAGCCAGCTTTGAATCTGTGATTCTGTCTCAGCCTCCTGGATAGCTAGGATTATAGGCATGAGCCACTGCACCCAACTTTAACCTCTGACTTCTGATCCTTGTCAATTTTCCAGGAGCCGAAGAGCTGTGTTTGTGAACATCTCTCTGTGCAAACTGTCCACACCTCAAGTGGGAGGTCTTCCCTGTAGGGAACTGGCCAGCCTGTCACAAGCTGAGGCAGCTGAGATGGTGGGAGAAACTGCAGGTAGATGGCAGGGCAATTAGACTCCTTCCCTCCTCCTCCCTGCCTTCCCGCCCAGGACTGGGTGGAGCTGCTGCCTTATAAGTGGCTGGCCTGGTGGCAACAGAGCAAACTACAGCTAGCAGCCAGACCAGAGGACAGAGGGCGGCTCCGGTTTCCAGCATGGCCTTCCAGGCTTGGGCCATCTGCTGCCTCCTGGGGGGCCTCCTGCTGTGTGTGGGGAGCACCAGCCCCTGCGTGCCCCGCTTAAGACTCTCCTACCGAGGTACTGGCCAGTGCATGTCTGTGGGAACCCTAGCTCTAAGATATCTCTTAGCTAGTCCTGAGCAGTCTGTCCAGCAGCAGGAGGGGGCGGAGCCAGATCCTGCACCACCCCTGGGAAGGGCGTCCCAGCCAGGTCCTGGACCGGTGCTGAGGATGACTGAGCACAGGGGAGGGAGATTGGTTCTTGGAACTATCACCAGGTGGAGTCAGGAGATAGATGCACAGGGTAAGCCTAGGGGGGCTGCTGAGGAGGGAGGAACAGATAGAGACCTCAATAATGGGGCACAGAGATAGGGAAAGAATGGAAATAACTGGTCTGGGTGTGGGTGGATAGCTGGGGGAGTGGGCAGTAGCCTGATCCTCTGGTGGGAGGCAGAGGGAGGGAAAGACCTTTGTTTACCTCTTGTAGTCCATTTCCCACAATGACTTTATGAACCCTCCTCCTCCAATCCTGGATCCCCAGGAGGGTTCAGCTCTTTTTCTACCATCCCAAGGAAGGGCTTCTCTGTCAAAACTGAGCCGTGCTTTCCTCCTCCGTTTACCATGGGAAAGGAGGAGGAATCTCTGAGACACAGACTTGCTGTGGAGAGTATGGAGGGGAAATATGACTTCACTTGGAGAGTCTGAAGGAAAGGGATTCTGGGAGCTCTGGTTTTGAGGGGAGCCTCAGAAAGTTGCCTATATGTAAAGTTCTCTAAGGGACTGTCAACCCTGGAGGACTTCCAAGAACAGGCTGTTGATGAGACTGCTAAGGAAGATTTGGGGCTGGACTGCGGTGTGGGAATGGTATAGGGTACTTTGGGCCTTCCTCAGGATGGAACCAAACCCTCCTGCCAGTCCCTTGCTGGCCTAATCACCTCTAGCTCCCCAGTTATGCCCTGAGGACTCATGTCAGTATCTTCTACGCCTGGGACCACTGTCCCTGGAGAGCCCCTCTCCCCATCTTTGGTGCCTGGATAGGAAGCATTGACAGGGAAGAAAATCCTCTTTTGCTACAAACCTGAGCTGGAACTGGAGCTCCCCATGGCCACACCTGGGCTGCCCTGTGCCTAGGCCCCTGCCAGGATTGCATCTACTGAGGATCCTCTCCCTGCCGGTCCACCTCTCCAACAGACTCTTCCCCTGCCCCACCCCCCCACCACTCCAAGCACGTTGTCAGGCTTGCTTCTCTAATTTCTGCCAGTGGGGGCATCTTCCCTGGGGATTAGGCAGGGAATCAATAGGGAAGTTGGAGAATGTCAGCAGAAAGAGCAAGAGGCTAAAGACCAGAGGAGCTGGGACTGGGGACATCGTTCAGCAATATCACGGTTGTCAAGCATGCAGGAGGCTCTAGGTTTGAGCTCTAGCACATCTGCTCTCAAATAAAGAAAGGAAGGGGCTGGGAATATAGCCTAGTGGTAGGTAGAGTGCTTGCCTTGTGTACATGAAGCACTGGGTTCGATTCCTCAGCACCACATATAGAAAAGGCCAGAGGTGGAACTATGGCTTAAGTGGTAGAGTGCTAGCCTTGAGCAAAAAGAAGCTGGAACAGTACTCAGGCCCTGAGTTCAAGCCTCAGGACTAGACAAAAAAGGGGGGAAAGGAAGGGAGGGAGGGAGGGAGGGAGGGAGGGAGGGAGGGAGGGAGGGAGGGAGGGAAGGGAGGGAGGGAGGGAAGGGAAGGAAGACACTGAAAGCAGACTCCAGTGTAGGCTGGGCCAAACAGAGGCTCAAAGCCTCTGGGTCCACTTGTCCCCAGAAGTTATGTCCCCAAACCCTTCCAGCAGTCCTGTGGATGGAAATATTTCCAGAGGGTTGTGGTGGGGGAAGAGAGGTAAATACATAGCTGGGGCCCATCAACTCTACTCCTTGGCTGGGGAAGTAAGCCGGGCATCAGATCCTAACCTGTGCCTCTCTGTTCCTAGATCTCCTGTCTGCCAACCGCTCTACCATCTTCCTGGGTCCACGAGGCTCCCTTGACCTTCAAGCCATGTACCTGGATGAGTACCGGGACCGCCTCTTTCTGGGGAGCCGAGATGCCCTCTATTCTCTTAGGCTGGACCAGGCATGGCCAGACCCCCGAGAGGTGAGCTAGACTGGTGGGGGAAGTCATATGGGGAAACTGAGGTTGTGAGGCAAAAAGCTCAACAGGCTGTGTTTCAGGTCCTGTGGCCGCCATTACCAGGACAAAGAGAAGAGTGTGATCGGAAGGGACAAGACCTATTGGTGGGTGCTGTTAGAAAGAACTGATCCTCAACCTCAGTGATCCCCCACGATAACCTGAAGTTATGCTCCCAGATATCTCTGCACAGTGTGGTGGAGGCACTGGTAGCAGAGCCTGAGATTTTGGAGGCCTTGGAAGAATGTCACCCCATTCACTTCCCCAGAGCTGATCACACAGGCAAGGCTAAGCCTTGGGGGTTCAAAGAGATGGCAAGCTTCCCCCTCACTCCTCAGCTCTCTTCTTTCTCCCCACTAGACGGAGTGTGCCAACTTCGTGCGGGTGCTGCAGCCCCACAACCGGACTCACCTGCTGGTGTGTGGCACTGGTGCTTTCCACCCTATTTGTGCCCTGGTCACAGTGGGGCATCGTGGGGAGGTGAGCCTGGGCCAGCCCCTAGAGAGACTGTAAGGCAGTGACATTTCCTCACTTCTGCTTATCTGAACATTCCCTTTGAGCCTGGGTAGAGACAGAGGGCAGGGGTTTGAAAGGCGCCTTTGTGTCAGGGTGCTGACCCCATTAGAGAGGCCCTGAATGAGGGTGCCTTCTGCCCAGCCCCCACTGCCCAGTTGCACGCAAGGGCTGCTGCCCCAGTTGGGTGGGGTGGTGCCTCTGTCCTAGGTGATGTCTTCACCCCACTTCCTTCCATAGCATGTGCTCCACCTGGAGCTCCGCAGTGTGGAAAGTGGTCGTGGGAGGTGTCCACACGAGCCCAGCCGTCCCTTTGCCAGCACCTTTGTAGGTGGGTAATCTCAGGCCAGGATGGGGACAGGGAAGGCAGGAGCTGGCCTACAGCCCTGGGAAAATATGGGCTGGGCTGCTCCCCCTGGCCCTTCTCCCCTCACTACCCCCCAACCCATGACCCATCAGGAGGGGAACTGTACACAGGCCTTTCTGCTGACTTCCTGGGGCGTGAGGCCATGATCTTCCGAAGCGGGGGTCCCCGGCCATCCCTGCGCTCTGACTCTGACCAGAGCCTCCTGCACGGTGAGGTTTGTGGCAGAGGGTAGGTTCTGGGGGAAAGACTGGCTGGGACCTGCCATTGAACTGGCAGGGGAGGGCACGCTGAAGCAGGGAGGAGAGGCTGCTGTACTCCCTAGGGCTCTGGTCTCCAGCAGGGGTGCTCCCCCCATAGCTTTCCCTCCTCTTTAGAATCAGTTTACTATGCTTCCCTGCGAACTCCAGCATCACTCTGTCACCCTCCCAGATCCCCGATTTGTGATGGCAGCAAAGATCTCTGACAACTCTGACCAGGATGATGACAAAGTCTACTTCTTTTTCTCTGAGACTGTCCCATCACCTGATGGTGCCCCAGGCCACGTCACTGTCAGCCGTGTGGGCCGAGTCTGTGTGGTAAGAACTATGAAGTGCCCGAGTGCTAGTGGCTCACAATTGTAATCCTAGCCACTCAGGCTGATATTTGAGGATCACAGAAGCCAACCCAAATAGGAAAGTCTTATCTCCAGTTAACCACCCCAAAAACAGAAGTAGAGCTGTGGCTCAAGTGGTAGAGTGCTAGTCTTGAACAACAACAATAACAACAACAACAAACCAAACTAAGGGACAGTGCACGCCTGCGCGCGTGCGTGCACACACACACACACCACACACACACACAATGCACCGTGATGGGGCATGAAGGTCCAAGATTCAACTCCTGCTTCACTCTATCTCTTCCCTCGACCTCCTTCCTGGCAGTAGGGAAACTGAGGTGAGAATGCAGAGCTGATATCCAGAGCTTTCCCACAAGGAAAGGGTGGAGCAACTGGGCGTGCATTTCCGGGGGGGCCTTAGGTTGACTGTGGTCCCTAACCCCCAGAATGATGCTGGTGGCCAGCGGGTGCTGGTGAATAAATGGAGCACCTTCCTCAAGGCCAGGCTGGTCTGCTCTGTCCCCGGCCCTGGTGGTGCTGAGACCCACTTTGACCAGCTGGGTAAGGGCATGGCCCGGCAGTCCTGAGTGCTGGGAGCGGGGAGGGCTCCGTGCTGGTGAATGAGTAGTGGCCTTAATGTCAGTACCCCGTCCTGTGTTCCAGAGGATGTGTTTCTGCTGTGGCCCAAGGCAGGGAAGAACCTCGAGGTGTATGCCCTGTTCAGCACTATAAGGTGGGTACACTAGTTGTCCTGCATTCACCCCTTGCCTCTTTGTGGAGCCTCTGCCTCCATGCCCTGCCTTACAATGGTTCTCTGTGTTTCCCCTGATTCAGTGACTGTATTTGCCATATTCCTGTCTTGCCATGTGGGGGGGGGCAGGGAGGGAGTGGATTCTGGGAGACTTGAACTCAGGGCCTGGGCACTGTCCCTGGACATTTGTGCTCAAGGCTAGCACTCTACCACATGAGCAATAGCTCCACTTCCAGCTTTTTTGGTGGTTAACTGGAGATAAGAGTCTCACAAACTTTCCTGCCCAGGCTAGCTTTGATTCTCAGATCTCAGCCTCCTGAGTAGCTAGGATTACAGGTGTGAGCCACAGCTGTGAGTGCACAGCTTCTTGTCTTGACTTTTGCCTCAGTACCCTTGTTATCTAGTCTCTTCTTGCAGCGGGCACTGTCACCCTCTGCCTTGCCCCTTCCTCCCTCGGCCTGACTGTCCTGTGCCCTCTGCAGTGCTGTGTTCCAGGGTTTTGCTGTCTGTGTGTACCATTTGGCAGACATCTGGGAAGTCTTCAATGGACCCTTTGCCCACCGAGATGGTCCTCAGCACCAGTGGAGAGCCTATGGGGGCAAGGTGCCCTTCCCCCGACCCGGTGTGGTGAGTGTCTGCTGGAGCCAGGCAAGAAGGCCAAGCAGATACCAGGAGAGATTCTTCTTGGAAGGATGCACATGCAGCCCTTGACAGTGTGGGAAATGCAGCCCAGAGGGCCAGGGTGCATTGTGGTGAAACAAGAGGGATGGAAACAAGCCTGAGATTTCAGGTGTCCCCTTTGCTACTGCCTACAGTGCCCCAGCAAGATGACTGCACAGCCTGGACGGCCCTTTGGCAGCACCAAGGACTACCCGGATGAGGTGCTACAGTTTGCCCGAGCCCACCCACTCATGTTCCACCCTGTGAGGCCTCGGCATGGCCGCCCTGTCCTGGTCAAGACCCATCTGACCCAGCAGCTGCGTCAGATTGTGGTTGACCGTGTAGAGGCTGAGGATGGGACCTATGATGTCATCTTCCTGGGGACAGGTAGGAGAGCAGCAGTGGAGCATATGTCAGGCTGGGGAAGTGGGAGGACCCAGGCTGCCCCTTCCTCTTCCCCTGACTCCTCCTCCTCTGTTGCTCCAGATTCAGGGTCTGTGCTCAAAGTCCTGGCCCTACAGGCGGGGGCCTCCGCTGAGCCGGAGGAGGTGGTCCTGGAGGAGCTCCAGGTCTTCAAGGTGAGCAGGGTTTCTCAGTGGTCCCCCACCACTGACACTGGGGCTGGTGACGGAAGCAAGAGCAAGCCCAGGGCAGGACTGGAAGTGTGGCATGTACACGGCCTCAGTGGACTTAGCAGCAGGTACTGTCACCCTCGGCAGGTGATTTGGAACTGCAGTCTATGGACTGAAAGTATCCAGGGCTCCCCAGGAAGAGATGGCTAAAGTGATCATCGAGGTGGCCTTGACAAGGTCCTGATGGCTTGAGTCTCAGTGACGAGGTGGCTGAGGCTCTGAGCCTCTAAGAGTTCTGTGAGCCCCTGTATAGATCCAGGCAAAGGTTGGCTGTTTGGAGACTACTGTAGCCCCTGGACATGACATGGGGTGTTTAGGATGACTGCTTCATTTCTGGGGGACAGGGCTGTGGGAGGGAACATTGGAGGTCTGTGCTTTTAGCCAAGCTTCCTGCTTGGAGGCTGGACTGGATAAGGTGGTGCACAGACCAGGGCTGCGATACAAGTGTCTCCCACCCAGGGCATGAAAGAGGCTGAGGACAGGGCTGGGGGGAGCCTCTTGTCTCACCACCCACTCTGGGACCCTACCTCTTCTCCAGGTGCCAACACCCATCACCACGATGGAGATCTCTGTCAAAAGGGTAAGAGCAGCTATCTATCCTCTTGCATCCCTTTCAGTCTCACTGAGTTTCCTAGTCTCCTGGAAAGCAGGCCAAGTGGGTCCTGAAATCAAAACCAAGTCAAGGAGGGAGCTGAGCTTCACATGGATGAAAACAGAGGGTAATGGGAGGGAGGCATTAAGAAATTGAGGCTGTGTTCAGATAAGGAGAGATCGACAAAGTCCATTTCAGGAGAGGCAAATATGTGGAGCTAAGTGCTGGTGGTTCATGCTCATAATCCTAGCTACTCAGGAAGCTGACTTTTGAGGATCATGATTTGAAGCTATCTCTGGTAGAAAAGTCCAAGAGACTCTTATCTGCCATTAAACAGCAAAAAGCCAGAAGTGGAGCTGTGACTCAAGTGGTAGACTGTCAGCCTTGAAAAAGGTGAGGGAGGGCAGGAGGCTCCAATTTCAAGTTCCAGAACCAGCACATACACAAAAAGTGCTTGGAAACAAAGTTCTGGATTTAAATGAACAAGAGAGCTGCTTCCTAGAGGCCTCCTATGTGTTCTTTTGCAAACTGTAAATACTCTCCCTGTCTCAGTTTATGTTTGGGTAAATCCTGACTTTTGTACAAGGATTATCTAAGGCAAGGTGCATCTCTAAATGAGTCAAAGATCATTGAGATAAAGGGCAGGGCTGGAGGCATGGCTCAAGTGATAGAGCACCCCATGAGCAAAGCAAGCTGCATGAACATGAGGCCCTGAGTTCAAGCTCTGGTATGGAGGTAGGAGGGAAGGTGTGTGTGTGTGTGTGTGTGTGTGTGTGTGTGTGTGTGAGAGAGAGAGAGAGACAGAGACAGAGACAGAGACAGAGACAGAGACAGAGAGACAAAGAGACAGAGAGACAGACAGAGACAGACAGACAGAGAGAGAGAGAGAGAGAGAGAGAGAGAACACAAAGGCTGCTAGCAGAGTCATCCTGGAATTCCCTTAGAGAAAAGACATCATTGTACTCACTCTAACCAGCACAGGATCTGGTACATAACAAGTAGATTATCAGAATCTTTATTTTTGTGAATAAATCTGAGATCCCAGAAGACTTCCTGAATAGGGTAGGAGTCCCAGGAAATCCCAGGAGGTTAAGAGCCTGGCTGCTCCTTGGTGAGGCCCAGGCTCATCATGGCTCTACCTGTGTCCCTCTCCAGCAAATGCTATACGTGGGTTCTCAGCTGGGCGTGGCCCAGCTTCGGCTGCACCAGTGTGAGACTTATGGCAGTGCCTGTGCCGAGTGCTGTTTGGCCCGGGACCCATATTGTGCTTGGGATGGTGCCTCTTGTACTCGCTACCGACCCAGTCTAGGCAAACGCCGCTTCCGCCGGCAAGACATCCGGCATGGCAACCCTGCCCTACAGTGTCTGGGTCAGAGCCAGGATGGTGAGTATTGGGGGTTGTGGGGACACTAAGAGGTCTCTTACTTTCCTTGTGGCCTGCTTTCCACCCCTGTGAAGCATGGCCTGATGGGTTCTGTTTCTAACCCGAAGTCCTGGGCCTGAGTTTCCCTGTCTGCAGCTGCAGCCAGTGCTGGGGAGTAGAGTCTGTGGGCATAGAGATGCCCAAGTCTTTGTTACACTGGTGTTTTGTGGGAATTAGGTGGTGACTCCTGAGCCTCCTTGATCCCATATTTCCCATCTTGAGATAACCTGACCCTTTCTTTCTTTCTTTCTTTTTTTTTTTTTGCCAGTCCTGGGGCTTGAACTCAGGGCTTGAGCACTGTCCCTGGCTTCTTTTTGCTCAAGGCTAGCACTCTACCACTTGAGCCATAGTTCCACTTCTGGCTTTTTCTGTGTATGTGGTGCTGAGGAATCGAACCCAGGGCTTCATGTATGCTGGGCAAGCACTCTACCAGTAGGCCACATTCCCAGCCCTAACCTGACCCTTTCTACAGAGACTTCAGGACTAGTGACCACCAGGATCTATGGCACAGAGCATAACAGCACCTTCCTGGAGTGCCTGCCCAAGTCTCCCCAGGCTGCTGTGCGCTGGTTCTTGCAGCGGCCAGAGGATGAAAGTCCTGACCAGGTAAGTGAAGTCTCTGAGAAGACTCTGCTTCAGGGCCCATCACCTTCCCTAAACCCCAAGCTCTGAGCACTGGAAGGGACCAGCTGGGATCAATCTGAGTAAAGTGTACATTAGACCCCAGCAGTGCCTAGGAATAGCTGCCCCATTTTTGCCTCTGGAAAGCCCCAGCCCAGATGTGCCTGGAGCTCCCCCAGTTTTGAGAGTTGAGTAGCAGAGATGGAAGGGAAGGAATGAGTGGAGTCTGGACAAGTCTTCAACTTTCCCACACTTACACATGTGGGACAACTTTGAAGGGGTGTTCTCTTCCAGGGTTCCGCGGTCCTCCTCTGCCCCGAGCCTGGGTCTCTGACCACTGACCACTAGATTCCTCCTACCCCTAATTTCTGATCTCACACCTCTTCCTTGGAGACCAGTTATTTTCCCAGGCTCTCTCCTCCACCACTCATAAAACTCTGTCAACCCTCTAGATATGTTCAGTGTGGGGCCTGAAGCAGGGCGTGGGCTAGGCAGGGTAAAGAGCCATTCTTCTACCAGGAAGAGAAAGGCGGGGGCTGCTGACAGCAGCGGGTCTCTCTCTAGCTTGGGAACTAGTGGAGGCCAGCCTTGAGCCAGCTGTTGGGCTGGGCACTGAGGAGGCCCCCTGGGGTAGGGGAGTAACAAGATGAAGTTACACAACACCAACCACCCAAGCAGTTCATCCGCAGTGCACACATGCACACACTAAAGCCCAGACAGAGCTCAGGGAGACCGGGAGGGAGCTGCCCTCTTGCCTCCTATACTATGCCCACCCCAGGCTGGAGTTGTTGACCTCACACACTATTGGGGAGAGTGAGTGCAGCACACTGAGACACAGTGGTGTGTGTGTGTGTGTGTGTGTGTGTGTGTGTGTGTGTGTGTGTGTAGGGGAGGATAATTTTTCTTCAGCCCAAAGTAAAAGACTAGATGCCTGCATAGGTCTTTTGCTCTGATTGGTATCCTAGGACTCTGAGTAGGAGAGAAATCAGTCATTCAAATCTTTGAAAAGCCTCTTTTGCTGGTGCTGGTGTCTCATTCCTGTAATCCTGGCTACTTAGGAAGCTGAGATCTGAGGATCCAAATTCAAACTCAATCCACATGGATAAACCTTGAAGAGACTTATCTCCAATTAACTACCAAAAAGCCAGAAGAGCTGTGGCTTAAGTGGTAGAGCACCAGTTTTGAGTGAAAAAGCCAACAGATATCACCAAGGCCCCAGTGCTGGCATATGCACACCTCTCTCTCTCTCTCTCTCTCTCTCTCTCTCTCTCTCTCTCTCTCTCTTTTTCTCTCATGCTGTGAGAAGGTGAGGTCCACCTATAATTATCTCACAACTCAGAGGTTAAGCCTCCCAAGCCCCTGGGCCTTTCCTGGGAAAGGAAGAACATGCAAAGGGATGCTACCCAAGGAGGGCAAACTTGGAAAAGCAATGGGAGAGGGCAGCAAGAAGGTGAAGGCAGGTGTCCTGTCCCATGCCTTGCTTATGCCCCCTATGCCCTTCACTTGGCAGGTGAAGACAGATGAACGCATCCTGCAAACAGAGCAGGGGCTGCTGTTCCGTAGGCTCAGCCGCTTTGATGCAGGGACCTACACCTGCATGACGCTAGAACATGGCTTTTCTCAGACTGTGGTTCGTCTGGCTCTGGAGGTGATTGTGGCTACACAGCTGGACAGCCTGTTCCCTCCAGTGCCAAGGCCAGAGATGCTCTCAGCCCGGGGAGGCCTTGTCTCCGCGCCAACTAAGGCTTGGTATAAGGACATCCTACAGCTCATGGGCTTTGCCAACCTGCCCCGTGTGGATGAGTACTGTGAGCGTGTGTGGTGCCGGGGGATTGGGGAGCGTTCAGGCTCCTTCCGGGTCCGGGCAAAGCAAGCCAAAGGCAAGAGCTGGGCAGGGCTGGAGCTGGGCAAGAAGATGAAGAGCCGGGTACAGGCAGAGCGCAATCGGACACCCCGGGAGGTGGAGGCCACATAGAGAGGGCTGTGGAGGGGGTGGCCAGATTGGACTGAGGGGAGGGAGCTCAGCAGTGGCCTCTAGCATCTCCCACCCACCCAGTTAGAGCAGAGGTGATCAGGATGCCTGATTGCCTCTCAGAGTAGAGTTTCTGCCACCCACAGGCAAGACTGGGGAAGGGGCTTTGTGCCAAGACCCTCTGCCTGCCACTCTATGTTCTCAGTCCCAGCCTGGAGCTGGCATCCTTCAGCCATTGGCAGCCCCAAAGGGCCTGCTATTTGTTTTCAGAGATGGTCTGACTTCCAGAGCACACTTCCGGTTGTGCCAGAGGCAAGAGGATTGGGTGGCTCTTTCCCAGGCTGCAGAACAATGGCCACTCTGAGTGACCCTTAGAGTGGGTGTGTGGGTGACTCTAAGGAGGTGTCTGGATGGGGAGGGGCATGCTCTGGCAGCCAGAGGAGGGTACAAATGGCCTCTTAAGCTGTTAAGAAGAGCCCCTCCTCATGTCTGATATCTAGTAGGTTCCCTGTCATGGCCCATCATGTTTTCTGCATCTCAGAATTACAGACTTGTGGATTTCTGGAACCTGACAGTGGTCTGGGACTCAGGTCCCACTACAAATGATGGAGTGTAATTTCACAGCCTGTTCTTCTTTCCTCAGGCCTTGAGCTGATCTGGCTAGGTTTACTGGGGTGCCTACCTCCAGAGATCTGTGCTGAGAAGAAGGAGAGAGGTGGGATCTAGAAGAATGTCAGTTTCATTTTGTAAACTAGAGATGGGGAGATTGGAGCTAGAGACATGGAAGAACTAGCTGCTTTCCCAGAGCAATGCAAGCATATGGAGCCCAGGGACAGTAGGAATGTGCTGCCCAGGGCTGCAGAGAATTAAAAGGCTGTTGAGGTGAAAACAGGAGGATCTATAGTCCCAGGAGCAGGTGTCAAGAACTTATGGTGAAATCAATTGGTTCAGGATCTACTGGAAGGCCAGATGTTTCAAACCTGTGTTTTCTGACTAATAGATTTGGACAAGAATGGTTCATTTATAATAAGGCATATGTTTCTCCCTCCCTGCTTCCTCCTCTTCCCCTCTCCCTCCTCCCACCTCTCTTTTTCCTGGGGATGAACTCAGCATCTCTCACATAAGCTAAGCAAGTGCTCTGTCACTGAGCTACATAACTTAGCTTCTTCCTCTTCCTCTTTCCCCTGTCTTCCTCCCTCCTCCTCCTCCTTCCTTCCTTCCTTTTCTTCTTCTTTCCTTTTATGGGAAAAATGTAGACAAAAAAGCTGTTACAAACTGTAAAGCCTGTTGATTCTTGGGGTGAGACTGGGTGACATATTTTGCTTTAGGGGAGGTGTTAGTTTTCCAGGCAGGGAGCACAGAAGGGGAGGATGAAAACTAAATGAAAAGTTGTTCCTAGTTTGTACTTGAACAAGTTAGTGACGCACATAACTGACAAGAGGGAAACAAAAACAAGTTTGAGATTCTCTCCTCTAAAAACAAACAAAAATCCAAGAGGAAGAAAGAGAGAAAATAAAATGAGTAGCAAGTCATGGCCTCTTATCTCACTTGAAACCTAAACCTAGAGGCTTAAAAAATTTTTTTAATGTGCTTTTTTTGTCAGTCATGGGCTTGAACTCAAGGCCTGGGTGCTGTCCCTGAGCTTTTGTGCTCAAGGGTTATGCTCTACTACTTTGAACCACAGCTCTTCGTCCCGTTTTCTGATCATTAATTGGAAATAAGAGTCTCATGGACTTTGCTGCCTGGGCTGGCTTTGAACTTCTAGCCTCAGATCTCAACTGCCTGAGTAGCTAGGATTACAGACTTGAGCCACCAGCAGCACTTAAGGCTTTGGATTTTATGCCCTCAACCCTGACCTTCAGAGCATGTGGATCTGAAGGCACACCCTCTGCGCTCTTGATTTTATGGCAACAGAAGCTCTAAGGTCAACCTAACAACATCCTGAGAAACCTTCCTCCCTGGGTATGGTTTGCTGGGATATTAGCAGGTAAAAGTAGAGAAGAAGAGGAAGGAGTGGGAGTGGGAAAGAAGAAGGGAAGAGGGGACCCAGAAGACAGGGAGGTAGAGTGCTAAGCTTCAGGAAAGGGTAATGGAACTGCGGCTGAGTTCTCCCTGGAAAGCCAGAAAGAGGCAAGTCAGCTCTCAGTGCGTGTGGACCAAGCGGAGGCTTGGCAAGCCCCAAGAATCATCTGGAGAAGTGGTCTTGGAAAATGGAGAGAGAAGGAACACATGGTCCTGAATGCGCACCTGCTCCTGGAAAGGCACAGACAACTTCTATCAACTACCGCCACCCTGGGGTACTCGGTGCTATTAACTCCAATTCCTGGAAATGCTCTCTGTGTGAATTCCATTGTGTGTTTTTATTTTGAGATGGGTTCTGTGGTTTCTCTGTCTTTAGAACGTGCTTCTTGAAATTGCTATTGCCATGACTGCCCCTGAGCTCATGAAGAAAGCAGAGACAACAAAGGGATGAAATTGATATTTATATCACAATTATATGATTATTCTATCTGTATGTTTTTGTATTAAATTGACTGATGCTATGTCTGGAAAAATAGAGCTTGCCCCATCTGTTCTGAGAGAGAAGGTCAGAAGGGCGGGTTTTTTCTAACGGGAGATGGGTAATGGGGAGGAAGGAGTCAGAGGGCTTTGTCTTTAGACCTGAGATTGCTCATTAAAATAGGAAAAATCCTGCCTTGAGGGTGGGTAAAACTGACCTTAGATCTTCAGGAAGATCTTGAGCCAGGAAGAAAATAAAGCTGGCCAAGAGTACCCAGGCACATAGGCAGCTCTGCTTGTTTTTTCACAACACTTAACATTTGTTAACAGCAACACTTAGCCTGGTGCCTCCTTCACCCAAGCCGCATACCAATGTATATTAAGGCCTCCAGCTCATGCCAGGCTGGGCTGTGGGGGCTGAAGCTTTTAGGGAGGAGAATAAGAATCTGAACTCCTGGGAAGCATGCATAGAAGGCCGTCTGACCATGGCACCCACTCCTCCAGTGGCATCATGCCCACAGGCCAAGGAGCAGATGCAAGGCTGGAGGTGTGGCTCCAAGGGGCAGAGCTTCAGCCAAGCAAGCCAAAAGAGCAGATTTCACTGGTGCTGGGAGAAGATGGGAAAAGCCACAGGAGAAAGAGACATCAGCCCATTTCTCTAGAAAGACAGCCCTGGACCTCTTGTTTGCATGTACACCTTCATCTAGCTGTAGCCTAGGAGTCTTAACTGAACAGTCAAGCTATCACAGTCAGGCCCAGAAATCACATCCTTCCTTTTATCCCTTTCCCTCACCACAAATACCCAAGCCTGACAGAATCAAAACCCTATTCTCCTAACCTTCAGCTATCATCACCACCCACTGAGAGCCATCATCTTACCCACTTTCAGTAGCTTGACAGGATGAACTAATGTGGTCCCACAGTTCCCTTCTCTGCTCACCGCCCCTGCCCCCCCATGGCGGCCCAATATCCCAGCTGGCCACTGCCATTGCTGCACATGCTGCCAACTCGTCTCGCTGGCCATGCTGCCCTCCTCCTCACTCAAGCCCTATTTCCTTCCTTCCATAGTTTCTCCCTCTCTCTATCTTCCTCTTGCAGCTTTTTCCTCCAAGTCTCATACTTCCTCTGTTCCCTGGGCCTCTGTTTGTGACTTGCCAAATAGGTTTAGAGCTAGAAAGGAGCTTAGACAAAGAGATGAGTCAAGTATTTCCAAAATGGTGTCCTCTGAAATGGTAATTCTAGGAGCTCTTCCATGATCTTCTGGCCTCTGTGGTTAGATTCCAGAACTTCTGTGACCTGGCTTCCACCTCTGCCTGCTCTCCTGCCCCAGGAAAAGACTGAGAAGTTTTGTGGTGGTCTGTTTCTCACTAATCTACATTCCTACTATGTACTCTGTGATTCTCCAAAATGTCTGGCTCAGTATCTCTTACTTTCCCCAGAGCAGCCTACATCTCATGTTTCTAATGTTCTGAAGAACACACATTGGAAAAGTTCTGTTTTAGATTCAATCCTTTCCTTAATACATGAGATTAATTTGTTACTCTGTTTCTCAAGCCTGTAAATTTACCAGAGGCCCTGACCTCCTAGGTGTCTGTCACATTTTGGTTTCCTATGACCTTCATCAAAGTAGGCCCTGCTACTCCAGGGATGTGGCTGCCAAACCACTAGTTTACCAACCAAGACTCTACCCTGTTTCTGGCTCCCATCCGAGCCCCACTCAGTCTGCTTCCTTAGCCTTTGTCTGGCTTTTCCTGTATCTGGCATAGTTCTTGGTAGGGGGTCTAGGATTCACCCCAAGTCTGTGGTTGTCCTACAGTCCAACAGAGTAATTGCTCAGGAAGAATGGGGTAGGATAGGGTGAGAAAAAGGAAAACAACCCTTTTTTTAAATATATCAAATAGCTTCTGTGCTTCTATTTTATTTTGCTAAGCTTGGGTCAGGTCCTAGACCTTGATAAGGGTAGTGGGCACATCACAACCCCCAGGAGCCTTGCTTATCTCCTCCAGGCAGTCCTCTCTGTGGGCTTGTGGGGACCCTAATTGCAACTCCAGCCCGGGGCTCCAGAGGACCAGCTCTCAGGCCCTTGTCAGCTCAGAAAACAGGCTTCTCTAGCCAGCTACATTTTAGGATTTGGAGAGTTGCTCAAAATAGTCTAGTTTCCATCTAAATTAAGGACCCACCCTTGAGCTCCACTCAAGTCTGCAGAGAATTCCAGAAGGAGAAAGTTCAGCACACACCAAGGATAAATCTCTAGGGTTTTCTGAGACTACAAACTTGGAGAGAAAGGAGTGGGTAGGGCTAGATTTGGACACCATATCTGATCAAGAACTTGGGGTGGTTGGGGCCCCACCCTGGCTCCTCTTCCGGACTCACCCACCCCTGTGGTGTAGGGGAGCTGAGGCCAGGCAGTGTGCCCACTTCCCAACCCCCAGTCACCTTTACTATGCTGGGTCCCTCTCTTAGAGGCTGCATCCTAATGAAGCCTTTCACTTTCCCTGCTGGAGTTTCATTAAGGAAAGTTCTGGTTCCTCAATATAGACTTTTTTTTTTAAATCATTCTCCATTTGAGACAGGAACTATGGTGAAGTCTCCAGGGAGATCCTTGCAGGCTCTCCTCCTTTCAGGCTTCCATCAACTACCTT
Organism: Perognathus longimembris pacificus; assembly: GCF_023159225.1. Taxonomy (NCBI): domain Eukaryota; kingdom Metazoa; phylum Chordata; class Mammalia; order Rodentia; family Heteromyidae; genus Perognathus; species Perognathus longimembris. The sequence continues at coordinate 37,631,429 of NC_063170.1, forward strand.
GCATTCAAGGACCTGTCAATGCAGAGAATCAAGTGGCCAGTCTTGACCTTATTCTTCTATGGAGGAAAACATTCAGCACACACTCTAATCCATCCACAAGGGTCTCTTGCCTATCCCACTGGGCAGAGGGCTGCCAGGGCTGGTGGACAGCTGTGGCTGATAGGGTTACAAAAAGAGGTCTGGGAAGAGTCCAAGCGTCTGCCATCAAATGCCAGGGACTGGACCAGGGACACTTGAAGCTGGTTGGAAGGACAGGTTGGGCTGTGCTGTCATAGAGAAAGGTATAGAAAGAAGAGTGATGTGTCTGACAAACAGCTTGCCTTATAGGCATGATCTCATTCTTTAACTCCACACTACCTCCACCCGCCTCAGCTGATAAGGATCTGGTGCTGTTTCCTGTAGTCCAAGGGTCTCAGACAATGGTGTGAACTGCTGGCCCTACTGGAAAGGACATTGTTCAGAGAAGAAAAAAAAAAAACACCCCAGCACAAAGCCAGGGCAGGATCTGTCTAAATGTAAGTGCCTGTTTACAAATCTACAATTTCCAAGGAGTAGAAGACAATGGGGGATTGTTTCAGCAATACCCGGGGCCCCCTCCAGTATGCTCCCATGCGCTGGAGATGGCTTTGATGGTGCAGACAGGTCTCAGATATTCTGAGCAGGATGAACACCGATGGCGGGGATGCCTTCCTGTTTATCCAGGGTGCAGGCAGAGGTAGAGTCAAGGAAGGCAAGGGGAAGGGGCTCCTGGGTCTCATCCCTTTTATCTGATTGTGATCCCTGAATGCTCAGAGACTGAGAGGGGGTGTACTGAGGGAGAAGTAAGAGCATGTGTGTTTATGTGTGTGTATGTGAGTATGCGTGAAAAGAGAGGAGAGAGAGAGAGACAGACAGACAGACAGAGACAGACAGAGACAGAGACAGAGGCAAAAAGAGACAAAGAGACAAACTCTTTATACTTGTCACTTAGATTTGGGGGGTTGGGAAATTAAGGCTTAAATATTTTTTCCCCTGGTACTGGGGCTTGAACTCAGGGCCTCGAACTCAAGGCCTCAAGCTTTCAATTAACTTTCACTTAAGGCCAATGTTCTACCACTTGAGCTATATTGGATAGAAGTCTGGATAATTGGATATAAGAGTCTCAGATTTGTTTGCCCAGGCTGGCTTTGAGCCTCAATCCTAAAATCTCAGACTCCTGAGTATCTAGGTTTACAAGCATGAGCTACTGGCACTGACTTGGAAAACAGACCTTTTGGAATAGGGTTCCTTTGTTTAGCCACCAGGACATTTCTCACCTCTGGGAGCTCTAGACTGACCTCTAGCCAGATTAGGAGCACACAGGGAGCTGAAACTCTCTGGAAACCATGGCCCTGGGATCAGAAACAGTGGAAGTACTGTGTTTCATAGTAGCTTCCTGTTCTTTCCACAGAGGCTAGAACCTTTGGATCAGAGACCCTGGTGTCAGTGAGTGTGCATCTCTGTGTGTACATGTATGTGTGTATATGATAGGAAGGCAGTGCAGAAAAGGAACAGAACTATATCACACATTCTTTTTGAGACAGAAATTCACCATTTTTGATGGGTAGGAGGAGGGCAGCTGGGTTAATGGGGTCACTTTGGGCCTGGATAGACTGTAAGGGCAGTGTTGTTTGAAGGTTTGACATGTGGTGGAAATACCATAAGTACCTTTTATATTAATCTCTGAACATAACAGAAACATACCGCATCAATGAATTCAAATAAATATGTTTAGGTAGAATGAGTAAGGAACAATAAATTATGTAATACCGAAACAGGAGTTTGCTTTATATATCAACCATTCTCACTTTTCAGGTTTCAGGTTTATAATTGTCAACATGCTAACAGCGTCCTCTGGTGTTTGGCAACAGAACAACGGATTTAGGAATACAAGGGTGAACATATATGTATGGGATCAGTAGATGTCAAACTATCTTTGAAGGTGGGAATCTAGACTAGGTACCATGAGAAGAAGAACAGTTCCTTCCTGTCACCATCTGTAGGGGGGCTACCAATCTAGCAGGAGAGATACACCCACAAGAATCACATGGGCTATACAAGCACAGGAAAAACAAAGTATGGAGGGATATGGCCAAATGGTAGATCACCAGCCCAGCAAGCAAGCTGAGAAAGGAAGCCTAGCAAGCACAAGGCCCTAAGCTTAAGTCCTACTATCAGCAAACAAAATGAAACAAACATCCCCAAAAAAGTTTAAGAAATTTTCAAGTCTACAAGAATGGGATTATCTATAATCCTAGCTACTCAGGAGGCTGAGATCTGAGGATCAAAGTTCAGAGCCAGCTTGGGCAGGAAAGTTCATGATACTCTTATCTCCAATTAACCACCAAAAATAAGAAGCATTTACATAGTTGTAATAATGTAACCAATAGTTAATAAAGAATTGTAATACAGCTATTTAAGATGAGTGTAAAAGAAGGAAGCTTTTTTTTTTTTTTTTGCCAGTCCTGGGGCTTGGGACTTGGGATCTGGCTTCTTTTTGTTCAAAGCTAGCACTCTACCACTTTAGCCACAGCACCACTTCTGGCTTTCTCTGTGTATGTGGTGCTGAGGAATTGAACCCAGAGCTTCATGCATGCTAGGCAAGCACTCTACCGCTAAGCCATGTTCCTATCTCGGAAGCTCCCCACTCCCCTGGCTGATAAATTCCTTTTTATTATCTTTAAGTAGTTATACAAAGGACAAAGGATGTGCAACAAAGCAGTTTATGAATACAGTGCATCTTGATCAATGTCACCCCTTTCATCATTCTCTCATCCTTCTCAACCCCACTCACTCCTTCCCTCAATTTCCTTACTTTTGTAGAATATACACTGAATATCATTCTCCCCCATCTTCCTCCCTTCATTTGTCTACCCTTGATCCCATCCCCCATGTTTGCATATCAATTTTCTGGGGTTTATTTTGTTGGACTGTGAGTTAGTCTTTCTAAGGAATTACATTGTTTGAGTTCCTCCCTGAATCTACCATATTTTGGTTAATTCACTTATGCACTGAATACCACCCTAAAGTGTTTATTTACATATTTATAAATAAATTCTAGATTCCACTTATGAGAAAAAAATATCCATTGTCTCTCTCTGGGTTTTACTTCACATAATATGATTTTTTTCCTTCTGTTTCTTTGCAAATGATGCAACATCATTCTAATGGATGATTACAATTCCACTGTATATACATACATTTTCTTGATCCATTTATCCATTGAGGAACATCTGAGTTGATTCCACACTTTGGCTATGGTGAATTGTGCTACAAAACCATGGCTGTGCAAGTGTTTTTTTTTTACTGTATCCTAATTTGTAGTCTTTTGGATAAATGCCCAAGAATGGAATTGCTGGATCACAGTGGTTCTGTGTTTAGTTTTTTAGTAACCTCTATATTGCTATCTAGAGTGAACAAGTTTATATAAAGTAGGAAGCTTTTTAAAGCTTTCTAAGTCTTTATACACACAATAGAAGCCAATAATGTCTAAGATTAATCAATTAAGGAATGGATTAAAAAATGGCAAGTAGTTGTCTCTAGGGAATAGGGCTGGAAATAGAGAGGGTAAATTGAGGGTGTTTTTCATTATAATCCTTTTATACCATTAGACTCTGTGTGCTGGGGGTTGAACCCAGGCCTTGCACACATGGTAAGCATGTGTTCTGCCAGTAAGCCTCACAACTAGCCATATTAGACTTTTAAAAAATATGTTAGTTGCTTAAATACTTTGATAGTAATAAAACACTGACACTCTTCATTTGAGTCTAAGTGAATCTGGTCAAATTTGAAGGCAATCACTGTATACATTTTGGATGTCAGTAATATTTGGAATGAGAACACTATCCTCCACTGTTAAATGACAATGACTCAATGCAACCCTGAGAATTCAGTATCTGGCAAGGGTTCTGAGTTTCCCTCACTTATCCAGATCCCATGAAATCACTGAAAACATACAACTGTTAGACAGGCTGTATTCAGTTTCACCCTAGGCCTTTTGTCATATTCCCATCCTAGATGTCTTGCCTAATGTGAATGTCCTGGCATGAAAATTCATACACTATAGACAGAAATGCTCAAACTATCAGGCTTGAGGGGTTTGACTGGCTCACTCCAGCTGTAGAGTGTGCTAAGACTATATTGGCTCAAGTGAGTGGAGCTCTTCTGTCCTACATGCACTTCAACATATTTTTGAGGGCCCCAAGCCTAGCAATAAGGACCTCTTCTCAGTTATGTGGATTGCTATGTTGGTCCTCCCTTTCTTCTTCTTCTTCTTCTTCTTCTTCTTCTTCTTCTTCTTCTTCTTCTTCTTCTTCTTCTTCTTCTTCTTCTTCCTCTCTCTCTCTCTCTCTCTCTTTCTCTCTCTCTCTCTCTCTCTCTCTCTCTCTCTCTCTCTCTCTCTCTCTCTCTCTCTCTCTCTCTCTCTCTCTCTCCCCCTCTCGCTCTCTCTTCCTCCCTCCTTCCCTCTCTCTGTTTCTTGGTGCCAGTCCTGGGGCTTGAATTCAGGGCCTGGGTGCTGTTCCTGAACTCATTTGCTCAAGGCTTGTGCTCTACCACTTTTTGTTTTGGCCAGTCCTGGGCCTTGGACTCAGGGCCTGAGCACTGTCCCTGGCTTCTTCCCGCTCAAGGCTAGCACTCTGCCACCTGAGCCACAGCGCCCCTTCTGGCCGTTTTCCATATATGTGGTGCTGGAGAATCGAACTGAGAGCTTCATGTGTAGGAGGCAAGCACTCTTGCCACTAGGCCATATTCCCAGCCCCTGTGCTCTACCAGTTGAACCACACCACCACTTCTGGCTTCCTTTGTAGCTTTGTGGAGATATGAGTCTCACAGACTTTCTTGTTACTTGTTAGGCTGGCTTCAAATCATGACCATCATCTCAACTTCCTGAGTAGCTAGGGTTTCAGGTGTGAGCCATCAGTGCCTAGCCTCTTGTCTTTCCTTTCCTTTCTTTCTCCTTTCTCGTTCCTTTCCTTTTCTTTCCTTCCTTTTTTCCTCTTGGTACTCAAGCTTGACATCAGCCTCAAACACTTGCTCAGCTTTCTTGCCACTTGTTTCATGCTTCCTGATCAGCTTTTTGCTGTTAATTGGAGAGGAGTCTCTCAGACTTTTCTGCCTGGGCTGGCTTCAAAACACAATCCTCCAAGTGTCAACTTCCTGAGTAGCTAAGATTACAAATGTAAGCCACCAGTGCTCAGCTCGGGCTCACCTTGTACTTACGTGTACAAGGATGATAATCTCTGTCCCTGGACTATTTTCCTGCAGAATGACTACCTGCCAAAGAAACACATCTATGTTCTATTTTGAAAGTTCTATACTAAACTTTATGAATTAGAGATGTGAATTTACTTTAAAAAATATTTTTGGGGGCTGGGAATATGGCCTAATTGCAAGAGTGCTTGCCTTCTATACATGAAGCCCAGGATTTGATTCCTCAGCACCACATATATAGAAAATGGCCAGAAGTGGCGCTGTGGCTCAAGAGGTACAGTGCTAGCTAGCCTTGAGCAAAAAGAAGCCAGGGACAGTGCTCAGGCCCTGAGTCCCAAGCCCCAGGACTGGAAAAAAAAATTGGAATATATTAGTTATACAAGGAAGGTTCAATGTAATTTTCATATGGACAATGTGCCCCAATCAAATTTACCTCCTCTCTCTCCCTCTATCCACCCTCTCCCATCCTTAAATCAATTCCAACAAGTTTCATTACTCTATTTTCATATGCCAGTCACCTTCTATTGGTCCTTTTCCTTTTCAATGATACTTGCTCCGCCAACATAGCATATTTTACTTTTCCTGTGATTCACTTTTGTTCCAGCATATATTAATTATGTGAGGGTTTACCATAGTAATTCATATATGCACATAATTTGGTCAGATTGACCTCATCTATTGCTCTTTCCTGGACCCTCCTCTCCCCACTACTGTTCAATAGCTTTCCTTATGCTATTAGAAGGGTAAGTTTTCAAATTCCCTTACTTTACCCACCAGACTCTTTGTTTTTTGTTTTTGTTGTGTTGTGGTTTTTTTTGCCAGTCCTGGGACTTGAACTCGGGGCCATCTCTGAGCCTCTTTGTGTTCAAGGCTAGCACTCTACCACTCAAGTCACAGTGCCTCTTCTGGCTTTTTAAAAGTAGTTTATTGGAGGTAAGTTTCATTGACTTTTCTGCTCTGGCTGGCTTCAAACTGTGTTCCCCATATCTCAGCCTCCTGAGTAGCTAGGATTATAGGCATGAGCCACTGGCACTCAGACTCTTTAGTATTTTAAACAAGTTTCAGAGTGAACTTATAAGGAGACATCAACGGAGAGAAAACTTTTATTTGCAAAATAACAAGCATGAGTGAAGTAAGAAGAGGCATATGAGAACCAGATTAAGGTGGAAGAATCTTGGTGGAATAAAGAGAACTGGGAAGAGCAAGCAAAGGCACTCTCATAGCCACACATACATCTGGCTGTTGGCATCTTGCCTCTGCTCTTCCCTCCCGCTCTCCTGGGGCTTCTTTGCTTGGCTCATAGTCTCACTGCAGGCCCTCTTTCCCTGTCTCACAGTCCCAAAATGTTCCCTCCTTCCCCAATACCCAATGGAGGAGTGCTACTTCGTACCCAACTGTGCTTGGCAGCAACTACTCAGAAGCTGTTACTGGGATTTTTTGCAGCTCTTAGGAACTTTGATTCCCTTGGACTGCCAGGAATGGTTCCTCCTGCCACCAGAGGACTCTGGATTTTCAACCAAGGAAGGTCCTGGCCAATCATTCCAACAAGAGCCTGGATTTTCTCCCGGGCTGGAATCTCTGTAGAATTGCTCCTGGGGATGGAAGGTGCTGCTGCAGCAGGGGATGTCATTTGAATTTTCAGGTACATAGACTGGTGAAAGAAAGGTGGGAAAGGACAACTAAACCCTTTGTTTCTCCCAGGCGCAGGTCCTTAGGTTGTCCCAAGCCACTTTCCTCCCAAAGCTAAAGGCCCCACTAAAAGCCCCTGTTCTCTTTTCAGGCATCACAAGTCCCCAGTCCTATCCCAGTTCATAGACCAAACCATCCTTCCAGCTCCACCTGCGGCTGAAGGAGAAGGTGAACACTCCTCACATTCCCATTTCTTGCCGTTGGATCTAAGAAAGGAGCAATCTCTATGGGTTCCATGGGATCCGCACGTAGCACACAAAACGAGGCACCACTTCCTATAGGAAAAGCCAAGGAGAGATGAGGAAGACAATAGAACATCACCCTACCCTCTGAATGTTTGCTGCTGGCCAGCCTCAGCTATGCTGAGAGCATCCTGGGCGTGTGTGTGTGTGTGTGTGTGTGTGTGTGTGTGTGTGTGTGCTGATACTGGGGCTTGATTTCAGGGCCTCACATTCTAACTTCACTTTTTTGCTCAAGGCTGGTACTCTACTGTTGAGCCATACCTCCACTTGTAGCATTTTGCTAGTTAATTGGAGGAGAGTCTTGTGGACATTTCTGTTTGGGCTGTTTTTGAACCACGATCCTCAGATCTCAGCCTCCTGGGTAGTTAGTACTATAGGTGTGAGCCTCCAGTGCCTAACCCTAGGCTTTTTTTTTTTTTTTTTGCCAGTCCTGGAGCTTGAACTCAGGGCCTGAGCACTGTCCCTGGCTTCTTTTTGCTCAAGGCTAGCACTCTGCCACTCAAGCCACAGCACCGCTTCTGGCTGTTTTCTCTATATGTGGTGCTGGGGAATTGAACCCAGGGCTTCATGTATATGAGACAAGCACTCTTGCCACTAGGCCATATTCCCATCCCCAACCCTAGGCTTTTTTATTTCTTTTAATGATCCATTTCAACCATCACAGATTTGAAGTTTAGAGACTGAATGCTAATCCCAGAAGCCTGCATAGCCCTTCACAAGATGGATTTAGAAAGGAATTAGTCACACATGTCTCTTTCCCGGCATCAGAAGTAGACCTTCAATGAGATCTGTCTGCACATAATGAGTCAGGGGCTGGTCAAGAATGGGATATAGCTATGTATATCACCTTTATAATAACAATTAAAAATAAAAGTTTAAGGCTGGGGATATAGCCTAGTGGCAAGAGCGCCTGCCTCGGATACACGAGGCCCTAGGTTCGATTCCCCAGCACCACATATACAGAAAACGGCCAGAAGCGGCGCTGTGGCTCAAGTGGCAGAGTGCTAGCCTTGAGCGGGAAGAAGCCAGGGACAGTGCTCAGGCCCTGAGTCCAAGGCCCAGGACTGGCCAAAAAAAATAAATAAATAAAAATAAATAAAAAATAAAAGTTTAGGAAGTGGTGCTCTGGCTCAAGTGGCAGGGATCTAGCCTAGAGCTGAAGAGCTTAGGGACAGTGCCCAGGCTCTGAGTTCAAGCCCCACGTCTGACAAAAAAGAAAAAAAAAACCCAAAAAATAAAAGTTTAAAAAATGGGGCTTAACAATTAGCATCCAAAGATTTGAAGATGGGGGAACTTCTTTCTCCTAATAACTGTGCCAAAGTCTAATTCTAAGATGGCACTCCTAGCTTTCTAGGCAGGAGCTTCTCCCTACCCTTCTTCTTCAAAGCTGTCTCTGCCTTGTTCATACAGGCAGGTGGGGGCATCACAGTGCTGATAGCGCTGGTATAACTCTGAGAAAGCCCCTGGTTCAAGTTCCCAGGCAGCATCTCTGTAGTGGGAGAAGAAACACAGTAAAAGACATACAATCCTCTTTGTTCACCAGGAAGGAACTAATGACCCAAGCCAAGCACAGCTAAGCACAGCACAAGTTCACCAAGGCTGGGGAAATGGCTGTGGGACGGCAACACAGGGGTTCCTTAGTTTCACCCTGGAAGTCAAGAACCCATTGCCACAGGGAATTCTGCTCCCCAAAGTACCCTTTTTAGAAACCCTACTTCAGCCCAGTTTTCTCTCCCTTCTCTCTCTCTCTTTCCCTCCTTCCCCTCCTTCTTTCCTTTTTCCCCTTCTTCCCCTTCTTCCCTTTCTCTCATCAGTCCTGGGGCTTGAACTCGGCCTGGGCACTGTCCTCAAGGTTTAATTTTTTGCTCAAGAATAGCACTCTACCACTTGAGCCATAGCTCCATTTCCAGCTTTCTGGTGGTTAAGAGGAGATAGAGGAGTTTCACAGAGTTTCCTGCTTGGGCTAGCTCACACTATGATCCTCAGATCTTAGTCCCCTGAGTAGCTAGGATGACAAGTGTGAGATACCTACACCCTGCTCTTTCCTTTTCTTGTGAAAATTGCGAAGCATTCTCCTCACCTTCCCTTCTTCACCATCTATCAACACCTTCATTCACCATGCTCACTGTCCAAACTATTCTCATACTCACCTCCTCTCTAAAAATCTAGGCAACCCACTCCCTGGCTCAGTTCCTGTGGTAAAGTTTCCAATACCTGTCTGGAATATGTATTCCCATTCTTAGCATTTCTTGAGGAAACTCTTCTTTGTTGTTACACTGGGGACATTTGAAGAAATGCTTTGCTGATGTGTGGGCATATTTCTGTAAAAAGAAACAAGAGGTTTGTGTTTTTCAAACACTGACCACCTTCTTCCCACTCCGACCCTTACCCCATGGGGGGGGGGTGGGTATTCAGGAAAAGCAGTTCAGGTGGACTAGTGTGAAGATTGCAAGACCAGGTATCCAGTCTGAAACCAAAATGCTTTCAAAATAGTTCCCAGAGTGTCTTAACTACCATCTCTGACCGTGCTAAGTAGGGGTCAGGTGCCTGAATACATTTTCTTTTTTTTCATCCCAGTAATGAGGCTGATTTTGATGGTACTTGACTGGGATGAGTCTATTTGCTCTAGCAATCCAGAGGAATCTTATTGTTGTTGTTATTGTTGTTGGTGGTCATGGGGCTTGAACTCAGGGCCTGGGTGTTATCCTTGAGCTTTTTTGCTAAAGACCAGCACTCTACCAGTTTGAGCCAAAGCTCCACTTCTGGTTTTCTGGTGGTTAATTGGAGACAAGAATCTCACAGATTTCCTGCCTAGGCTGCCTTCAAACCACAGTCCACAGATCTCAGATTCCTGAGTAGCTAGGATTAAAGGTATGAACTATCAGCACCTGGCTAGCAAGAGGATTTTGTTCAGCCTGTCTTATCATGAATGAGATGCTGTGGTCCAAGGATGGCCAGAGTCTAGGCTGACTACTTTCACTGATCAGAAGCAGTCCTGTCTGCAGCCTGCAGTGCTGAAATTAAAGCTTGCCTGAGTGTTTCATGCAGGGAGCTAAGGTAATTGTGGAAGGCCCCTCCACCCCAAGGGTAGAGAAAGCCCCACCTGGATGCACTTGCGGTGGTAGATAGTTTGACTACAACATGGGCTCTGGATGTTTTCAACACTCGCTTGAGATAAGTCTTCACAACATAAGACGCAGTTTTCCTCCCTCAATTTCCCCTGTTGGATGTCCTGTGTTGGGCGATGTTTTCCACAAAATGATCTATGACAGGGTAAACAGACTTGTCACTGATGCTGATTCCCAGCTGCCTGCCTAAGAAGGCTAGGAAATCAGCCATCCAGGCCAGTGCTCGGTGACCCTCCACATTCAGGGAGGAGTGTAAGCAGGGTGAAGAACAGCCCCATGCCTTCTCACGGCTGCTCTTCCCCCAAGCAAAGCTCCCAAGGTTGTCTCCCCAACCTCTCATTCTTTAAAGCCCCACTTAGTTCTGAGCAGCTGTCTATGAACTCCAGCTGTTTGTAATTTAAGGAGGGGGGACAGGAAGCAAGAAGAAACTCCTGTGAAATATCCAAGTCAAGACACTGTTTCCCATTATTGAGCGGAGGGACAGATTTGCTGGTGAATCAAAACAGGCCTGTGAACACTTAGTTCTGATTTCATTACGTGGCTAAACAGCAAGTTGCAAAGGGGCAGCTTAACTAACTTTACTCTTTCACTTACTTGTACTCTCCAAAAAATTGTGAAAGGCAACCCCTTTCTTGGCCACAAGGCAGATGGAAGTTTCTGATGCAATGGTCCTTCTGACAACTGATAGCAGCTCCTTTTTTCTTGCACACAAAGCAGATCTGTAAAGGGGATCCCAGACAGTGCTCAGTGACCCGAGAAAGATACACATCTTTCTGTGGAATGGAAATATCGAGAAGCAACAACCATTTTCTTTCCTCATTTGCCTTAAATGCTTTAGGGCACCCTAAAAGTTGAGCTTCAAGTAACACTGAGTTCTGTTTTCTCAGGATGTTGTTCTCTCTCTTTAGGATGCTACATTCAAAGGAGAATGGGACTTACGAGAAGGACCAGTACTATGGGTGTAGCTTAGTGGCACAGAACTTGCTTAGGGTATAATCCCTAGCACAACAAGCACCCACCCTGGGTTTGATCCTTAGCATGGTGCATGGGCATGGGTGTGCATGCGCGTACACCACCCTCCCCCAGGAAGGAAAAGGGGGGGGGGAGAGATTTTCTTTTGGAAAATCCAAGTCATTTGACTTCTAGAAACAGGGATTCTGAGAGAGGCATTAGAAGAGGCCTACCCATTTCAAAGGATTCTAACCTTCCTAGAAGCCCGGGCTGCCTCTTTTTTGATATCTTCAGGCAGGAATCCATGGAAACCTCTGTTGGATTGGCCCCTCTGAGGCAGCTTACTAGATAAGATCTGAGGGAGCAGCAGAAACAGGCAGTCAACAGGAATGATCAGTGAAATAGTGAAGTGGGGTCACAATGACCAGGAAGGAGAGCTAAGAAATAATTTGCTGGAAATCTATATCTATATCTATATCTATATATGTCACAGACATTTACAAGACAATTTCTTTATGAAGGCTTCTGCAGCACTATGGGTTGGGAATGCTCAAACACTTTAAAAATTTATTATTACTATTATTATTATTAAGTGGTTCTACAAAGAGGTTACAATTCCATGTCAGGTTATGAGCACAATGCTTCTTGATCAATGCCACCCCTTCCATCATTCCTCCCCATTTTCTCCCTCCCATCCCTACACTCTCAAGTTATGTAATTCAATGTACAAATATTAACTTATTGAATAAACCAACATTTCCTTTCCACAGATGTGACTTTCTCAAGGCCATAGAAATCCAGAACCTGAGCTTCCATATACCTTTACATTACATTGCCTCTCATTTACTGAGGGCTGCTGGCTATTGTGTGCTGAACATTGGGAAAACATTTCCTTTGTACACACTCATTTTGTGCTTACCACAGTTCTATGATACCAAGGTTATTGTGACCTTTCTCTTATAGTGGCCACTGAGGTACAGTGTGACAAGTGGCATGGGCTAGGGTCACATGACAAAGAGTAGTAGAAGTCGCATTCACACTTGGGCCTATGGACCCCACTCTTTTATCCCTCCTGCTATATCACTCTTCAGTACAGAATACTTTTGTCAGAGTATTACTACTGAAGGGCAAACCATATTTTCAAAGCTCATCCTGTAGATCCAGGCACCAGTGGCTCACACCTGTAATCCTAGCTACTCAGGAGGCTGAGATCTGAGGATCTGAGGATGTCAGATGAGGTTTGAAGCCAGCCTGGGCAGGAAAGTCTATGAGACATTTATCTCCAATTAACTACTAAAAAAATGGAGGTGGAGCTGTGGCTCAAGTAGTAAAGCCATGAACAAAAAGCTCAGGGAGAGTGTCCAGGTCCTGAGTTCAAACTCCAGGACTGGCACATGTTTTTTATTTTAGAGAAAATGTAGCTTTATTTTTTTCAATTACATTTTATTGACAAGGTGATGTACAGAGGGGGCACAGTTACATAATAAGGTAGTGAGTACATTTCTTGTCTTATTTGTTACACCTCCCTCATTTTTCATTCCCTTCCCTAGTTCAGATAAGCATATATACAATATCCAGTGTACCAAAATCATATACAGTGACCACAGTGGGTACGCCAAAGGAAATTCACCAAGTACATTAAACATAATGACAACAATAGAATCTTCCTGTTTCCATCTCTCTCTCTCTCTCTCTCTCTCTCTCTCTCTCTCTCTCTCTCTCTCTCTCTCTCTCTCTCTCTCTTTCTCTCTCTCTTTTTTTGCCAGTCCTGGGGCTTGGACTCAGGAACTGAGCACTGTCCCTGGCTTCTTTTTTTTTTTTTCTCAAGGCTAGCACTCTGCCACCTGAACCACAGTGTCACTTCTAGCCTTTTCTATATATGTGGTGCTGAGGAATTGAACCCAGGGCTTCGTGTATATGAGGCAAGCACTCTTGCCACTAGGCCATATTCCCAGCCCCTCCTGTTTCCATCTCTTGTAGTTCATTTTGCTTAGCTTCATCTTATATAATCATGTACATAGCTGTTAAACTATTGTGATCCTCTGATAGGTCTATCCTAGACCTTTTTCTGTTTATTTAGTAATTGTTTGGTTTTAGATGCATAATGTAAAGTTGCTGACCCAAACATGTGGAAATACCATTTGAAAAGAAGTTTGTTATTTTGCAGACATGACCTCTACTATTCTCCCCATCCCCAACAATCATATATTAAGGAGAATATGTGCCTTTGTTCTCTGTGTTCTAGGCTTGTCTCACTCAACATTATTTGTTCAAGATCTGACTATTTCCCTGCGAATGCCATTATTTTTCATTTCTCTTGGATTTGTCTGTCCAAGAATAGCTTTGAATTGAAATTCTCAGATCTCAGCCTCCTGAGTAGCTAGGATTATAGATATGAGTCGCTGGTGCAAAGCAGGAAGTGCACTTTTAAAAATACACTTTAAAGGGCTGGGAATATGGCCTAGTGGCAAGAGTGCTCGCCTCCTATACAGGAAGCCCTGGGTTCGATTCCTCAGCACCACATAGATAAAAAATGGCCAGAAGTGGCGCTGTGGCTCAAGTGGCAGAGTGCTAGCCTTGAGCAAAAAAAAAAAAAAAAAAAAAAAGAAGCCAAGGACAGTGCTCAGGCCCTGAGTTCAAGGCCCAGGACTGGCAAAAAAAAAAAATACACTTTAAAGGGGACTTTGTTTCTTGTTTGTGTTTTTAAGACATGGTATAGCAACATAGCTCAGGTTGGCCCCAAACTCATGATCCTCTTGTTTCAGCTTCCTAAGTGCTGGAAATGAACTACCATGCCTGGCATAAAGGGCCTTTTGTTTCTGAAAAGCTTCCTGGAAACAATCTGGAGTGGGAAATTGAGGAGAAAGAAGCAGCTGGGAATGGTAGGTCATAGCTGTAATCACAGCATTTGGGAGGCTGAGGTAAGAGGGTCAGGTGTCTGGAAATAATGAGGCCTTGTCTCAAAAGGCAGGCCAACCAACCAACCAATAAAAAAACAAGGGAAGATGCTAAACTACTATATACATTGGGAAAATATCATCACCAATCACTGTCCAACAATATTGAGAAAGACTGCTAGACTTCTTTTAGTTACATGAATCAGTTGCATAAGTGTGTAATAGGAACTCAGAATTTATTGAGACAGGTCTCACTATACAGCCCAGGCTGGCCTTGAACTGTGATTTTCCTGCCTCAGTCTCCCAAGTGCATTAGGTTATCTTATTCCGATATCAGAGGAAAGGTAACACTACAATGTTAGACGACTGTAGGGGTATTTAGCTTATAGCTATATGTTACCAGTTATGCTTAAACAAATGTATCTAAAGACTAGTTACCTTAAAGCTTTAACCATAGCATGAATGATTTTTGTTTAATTTGTATTTTAAGTATTACTACCATTTTCTACAATAAACGTGTGTTATTTCTATATACAGAAAAATCAGTAAAGATCAAAAATCTAAAAATATCTTTAATAGGAGTTTGTTTTAGTATTTCTTGGCCCATCCATGCCATAAAGTATCAATTAGCTATTAAAAGAAGCAACTAGGTCTATAAGGTTCTATATGCAAAGATCTCCAAAATATATGAAAAGAAAATAAAGCAAGATACGAAACATTGTATATAGTAAGTTTATTTTTATGTTAAAAATGTATATGCTTGTAAATGCATCAGAATTAACAAAGCCCTGAGACCCGCAGGACATCCAAGAAAGGAGAATAAAAGCTCTTTCTCATACACACAGATGTAAAAGTCAAACAAAATATTAACAAGTTGAATCCAACACTATGCTTATGGGATAATACATTATGATCAAATAGGATATATTCCAGGAATGTAAGATTAAAGAATCCAGTTGTAACAAAACACATTAACAAACTGAGAGAAAAATTAAGATAATCTTTTTTTTTTTGGCCAGTCCTGGGCCTTGGACTCAGGGCCTGAGCACCGTCCCTGGCTTCTTCCCGCTCAAGGCTAGCACTCTGCCACGTGAGCCACAGCGCCCCTTCTGGCCGTTTTCCATATATGTGGTGCTGGGGAATCGAACTGAGAGCTTCATGTGTAGGAGGCAAGCACTCTTGCCACTAGGCCATATTCCCAGCCCTAAGATAATCTTAACAGAAGCAGAAAATACATTTGACAAATTCAGTATTCACAGATATCCTCAGTAAAACAATCTGACTTTTAAAAGCACCTATAACAAAATCTTACAGCTATATTTATAATGGTAGAAAACGAGATACTGCCCCCTAGTGTTGGGAACAAGACATGAATGACCACTCATACCACTTCTATTGAACATTGTGTTGAAGGACTTAGGTTTATTGAAAGCAAGAAGAAATTTTAAAAATTTAGAAAGAAAAATAACACTGTCTTTATTCAGACTATGAACTAAGGCTGGATTCAAAAATAGTCTGTATAGCAAAAGCCATAAAACATAAAAAGCAAAGGAAGCTTATACTCACAAGACAGAAATAATGCACACTGAGATTGTCTTTCTGAAGGAATTCTCCTAGCTTCTCAGGATCCCCAGGTTCTCGAAGGCATAGTCGACAAACTAGAAGAGTAAACATAAAGCATTAGGGTTAACTGGGCATGGTAGCACCTGTGATCCTATGTAGGAGGCTGAATTGGGAAGGACCTTGGTTCTGGGCTTGCTGAGCAAAAAAGCTGGAAAGACTCTGTCTCAATAGAATAAGCTAGGAATGGTGGTATGTGCTTGTCATTCCCACTATGGTGGAAGTATAAAAATAGGATCCCGGTGCATGGGCCAGGCAAAAAGTGAAACACTATCTTTAAATCACTAGGGCAGACAGGCGCTGATGGCTCACACCTGTAATCCTAGCTACTCAGGAGGCTGAGATCTGAGGATCATGGTTCAAAGCCAGCCCAGGCAGGAAAAGCTGTGAGACTCTTATCTCCAATTAGCCACCAGAAAACCAAAAGTGGTGCTGTGGCTCAAGTGGTAGAGTGCTAGCTAGCCTTGAGTGAAAAAGCTCAAGGACAGGACCTAGGCCCTGAGTTTGGGCCCCACGACTGACAAAAAAAAAAATCAAAACAAAACTAGTGCAAAAAAGGACTGGGAAGCATGGCTCAATAGTACAGCACCTGCCAAGCAAATATGAGGCTCTGAGTTCAAACACTAGTACTGAAAAATAAAAGTTAGTTATATAGGCCTGGCTCAACTTGACCATTAATGGAAGAGAAAGCTGGACACTGGTGGCTAATGCCTATAATCCTGGCTACTCAGGAGGCTGAGATCTGAGGATCGTGGTTTGAAGCTAGCCTGGGCAGAAAAGGCTTCATAAGATTCTTATCTCCAATAAGCTACTCCAAAAAGGTGGAAGTGGCTCTATGGTTCAAGTGGTAGAGCACTAGCCTTGAGCACAAAGAGGCTTAAGGACAGCACCTGAGTTCAAGCCACCAGACTGACAAAAAAATAAAAAAGGATAGAAGAAAAAAACAAAAGTACAAAACATGGGAACCAACTATTTAAGTATAGGAAAGAGTGTAGATGCTCTTCAGCTTACAAAGGGCTTATGTCCAGATGTAATAATTAGCAAATTCATAATACATCTTGTTTCCTTCTCATGATTGTATGGCCGACTGGGTGCTGTTTTGTGGCTGTTGCCCAGCACTCCAAGAGAGCATTGTACCACGTATTGCCAGCACAAGAAAAGATAAAAATAATTTGTTTCCATATCACTGTAAAGCCAAACAATTGGGGACCATCTGGGCTGAAAAATGGGTCATTTTGGAAGTGCTAAAGATTAAGATGAGGTCTCATTTGGTATGTCAGGCCTTGATATAACTTAAATGATACTGAAGGATTTGGCTACAACTTCCTAGCTTTTGTTGTCAATTGGCTTTTAACTAATTTGCTTTATAAACTTCAAACATAAAAACTTTAAGCTATAGACCCTTAGTTCTTCACGATCTTGGGAGAATCTGGAAAGGAAGTGGAGTGATAGTGAGAGAAGCAAGCTCACTGCCCCACACGAGTGGCCTTCTTTGCTACGGACTGGACACAGTAGCCAAACACAGCCTCATTTTTCTTACCAGGCTCTGAAGATGGCTTTCTCTGGATTACCCTTCTAGTCCTGGCAGATTTTCTATATAAGAGAAAAAAGAAGCACAAGGTGGCCAACCCTTAAAATATCATCACATATCTTATGGACGCCCAAAATAATTAAAGGCTAAAATACCAGTGTTTTCATATTCCATATTTTCCAAAAGCATAAATCATACTCATTACATTATTTGAAAGTATGGGTTAAAGTTAAGCAATCTTTCTGTAATCATCTTTCTGTCCCAAGTGCTTGCACTGCCTATGTTGATTCAATGAATGTAAAAGCAAACCCTTTTTTCTTTTTCTGACAACTACCTAGGTGGTACCATCTTTCTAATGCACACTGAAGTGATACCAAAGTTCAGAGTATTTCCCATCGGTAGATACTACTCTTGATATTTTCTGTACACTTTTTGGGGGGCTAGTCCTGGGGCCTGGG
Organism: Perognathus longimembris pacificus; assembly: GCF_023159225.1. Classification (NCBI taxonomy): domain Eukaryota; kingdom Metazoa; phylum Chordata; class Mammalia; order Rodentia; family Heteromyidae; genus Perognathus; species Perognathus longimembris. Next base: position 37,649,174 of record NC_063170.1, read on the forward strand.
CACTGTCCCTGAGCTCTTTTGATCAAGGCTAGCATTCTACCACTTTTCAGCTTTTTTGGGTGCATAACTGGAGATAAGAGTCTTAAGGACTTTCCTCCCTGGGCTCGCTTTGAACCAAGATCCTCAGATCTCACCACCCTGAAATTAGGATTACAGGTATGAGCCTGCTGGGCCTATTCTTTTTTTTTTTTAAATAAAAAAGCAAACATCTAATTTAATTTGAAGAAAAACATTCAGAAGTTGTCTTCAGGAACAATGGAGCAAATCACTCCTGAGGAGTCTAGCAGTGTGGTGTCACATATATTGAAACAGTTGAGAAAAATACAAATACCATTTACCTGAAGAAGTTACTTGCAAATCAACTCATCTTGAAATGGAATAATCCTCCATCATGTCTTAATATCAAAAAGTATGCAGGGTTCTCTGAATGACTTGTACATTTGAAGAGGCAATTGTACAAAGTCTCCTACTTTCTATGTGGGATAAATTCCTTGTTTCAGCCAGCTCTCAGAAGAGGGGCAATGAGCACAACACCATTTCCACCAACAAAGAGCAGTGGAACATTCCATTTATTGATTTATTTATCTCTTCACACATCTCCTCAGCAATTTCTATGTTGGTCACCATTTCTTCCACATTCACCAGTATCATATTGAAATGTTGGTCATGAGCATATAATCTGCCTTGAAGCTCTCAGTCATTTCTCATCTTCACATAAGTCCTCTCATCCAGGGACTCCTCTAGTTTTTTGCTGGTTCACGTTGTCTGCCATGTTTCAAACCTTGTGCCTTTTTCTTGCTTCTTGGAACAACTGGAGAGTACTTCTGTTTCCCCCCAAAAAGTGAGAGGGCAAAAGCACCAGAAGTATACTTGTGTTTCATTCCACCCAGTCTATTCTTGGTATTTTAACATGTACTAGCCCAAGGAATGCTGCATTAGGGCTGGGAATGTGGCTTAGTGGTACAGTGCTTGCCTAGCATGCATGAAGCCCTGGGTTTGATTCCTCAATACCACATAAACAGAAAAAAACAGTACTGTGGCTCAAGTGGTAGAGCACTAGCTTTGTGCAAAAGCTCAGGGACAGTGCCCAGGCCCCGAGTTCAAGCCCCAGGACTAGGGGGAAAAAGTGGCTGTATGCATCAATATGCATATTTACCAGATGAGAAAACTGAAGTATAATGAAATGATCTATCCCAGGACACATAGCAAGTGGTCGAGAGAAGATGTGAATTTAGGTAATAAAATTTCAGAGCCAGCTACCCAGGACAGCTATGGCACGCTAAGAAGGCAGTGTCTGGGAGCCCCTTGTGTGTACTTTCACACAAGTTCAATCCCAGCATGAGACCATGCCAAGGGGAGCCAGAAGTGTTTTATGTACCACAGGCCACTGGACATTTTCTCCCAACTCACTCTCATCAACTAATCTACCTCAGTCTTTGGCATTCCTTCTTCTTTTCTTTTATCGTCTTCATCCGTTGCTGCCTCTCTCTCCTATCTTGGATTCTTCTGTACTATGATGAGGACAATATAGGCTCTTCCAACTATGAATATAAATAGCGTTTGGTCAGTATTTCATGTGTGGAGAGTTCTGGGGATTGAATTTAGGGCTGTATGCTTGTTCTGGGCAAGCACTCTACCATTTGAGTAATATTCCTAGCTCATGGAGCAGTAATTTAGTTCTCATCTGAATATCACATTCCACAAAGGTGGGGTGCATATCATCTCCCAACACATGTGGCAGAATAAAAGGGTTACAAAGTATCAATGTAATAGCCAATAATTATTAAATTGGGTGTGTTCAAGGTACTTTGTGTGTTAACACATAAAAATCCCATGTGTTAGGTACAATTACCTCCATTTTCAATGTGAAGAGACTGAGGCACAAACAAATTATTTCACCCAAAGCCAGAGTTAAAGGTGTGATAAAGGTGTGATCTGAACCCAAATAGCTTCATTCCAAAGGCCAGCTTTGACTCCCATGTTGTACTGTTACCACACAGCAGTGTATAAGTTGGAACCATTTGCTTGATTTAGTTAAATAGTTTCTTGGTGCCTACTAAATTCATGAGACAGCACTCAGGAAAAAAGACATCCAGATGTGGATGCCTTAATCTTACCCAGATGGAGCTAGATCAACTTGGTCTTTCCTGGGGTGGGGCTTGGGGGGTAGCCTGTGAAATTTTGGCTAAAAGTATTAACTCCCTCTAGTGAGAGATAAGGCATAACACTAACATCTCCTTATCCCTCTTTTTTCTTTCTTTTTTAAACCAGACTCAGATGACCACTGAGGTTTGGCTTGTTGCCAACTTTTGTCTAGATCTGAACAGAAAAAAAATGTCCCATAGTGGAGAAAATGCCCTGCAACTCCCCCTGTCACTAGGATTACAAATTAATAGTTTTCAATGGCCCAGGGTAAACCCCTGAGAGTGAATGGGGACAAAAGGAACCAACATAACCCACGAAGAAAGTACTACTGTCAAGTCAGAGGAGGGAGAAAGATAGCAGTATTTCTAAGGAGTGCTTCATGAACCAGGGATATACATACACTCTAGCATCCTGAATCTCTTTAGGGACCTTTGCCCGCCTACTGTGCATGAACGTGGCTACTGAGGCCATTGGCTGGCGGCTCTCCCTTCTTTTGGTGCGTGGCCCGTCTCCTTTTCCAAGCCAGGAGAGGAAATTGCGGAAGTTGACATCTGCTGTGTCCTTACTCCACCAAAAAGCACCAAGACAGCGTGGAGGAGAGAGGGCGCGCCCAGACGTGGCTGTTCCCGTTGGGGGATGCACTGGGGCTGACACCCGGGTTGCCCACGGCCGGGGCTACCCGGACCATATCGCAGTAAACCCTGAAACTTCAGTGCTTGGCACCGCTGGATCATGACGTTCCCGGAGCAGGAATCAGGGCACCCTAGCAGTGAAAAGATGCAGCTACCTTCCAAAACATTCGAGGGACGTGACTTCCACAGGCCGTCCGGGCTCCCTCGAAAAGCTTACCAAGTTGTTTCTCTGGATGAGGGCTGGCTAAGTGCTTGCTGAATAAATTTAAAATAACGTATTCGGCTCCGCCGCGGTCGCAAGAATAAAGAATGATCTATGTGGAAAATACGTATCGGTGTGGCCACAACCGTCCTCCAGAGGTAACAGCTGGAGAAGGGGTTCAAGGAGCATCCCGTGGATGCCAGACCAGGCTCATGTCGCGCCGGCCGGGGGGCTGGTGCGGGGCCGGGCTGGAGGTCGCCTCCGCCGCTCGCTCCTCACGGTAGCGTAAGGGCCGCCACTCCCGGGCCGGGCTGCTCACCCAGCTGTTGCTGAGGGCGCCGCTATCGAGGGAACTTATTCGTTGTCACAAGCCGTGATCGCTACTTCACGGGCGGCCGCCCCGCGGGGTGACTGCGCGGGCGAAGGAGGCGAGGGCTCAAGCCGGGGCGGGGCCACGAGGACTGCGGCCCCACGGGGACCGTAGGGAAACCGGCAGTTGGGCGGGTCGGACCGCTAACGGCCACGAGCTCGCCCCGCCCCCAACCGCGCAAGCGCAGCTGCTTCCGCGCGCGTGCCTGCCTCGGCGTGACAAGCGAAAGAGGAGTCCCGGGGCGGGTTCGTCGCTTAGTAGTGACGTCTCCCTGCCGGCGCGGGCGGGTGACGCGGCGGGACCCGTTGTCTGTGTGTGGGGCTGAGGGGCCCCGGGAGCGGCAGGGGCTCCCGGCGGTGGGCGGTGGGGGGTTGGGAGGGCCTGGACATGGCGCTGAGGGGCTGCCCCGCGGGAAGATGAATAAGGGCTGGCTGGAACTGGAGAGCGACCCGGGTGAGGAGGGGGGCCGGGCGGGCTGGGGGCTGGGGAGGCCGATGGGCCTGGGGCGCGCCTGCCTGACACTTCTTGCTCCCCTTGTCGACCCTACCAGGCCTCTTCACCCTCCTGGTGGAAGATTTCGGTAAGACACTCCTCTGCAAGCTCGATTGGGGCCGTGGGGGGCCCATCCCTGTGTTCTCGCTGCAGGGTCGGCCTTGCTCTTCCCGACCGCTTTTCCTTTCGTGATTGTAGGTGTCAAAGGAGTGCAGGTGGAGGAGATCTATGATCTTCAGAGCAAATGCCAAGGGTGAGTGGCAGCCGCCTTCTACACCCGGAGAGCTGGGACTAGGGAAGAGGGGTCCCTCAATGGAGTCAGTATCTGGAAGTCCAAATTGTAAACTATCACAGAAGGAAGAATCCCTCCTTCTGGGTGCTCTTCTAATCAGATTATTTTTATTTTCTTCCAATCTAATCTTCCACAGTGTTTTCTTTCCCCAACTCTAACCTTCCTTGGGTTTAGCTGCCTTTTCTGGTCTTGCAGTAGGAAGACCCAGGTCACATAATACCTTTTGTGCAACTGCAGTTCGTTAATGCCATGCCCATGTGTGTGCTGTGGCTTTAATCACACCAAGGTCGTCTGGTATTGATTGGTGACAAGGCCATATTCTGAGGTACCACATTCAGGGTCTTGTCCTGGTGATCTGCAGAGAATAAGGGGGGGGGGGGAAAGAGAGAGAGAGAGAGAGAGAGAGAGAGAGAGAGAGAGAGAGAGAGATCTACACTGATCAAACGAAGAAGTCTGCTCCCCCCACCCCAAATAGTGTGGGTTGTGTTTGTGTGCTTTCCCAATTTTATTGGGGTTCAGATGCTGGAATCCACAAGTGAGTGCTTGAATTTCTTACTAGTTTTTGTTATTGCCTAATTTTGTGTTCCTGCCCTGCTCTGCCCTGGACATAATGGCAGTTCCAGTCTTTCTTCTCTTACCCCGAGCCGTAGACTTCATGAGGAGAATGGTGGACTGGAGCACCACAGTCAGAGCTGATGTTTGACTTTGCCTCTGGGGTGTGAGGGCTCAAAGCCATACTAGATACAGCATTAGGAAGAAGCCAGGGGAGAAGTGGGATCATGGCAAGTGCATCCCAATGGTGACAGTGCAAAGGAATAGGGGAAGGAAGGAGGGATGCTGATTGCCTTCTGCCCCTTAATTTCCCAGCCCTGTATATGGATTCATCTTCCTGTTCAAATGGATCGAAGAGCGCAGGTCTCGTCGCAAAGTCTCTACTTTGGTGGATGATACGTCCGTGATTGATGACGATATTGTGAATAATATGTTCTTTGCCCACCAGGTCTGCTGGGCTCTGTGCTTGTTTGGAGGGTGGGATGCTGCCAAGTGTTTTTGTTTGTTTCTTTGTTTGGGAAATGGAAATAGGGAAGGCAGGAGGAGACAGAAACCAAGGGTAATGGTTACAGAAGTCCCCTTGGCACAAGGAACCTAGCTCTTATTCATTAAAAGGAACACCTTAAAGTTGGGTGGTTTCTCAGTCCATTTTCCATATCTTCATACTTAGTGGATGTTTAATTGACTCATGTTAAATGAACAGCAAAGATGAAGAGAGCTGATAAGGATTGTTGCTCAGATAAAACTCCCTGTCTCTCCCCATTCCCAAAGAATATGGGCTTGGGGAAACTTGGCATGACAGATACTGTGTATGGTGATGATTCTTGGTTTCACAGTTGATCCCCAACTCTTGTGCCACTCATGCCTTGCTGAGCGTGCTCCTGAACTGCAGTAATGTGGACCTGGGACCCACACTGAGTCGTATGAAAGATTTCACCAAAGGCTTCAGCCCTGAGGTAGGCTGCTGTCCCTTAATCCTGACTCACAACTAGCTGAGCAGATGTTATTCTCAGGGGCATTAGTAATACTACCATATGATATTTAGCACTGTTTGGCTGTTTCTTTTTCAAGTGACCATTAACATTACACTTGTAAAGAATTGTGCAAGGCAGTTGAATTTAGGCTCAGTTGTTAGGAAAGGTGATAGAGACCTGAGTAGCACCATGTCAGAACTTTCTCTGTTGGGATTGTTTCTATCAAGTTGTGTTGCTCCCCAGTGTCCTCTGATTACTGTGCAAGGACAGTATTGCTCATTTCTGTATTGCCACAGCTCTTTGCCCTCACCAGCTCTTGAGGAATGTGCAGCTTCAAATTCCTCAGATGCCTTCATGCCTGGTCTCTGGAGCTTTGCCCCCACCCAGAGGCCTACTTGAGAAGCATTTCTGATGGGGCCTTATTTTCTTTCCCCTAGAGCAAAGGATATGCAATTGGCAATGCTCCAGAATTGGCCAAGGCACATAATAGCCATGCTAGGTATGTGAGAATTGATGTTGGGTAAGGGTGAGGAAGAGGTTTTTTTTTCTTTTTCTTTTTTCTTTTTCTATTTTAACCTTGATTCTGTCCTTTCCCCAGGCCAGAGCCACGTCATCTTCCTGAGAAACAGAATGGCCTTAGTGCAGTGCGGACCATGGAGGCGTTCCACTTTGTCAGCTACGTGCCTATCACAGGACGACTCTTTGAACTTGATGGGCTCAAAGTCTACCCTATTGACCATGGTAGGCACTTTGAGGTGGGGCCTGTTGGGTTTCGCTATTTACCTCTTGGGTGTCTGGGGCCCAGGTTCCTCAGATGCTTGGGACCCAATGGTTGGCTGGGGTAGGTACTGAAGACATCTGACTCTGGCTAGGGCTTCATCTTGTACTGTATTATTACCTGATCAACTCATGACTCCCAGGCTCAACCATACTTCTCCATCTTCCTTCCTTGGCCTGCTCAAACTCAGCGTTTCTCCCCTGCTGATTCCTCAACTTGGTCTCCAATAGGGCCCTGGGGAGAGGATGAAGAGTGGACAGACAAAGCTCGGCGGGTTATCATGGAGCGTATTGGCCTTGCCACTGCAGGGTAAGAGCCCCAAGTGGGCTTGACTCTATCCTCTGTAGCTATGCTATGCTTTGGAAGGAAACCAGGTGCTTTGGAGAGCACCCAAGTGATTTGTAAATTGCAAGGCCATGGTGAATCCGGCAACATCAGGCTTAGGTCTTGGGCCTCCAACTCTTTACCCTGTTTCCTACCTTTCATGTATTCTGGTTTGTCTTTGTGGTGTGACAAGGCCTTGGTGGAGCCTTGAGTGGCCCAGGTGTCCTGGCTCACCTCCTAACATCCTCTCATATACTTCATGAGAAGGCATCAGCTCAAGTTCTACTGGGCATGGCTCCCTGCTGCTCACCTGTTAGGGAGTGGTTTATACCTATGGTGAAAGTGTGACTGTGGAGAGCCTTGCCAGGATATGTCTCAGCCTAGTGGTGGGGCTGTGGTGGGAGCTGCTCTCACAGCTGCAGCTGTGACTGCAGGGAGCCCTACCACGACATCCGCTTCAACCTGATGGCAGTGGTACCTGACCGCAGGATCAAGTATGAGGCCAGGCTACATGTACTCAAAGTGAATCGTCAGACAGTGCTTGAGGCTCTGCAGCAGGTAGGTGCCTCCCTTGTCTGGCCAACCCTTTTCTTTTCTGCAGCATCTTCGATTTCTTATCACACTTTTTTTGTGGGTTGTATTTCAGCTAGCCATCCTTTTCCTTTGCTTCTTTTGGGGGAAAGGTGGAAGTTAGGGGTGGAAGGGAGAATAGCTTCTAAAATGGATTATGATTTGGCCTTTATTTTCCTATGAATGAAGAATGTGTAGGACCAAAGCCATTGTGCTATCCCTCCAGCCACTGGAGGCCCGGTTCTAGCCTCTCTCTGAGCCTTGGATTTTGTTTTCAGTTGATTAGAGTAACACAGCCAGAGCTTATTCAGACCAGCAAATCTCAAGAGTCACAGCTGCCTGAGGAATCCAAACCAGCCAACAGCAAGTCCCCCCTTGTGCTGGAGGCAGGCAGAGCCCCAGTGGCCTCTGAGAGCACCCACACAGGTACTGGGGGTACTGGTCTCTCTTAGGCATCAGATCTGTCCTGCATAACTTGACCTGGGAGGCCCAAGGAATACAAGTCTTTTCTGTAGAGATACTTGGGTAGTTGTGCAAAAGTTCCTATAGGTCTGGAACTCCAGTGCCTGCTGCTCTCCCCTTCAAAATATAGACAGCAGTTCTTGCCTAAAAGGTACCTTTAAAGGGCTACTATTACTCCAGGCCTCTGAGCCCTCTGCAATATGCCTTCTATTTTCTTCTAGAGGCCTTTTTCTTCCTGCCTCTTTCTTTTTTTTCTGTTATTCTTCTCCCAGTCTAACTGTGGGACCATTTTAGAGCTCATTCACATCTATTTCATTAGCTGATTCAGCTTTTCTCTGGGAAGAGAGAAGGAACAATGTTGTCACAGGTTTGGAAAGACTGTGGACTTCTCTCTAGGATCCAACTAAAGGTCTTGCCTGTACTCCTTGTCCTGTCTCAGATGGTGTGGAGGAGGTGGCTGGTTCATGTCCACAGGCTCCAACCCACAGTCCTCCCAGCAAACCCAAGCTAGTGGTGAAGCCTCCAGGGAGCAGCCTCAATGGAGTTCCCCCTACCCCCACCCCCATTGTTCAGCGGCTGCCGGCTTTTCTAGACAATCACAACTATGCCAAGTCCCCCATGCAGGTAAGCTGGAAGTTCCCTGGCAAGATTTCCTCTGAGGGACCACTGCAGCAGTTCCCCACGTGGCTTTTGGGTGTTCAGTCTCTGCTTGGGCCTGTTTGGGAGGTTCCTCTGATAATCCGAGGCTCACAAGAGAAGATGCTTAAAGAGGCAGAGAAAGCTCCCCCAATTTTAAATCCACTCACATGACTGGGGTTAAATGTCTAGGGAATACTCATTTGGTACATCTGCATGGATTGGCTTCTGCTGGCAAAATAAAGGCATGTATGTGTCAGCTCTCCATTGGTCTCTGCTATGTCAGTGGGTGGCACCCTCTCTGGGACCCAAAGGGAGCACCAGAGGGGCTCAGTCTAGAGAGCCACGTTATCTTTCCTTCTTGGCTGAAAGTGCTGTGCCCAGCTTGTGAGGGTAGCCCCTTCTCTTGACCACTCTGGTCTTTGTTCTTCCTCAGGAGGAGGAAGACCTGGCAGCTGGTGTGGGTCGCAGTCGAGTTCCAGTCCGCCCACCCCAGCAGTACTCAGATGATGAGGATGACTATGAGGAGGAGGAGGAGGAGGATGTGCAGAACACCAGTTTTGCCATCAGGTCAGCTCCAGCTCTGTAAGGCTGGCAAGCTCCGGCCTCTATTCAGAATATTCGCCTCACTTTTCAGAATGCACTTCAGCAGATAATATTGGGCACCTACAGAATGCTAGGCCCTGGGCGAGGTTGGCCTGAAGGGACTAGCACCCCAGGTCCTCAAGAAGTTTTTGATGGTTTGTGGGGAAAGCTGAACATACAATCATGTATCAAGACATATTCTTATTGGAAGTGACCTTTCAGTTGGACCCCAAAGGATTGGTTGAGACAGGAGAAGCGGTTGTGGGGATAGGGATGTGGGAGTGGAGAAGATAGGGCATTGGCTGAAGGCCAGAAATGAGGCATTTAGAATAGAGGAGGTATTTTTTTAGGACACCTGGCTGCAGGTGATACATATCTGGGTTAAGCTGCTTGGATCAAGTGTAAAGAGCTTCAGGGTGGGTTGGAGGTTAGAATATATGCAAGGAATTCTAGGCACTGCTGGGTGTGGTTACCTGGCCCATTTTCTCTGTTTACTTCTTGTGTCCCACAGATACAAGCGAAAGGGAACGGCAAAACCAGGGTCATTGAATAGTTCCACGGATGGGCAACTGTCAGTGCTACAGCCCAACACCATCAATGTCTTGGCTGAGAAGCTCCAAGAGTCTCAGAAAGACCTCTCACTTCCTCTGTCTGTTAAGACTAGCAGTGGGGCTGGGAGTCCGGCAGTGGCGATGCCCACACACTCACAGCCCTCACCCACCCCCAGTAATGAGAGCACAGACACTGCCTCTGAGATCGGCAGTGCTTTCAATTCACCCCTGCGCTCACCTATTCGCTCGGCCAACCCAACACGGCCCTCCAGTCCTGTCACCTCTCATATTTCCAAAGTGCTTTTTGGGGAGGACGACAGTCTGCTGCGTGTTGACTGCATACGTTACAACCGTGCTGTCCGGGACCTGGGTTCTGTCATCAGCACAGGCCTGCTGCACCTTGCTGAGGATGGTGTGTTGAGTCCCCTGGCACTGACAGGTGGGCTTTGCACTGGCTCACTGGCCAGGTGCAGCAATGAGCTCCAAGGGGTGAGGGTAGGAGTGTGTGGTACACTCATGAGGGAGGTGGAAGGTAACCAAGTGTCCAATGCTCTGACATGTTTTCATGTCCTCTTCCAGAAGGTGGAAAGGGTTCCTCACCCTCTATCAGACTGGGCCAAGGCAACCAGGGGTCTAGTAGTCCAGAGGAGAAGGAGGTCGTGGAAGCCACAGATAGCAGAGAGAAGACTGGGCTGGTCAGGCCCAACGAGTCCTTGAGTGGGGAAAAGTACTCACCCAAGGTGAGCCTTCTTTGTGGCTTTCTCTTTCAATCCTGGTAGAGAAAAGGGACTGGGACCTTGGTGCTTAGGTGCTGGGTTATTGATTGGAATTTGTTCTGAAGACTTGCTAGCTGGAGCCAGGTACCAGGAAGCCTTTCTGGGTTGGGTGATGGCAAGGAATCAGTAGGCCTCATGGATTCTGGCTGCTCACCTTTGCCTCTAGCTGCCTCTGAGTAGTGAAGCTCTGGTGCCAGCCAGGCCCTTCAGCTGCAATGCTGGGTTTCGGCAGGAGCTGCTGGCATTGCTAAAGTGTGTGGAGGCTGAGATTGCAAACTATGAGGCTTGCCTCAAGGAGGAGGTGGAGAAGAGGAAGAAGTTCAAGGTGGGTGATCTTTCTGCTGCCTGCTCCCTTTTCCCTTCTCAGCTGCTTTGGGAGATGGGCTGTGGTGCCTTTATACTTCTTCCTCTGTCCTACAGATTGATGACCAGAGAAGAACCCACAACTACGATGAGTTTATTTGCACCTTCATCTCCATGCTGGCTCAGGAAGGTGAGAGGGCTCCTTGTATCTTAAATGGTACACCCTGCTGGGTCTTGCCTCAGGTCTCCCTACTTCAGAACTTTCCTGAGGCTTGAACAGCGAAAGCCTTGAGACTCCCAGCTCCTGGTCTGACTGTGTTTGGTTGAGTGGGTGGCTCCTGGGCAACCAGCCACCATCACAAGGGTTTCTGCCTTCCACAGGCATGCTGGCCAACCTGGTGGAGCAGAACATCTCCGTGCGGCGACGCCAAGGGGTCAGCATTGGCCGGCTTCACAAACAGCGCAAGCCTGATAGGCGGAAACGTTCTCGTCCCTACAAGGCCAAGCGCCAATGAGGGCTGCTGTCTCTGACTGTGCAGCCTGCTCTTGCCGTGAGGCCCTCACCAGGGCCCCTGCCTGCCCTACTCCCCTTTTCCCAGTATTACTGAATATTTTTATCCAGAGCCCAGACTCTGGGAGTGGAAGCCAGCTGCCATGTTTCCACATCACATCTGGGGGCCTGGTGGGGACAAGTCAGCTTGATAGTGCTTGGGAAGTAGCAGTTAGAGTTGGGCTACAGCGAGGTGCTGTGGCTTCCTCTACAGCCAGAAGTGGATAGCAGGACTTGGCCCTGTTACCTGGGCAGCAGAATATATATTTTACCTATCAGAGATGTCTATTTTTCTGGGCTCCAACCTATCTTGCCACCATATTAATATGGCTGGCTTCCCAACTGCTTTCTCTCTTAGCAGCTATCATCTGGTTGGGGCCAGTTGCCCACATCATGCCAGGGTCACAACTGTAAAGACCCAACTGGGGGCCTTGTGGGCACAGGACTCTGCTGCTCTAGTCCCAGTCTCCCCGTTTCCCTAGCCTGTCTCTGTTGTGATGAAGTCAGGCCTACTCTCTTCATTTCTTCTGGGAGAGTGCCAAACTCAGGGACCCTGATGCTGGGTTGGAATGAGTGAGATACCAAATGAGAGTAGGGGGAACAGCCTGTTGGGGTTCCATAACCTGAGCAGAGAAAAGTGTTTGAGCTGTTTGGTGGCCTGTAAACTGTCCTAGCTCTAGCCAGGCTTGTCAAGACTGCTGTCTACAGCAAGGCGCTGGGGCTCTTTGCCTTCAGTGTTGTGGCCCTAGTGATGGGCCTACATTGGACTCCTGGTCTCTGTCCCTGGAGCCTGGGGCTCAGAAGAGTCTATCTGGCCCCCTCAGTATTATTGCATCTCCCTCGTAGCGTGGCAGAGAGAGGGCTGCTTTCAGGAAGCTGGTACCACTCAAAAATGTCTGCTGTGCCAGCTTCCTCAGCTTCTGCAAGGCACTCAGGGTTGTGCACAGGATCAAACCATCAGTTGGAGCCCCTGTGTTCCCGGAGGCTTGATGTTAAGGTTTAATGTAACCCAGCTGGCTTTGAAGGTGATCCAAGCAGGCCCCTTGTCTGTACATACTGACTGCGGGGGGCTGGCATGTGTGGTTGCTACCTATCGGCTGAGCACAGCTTGACCCCTCTGGCATCTGTAAATACTGGATCAGTGAATGAATAAAACTGCTAAGAAACATGGTTGCTGGCTTGAGGTCTGTAGAGCTGTTGTGGGAGTAAGGGACCTATTAGCCCAACGTTTTGGGACCAGAGATTCAGTTATATATACCTTCCTGCGGTGTCTGGCTTCCCTGGGATGCTAGGCATGGAAATTAGGACTTAAGCTGTGGCTGAGAGGTAGGAAGAAATTGGGCTTAAATGGGCTACGGACAGAGTCACATGTGGGGAAAAGGCTTGGTAGCCATATCTGGTGACTTTGTATCAGAGTTACTGAGGCTTTGAGTTGAGGAGTAGTCCTGCCCAGGAGAGTCTCAGCAGGACATACGTTTTATTCCTAATATAGATACAGTGGGGCCATAGATAGCTGCCTCTGCTGCTCTTCCCTCCTGACTGCTCTCTACTAAGTTTGCTACAGCTCCTCAACCCCATGCTGGCAGTGGGTCCTGCAGAGGGAGCCTCACGCAAGCAGCCATCACACAGCTAGACAGGCTGAAAAACTTGACTTTAATGACTCTGGCCCTTCCACCTGAATCTAGTAGTCCAGGGCACATATGAGGGCCACACCACGCTTTATCCAGTGTCGCTGAGGCAGGTTGGTGGGGATCTCCACAGCAATGACATAGTTGGTGGAGTGGCCTGTGGTAGACAGTGTTCCTGGAGAAGGTAAGAAAGAAGAGCTCATGTCCCTGTCACCTTGAGAGCAGGGGTGGGGCAAGGGCAGTGAGTTTGGCAGACTGAATTGGCAACATGGAGGAGGCGTTAGCCCCAGAGGAAGCCTGCCCGGTGAGTAGGTGTGGCCAAAGCTTATTCCTGCCCAGAGGACTCAAAGTAAGGGTTAGAGTTGATGCCCCTACTCATTCCTGAATAGTCCCAGACTTGTGTCCTTTGTGGGGCTTCAGTTACTCCTCTGGACCCCCCAGTGGCAAGTGAGCCTCATAGGTTCCCAGGACCCAAAGTGGATCTGCTGGGGAGGCAGGCAGGCTGGAGCTCAGTTCCTGGGTGTTAATTTGCCTGCTGCCAGCATGGCTCTGTGCTGACACAAACTTCTGTCAGCTTTTTCTTTTTGTTAGCTTTCCTGTTCAACTAACTTGGATAAGTAACAGCTGACTTGGGCTGGCTTGGGCCAGTCCTGGGCCCCCACCTCTAGTGTAGGCTCCCTGCCCTGCTTCCCATACCAGCACGGGTCAGCGTCTTGTAGATAGGGCATAAATAGTAGTTCTGCATCGTGGACTTGCGGTTGGGTATTGGTAAGAGCCAGATGACAGCCATTTCTGTGTACAGCTCCTTGGGCCGGGATTCAGCCAACTGGAAGCTCACTGGGTCCCAGCGGGCACCTTCCAGGAATAGTCCGTGGATATAACACCCCTCTGGGGGCCTTTCTGTGAGCTCTGAGTGTGACTTAGCCATCACCTGTGGTGGGCACAGACACAACCAACACCCAGGTTTTGGTTAGAGGGACTCTGTCCTGGCCTATGTCCTCCCATCCTCTTGCTCAAGGTTGCTATGGTTATAGTGCTTCTCTTGCCAGAGCCCACCCTACTCTGTCACCTGACCTGGCCCTGGCTGTCCAGACCTTGAAAGCAAAGGAGATAGTGTCAATTGAGATGATGAACTTTCGGGCAAAGTTCTGCAGAGTGCCTGTCAGGAAAGCCTGAGGGAAGAAGAAGCCACTGATCCAGAAGACAGCTGGGATGCCATTTTGGATCCAGGTGTACAGGAAGTCCAGGCGCTGTATCAGGTCCATGACCCATGAAGCCAGTGGCTTGAGCGATGGGTAGGCCTTTGCATTCCAGAGCTCAGGCACGGTGTTGTTGTACAAGCTACCAGCCATAAGCTCCAGCTGTGAGGACATCACTACCAGCCCCTTGAGTGCCTTGAGCATGTCTTGCAACGTTTGTGTGATCACCTTTAGCAGCCGGTTGTACCTATTGGGTCAATGGCCAGGAAGTAAAGGTCATATGGCAGTATCTTACACTTTGCAACTTGAAGCAACAGACAAAAAAGCAATGACAGAGGCTATGAGTACAGAGCTGGGTACAAATCTCGGCCCTTAGCAAGTACATGTCCTGAGATAGCCACTTTATGTTTTTGTGGGGGGGGGCTCAAATTATCTAAAATATGGTATAAGTAGTTGAGCACTAAGCATGACATCTAGCCCATGGTAACTAACTCCTGTTGTCATTTCCTGATAGCTCAGTGGCCACTTATTCAGGGCTAAGAGTGAAGTAGGAGGACTTACCTAATGACCTCTTGTGCCAGCACTGTGTTCATTGATTCCTCATAAAGCACAGGGTACTTGGCGACCACCAATTGCAGGTTGATAGGCTCAGGCACTTGCATCAGAATGTCCTTAGCTAAATTCTCTACTATCTGCAGCAGCAAAGAAACATTGAGGGATAAAGCTGGTCTCCTTTCATCCTTTCAAGATTTCATGTGCGGTCCTTCCCTCAGGGAAGCAGGCAAGATGGTAGAGCCTGACTTGCCCAGCCCTTGGCCCTTTCCCTTGCTGTCACCTACCTCTTCCCTGCCTTGGCCACCTGCAGAGGATGATTTGGGCTGCAGCTGGATAATGGCACCAAGCAGAGCAAAAGTCTCATTCTGGGCAAAGGTGATGTTGGCGTTGTCATGCAGGCCAAAGATTTCAGGCATATCATTGAGTGGGAGGCCCTTGATGTACGAGAGGTAGCCCTAGGAGGTAGGAGGGCCAAAGATGAAGGCCCTGTCTTGCTCTACTCCACCTCCCACCCCACCCCCATCAGCCTTCAGCATCACCTTCCTATTAAGCACACTACTTGTCACCCCTGGTAGTAATCCTTGGGCCTCTTACTGTTCTCAGGACTGCGTGGCATCTTTGGTTGCTGTATGTTGTTTGCTTCCCTCCCAGCATCCTTCCCTCACCGCCTTCTAGCTCCCTGCTACTTCATGTGGCTTCTCAACCCTGCCATGTTCCACCACCCCTAGCACTAGGCCCTTTTGCACTAGGCCTTAGACTTCTTATACACCTCACTGGAAGTATCACATGCTCTGGGAGTCTCCCTGACTGCAGAGCCTGGATTGGTCACCACACTGAGCAACTACACACAAGAAATGATGGAGGCAGAATTCAACTCTATAGTTTGTTTTTATAGTGGCAGGAACTAACTCTACCTTTCTCACTGTAGGATGGATTCCTCAATAGAAGAGATGCCTCTACAGGAAGGACCATGCCTTCTCCCCCTAGCATCATAGTGCCCAGAATCCTGTCTAGTAATCTTGCCTAACCCATGGAGGTTGGCCTCACGTTGAGGTCATAGGTGGGTTGGATCTGATGATAAACACCAGAGGCACTGTAGCTATGGTCAGGGGAGAGCACCGCAGGGTTGTAGAAGTCCTCTAAGATGTTCATGACGCAGCGGCGGTCCCAGTCATCAGTAACGCGGCCCCCGTAGTTAATCTCCCCAGCTGTGTACTTGAGGACCTACAGAGTGGATGGGTGAGGGCTCCCGTAGGTGCCCAAGCCACTGACCCCCAGCCTATCCCTGGCCCACCTTATAGGGGATGTCATCGTATTCATCTAGGAACATCTTGAGTTGGCTAATGCAGATGCGCAGGTCTCCATCTGTGAACTCATAGGGAATGTTGAAACCCAGGGGCCCAAACTTACGACGTTCCAGTGCATTCCCATGGAACAGACACAGAGACAACAGCAGGGACTTGAACTCCATCACCTGAAGGAGGTAGAGGGGCAAGGGTATAAGAAGCAGGAATGGAAGCAAGTAAGTCAATGTGCATCAAATAGTCATCACCTTATTGCAGGAGTGGAGGAAGTCATCACTGAGATTGTTATAGGACTTCAACAGGTTGGCCTTGACTCCACGTGGTGGCTCAATGGTCATCTTGGAGCCATTTTGCAAGATGGATACTGGGAACTTGTTGCTGGGAAGGCTGGTGAGCCATAGGCGGAAGTCCCGGTGTACCTGGTGGGTCATGGCTTCTCATGAGCATCAAGACCAGAACCTAGGTACCCTCCTACCCAGCATCCTTGAGCTCACCCATGACCTACCACTTTGGACTAAGTATGCAAAAGTTGTGTGGACAAGTGATTAAGAACATGGACTTTGGGCTGGGGTACCAGTGATTCATGCCTATAGTCTTAGCTATTCAGGATGCTGATCTAAGTAAGGATCGTGGTTCAGAGCCAGTCTAAGCAGATAAACCTATGAGATTTTTACCTCCAATTAACTAGTAGAGTCAGAAATAGATGTGTGGCTCCAGTGATAGAGTGCCAACCAGGAGCAAAAACAGCCCAAGTGAGAATGTGAGACTGGCATACACACACACACACACACACACACACACACACACACACACACACACACACACGGACTTTGGCAAATCCTAAGGTTGCCAGTCTGATCCTGGACAGGTCACTAGTCCCATAAGACCTAGTAACTAGTAACTTGAGATTAATGTACTTGTGACATTATACGTAAGTCATTAATACATATGTCATTCAGCTTGGAGCTGAGTGCTTCACAGGATTATTTTATTTAAGCCTCATCAGTCCTAGATAACTTAATTAGTCCCTTCACAGAACAGGACATAGTGGGTCTGTGGCGGGTAGCATGGCATACCTTGTCAGGGTTGATGTGCTCAATGAGGCGTTCCAGGGCTGGCATCCAGCTTGGTGCCAGGTGGCAATTCTGGAAGAAGACCCACTTGCCCCTCTCTATGGAGCTGTGCATCATTGCTTCTGCCCGAGGGCCCTGTGGGGTGGAGCATTGGGTGGTGAGGGACAGCTGCCCATTCTCCCAGCCTCATCCTTTCATTCCTGCCTAACCTTTACCTGCCCCTGGCCCAGAGAGATGGCAGAAAGCTTCTTGGAAAACTTCATCTCTTCGGCAAACTTGTAGAGATCAGCAGCAGGGTCCGTGCCAGGTGATAGCACAAAGATGAGGGGTGTTGTGGAGTTGGAGTCTTTGAACACCAATGACAAGTTGGCTGTCTGCAAGGATGGAGAGATGCTAGCACCCCCTGAAGCTAAAGAAAGATGGGGCCCAGGGAAAAGGATCTGGGACTCTCAAGGAGGTCTCAGAAGGCCTTCCAGGTGAGGCCTGCAACGTCCCAGATGCTTTGGGAGTTCTAGTGTGACCCAAGGTTATGAGGTAGTTTGTTCAGTGCAGCCCCCATTGAGACTCAAATACTATTTCTGGGTACCACACTTGCCTGGGGCTCAATGAAGCGTGGCTCCAAGTTGTTGGCCACAAAGTCCTGCATGGCATTGGTAACTTTGTCTCCACGCAGACAGCGGAGGACTAGCAGTTTCTGGAACTGGTCCAAGTACTTGTCCCAGATGCCAGGCAATTGCTCCCTGCAACAGTACCCATATCTCCCTGAGAGCCAGCCTGTGAGAGGCCCCAGGTCCCAAGAATTTTGCCAGCAGGGGACAGTGGAGTGTTTGAAGGATACAGGGTTAGGGGCACAGAAGAGAGATGGCCACAGATGCAGGAGAAACCTGGGTGATCCCTCACAGAGGGCTACCTGGCAGGCCTGTTCCTGGGCTCTCACTTCTTCCATGTGCCATACTTGCAATACCCTGGAACCCGGCTTACCGGTGGGGCTCAAGGCTGTCAAAGATGTTCTGGAAACTTGAGAGATGTTTCACAAAGTCCGAAGAGAAAGCAGAAAAGGTTGGCAGGTTGGATAGTGCCAGGATGTCTCGCCAGGCCCGGTCTGACAGCCAGCTTGGCGCAGGGTTCTCAGTCATGATCTGAATGGAGCCCCCGGACAGAAGGTAGCGCCACTCAGCCTGAAAGGGGACAGAGAAGGTTGGTGTTTAGGCCCTGGGGCCAGCATCTCCTTACCTCTGGGCACCTGGTCCAGAAAAATCCAACTGCCTCCGGAGGTCTTGGTCAAATAAGTCTAGTGTCTTTACTCTGTCCTTTCCTGGAATGTGCTCCAGAGAAGCTCCTAGCCAAACCCCTATAGGAGGCTCAGGACAGTCTGCCCTTGGGGACAGCATATTCAAGGGTTTGTTGTTGTTTGGCTGGTCCTGGGGCTTGAACACAGGGCCTGGGTGCTATCCCTGAGCCTCTTTGTGTTCAAGGTTGACCCTGTGCCACTTAAGCCACAGCACCATTTTCTGCTTTTTCTGAGTAGTTTATTGGAGATAAGAGTCTCACAGACTTTCCTGTCCAGGCTTGCTTCCAGGTATGTTCCTGAGCAGCCTCCTGAGCAGCTAAGATTACAGGCATGAGCCACCAGTGCCCAGCAGATTCAAGCTTTTTTGAAGGCCTGTGCTCACATCATTGATCAGGCATCAAGAACCTAGAGTTTCCTGTTGTATTCAAGCAAGCAATTAGGTTTCCTTAAACCTCTGCCATTTTGTTTATGCTGTGAACAAAGGGGCTTTCCCTTTCTTATTTTTTTTAACATAATATTTCATTGATGTACAAATTACCACAAAGAACATTTCCTGAGGTTTGAATCCAATGAGTTTTGATTTTTAAAAAAACTCCCCCTTGTGAATCTATTTCCTAAGAGACGATAGATACCGTATAGTCCTCTCGCTTTAGAAGTTGCCTTCCTTGTCAGTTGTCACGGGAGACAGGGCTGTTCTGATTTCTATCATCATGATAGATTAGTGTGGGGCTTTCCCTTTCTATCCAGGCTGTCCTCTCAGATTTACAACAGGGAGAACCCTGCAGGCAGACAGTCTACTGGCAATCTGTCTGCTCCTTTACCTGGTTGATCTTGCCCTCATTCATCATGATACGGACACACAGCAGAAAAGCAAACATAAGCTTATGCTTCTCAAAAAGGCTGCGGCAGACATTGCTATAAAGGCTGTAGGTCAGGTAGCGGTTGATGTTGACGATGCGCTTCTTCAGGTTGTCTGCAGGACAGAGAGGTGATAGCAGAGCTCAGGAAGAGGGGAGAAGAAGAACCCAGGATCTAGTCCAGCCTATTCAGTCTTCCATCAGCTGGAGGACAGTCTGGGCATACCTGTGAACAGTTGTTAACAGTATAGAGGGCCCCAAGGAGGCTAGGGAGTAGTGGATTTGCCTTAGGTATCATAAGCTTAGTGTGAGAATATGTGCCAGTGAACATGGGTATGAGTTTACATGTGTCCCACAGTGGAAGTGTGCACATACACTCCTATTCAGGGTGGACCAGCACTACCTGCCCTCTCAGAGCTGGCAATGCCTGAGAGGAAGATGTTGAGGAACCACTCGAGGGAGTACTGGTACATGGGGTCCACGTTGGCCAGGTCAGATACACAGAAGAAGAGGATCTGGGTGCGGACAGCCACTGGTATATACTCCATGCGTGTGAGATCAATGTCCTTCTCTGTCTGCTCTGCAATCCTGACCTTGGCCTGCAGTTACAATGTGAGGCATGTGAAAACCCAGGTAGACTAGCAAAGAGCAGAAGGCAAAGGGGGGAATGGGGAAGGCTGAGGCTGGTGGGTTAAGATCGGGGAGCCAGGATTGTGGAGGTAAGGAGATGTAGGGAAAGGTATGGGTCAGATGGGGAGAAGTGGGAGTAGGCTTGGGGCAGGTGAGGAGAGGCGGCTGGGCATGCAGTTGCTGACCTGGATTTCAGCAGCTTTCATCTTGGAAGCCTCTAACACCTTGATGAGCTCCATGTCATCCACAGGGTTGCCCTCAGAGGAGCTTAGTCGGTAGAGGATCTGGTCTTCAATGTCCTTCAGCTCCTGACGCATCTTAGCATTGCTGATAATCAGCTGGTTCTTGGCCTCTTCCAAGTCAGGTCGCTCCTCAGCCACTACCTGGCCTAGTAGTTGGTCCTCTAGGCCACTGCCCAGGGGCAAGTGAAACCATGTTGGCAATGCATGGTAAGCTCTGCCTACTTATCTACCTGTGCCCTGAGTCTGCAAGAGCCCAGCATCCTTGCCATTGACAGCTTGAGAGGGCTGGCATCCATCTCAGGCTACAGAGATAGTGCAGAGGCTGCATTCAAAATAACAGTTCTGTTCTTAGACCTTGGGTGGGCCTCTGGAGTCCCACCAGGGGGTAGCTAGTTGGAGCTGGAATCCCTGAGCAATTCTTCCTGAACATGTGGGGGCTGGGGTGATCAAGAATGTGAGCCTTGACACAAAGCAGGCCTGTGGAGTAAGAGTTCCTAGGTGGAAATGAAGGCAGGTAGAAAAGGTGATATGATGCCCAAAAAGCCTTGGGATGAAGAGGAAGCTGGGGGACCACTGAGTAGGGAGACACAAGTCCCTGAGGTACTGGGGTAGGGGTGACCAAAGGGTAGCTGATATGAGGAGGAAGAATGGATGCTTAACAGGGCACTGGGTATGGGGCTTACCTGGGTGACAGGGTGAAATTGATGAGGGTGAGTTTAGTGGCAATCTCTGGCGTGTAGTGTGGGTTGGGAAGCTTGGTGGTGATGTACATCCTGAAGTCTTCATGGTACGGGATCACGGTGTCCCCCAGCTTCAGCACTGTGTTTCCCTGCTGCTTGTATGTCTAGGATGGGTGGGATGGGCAAGCACTGTGGCCCCAGCTTCATCTGTGTGGTGTAACAGATCCCTGTCCAAGACTCTAGCCCACAGCTCTCCCTCTCTGACAGGCCCACCTGCTTGAGCAGCACAGGCTCCAGGGCTGGGTCTAGCTCCTCTCCCACATTCTCCAGAAGGCATGGTTTGCCAAAGCGTATGGCATTCTCCATGCTGCGCAGGAAGTCTCGGTCACTCAGTTTGAACACATCCAGTCCATTTTCTTTCTCCTGTAGGGACAGGGGGGTGGTAAGGAAGGGTTAAGATTCAGCCTGGTGCTCAGCTGTTCCCCTGCTCCTGTTGGGCCTGACTGGGGTGGGGAGATAGCTTACCATGTTCTTGATCCATTTGTTGGCCTGGCTCTGAGGATCAATGAAGTGGGTCCAGCGCTGAGAGTACTGGTTGATAACTCCATTCTCCACTGACAAAGTGTCATTGGGGAGGCCAGCAATCTGGGGGAGGCCAGGTGTACTTGGGTCAGGGCTCTTGTTAAACAGTGCCACCTGGGACATCAGCTACTCCCAACCCCATGCTTTGGCAATGGACTTCATTCTTTATCTCACTCTTTGGATATAGAGGACAGGAGGCACTCTGGGCAAGGTCTTAAGTCTCTCCCAGAATCTCTGCCCTTCCTGAACCTGGGCTGGCTCCTGATGCCTTCCTCTGCTGGGTATTTCCGTTCTCATGCCTACTGCATCCTTAGTGACACTATTTTCACAGAGCACACACCCCACAGACCCTCTTGGCCTTTGCCTGTATTTGGCTTTTGGCCATTGGCTTCTGTCTATAGCATCTTTGTTACCTCTCTTTGCCAACTTTCCTGCCTTTTAGCCTCTAGTTCAGACATGACTTCTTTTAGGGAGCCTTTTTTTTTTCTAACCCTCACTGTGGATACTACTCCCTCATATTCTTTCACAAGTATCCCTGTCTTCTTCCCACATCCATGCCACACTTAACCCAGCTCTCTGTTTTTACTATGTTCCACCATCTTTCTGGGCCCAGGGGAGCCATCTCTGAGCCAGATAGAAAGGAAGGTAGGAGGGAGGCAGGTGCTTTGGGGCCCAGCCTTGTCACTTGTCACTGGGAAGGCACCTGCCACGAACGGATCTTCACGGGATTTCCCAATGTCCCAATCAGTGTGGGCTCAGAAGTGTGCGGGACCTTGTGAAGCGTGAGCTCCTTGACCCATTGTTCATACAGCATCGTGCGGTACTGACCCTAGGGAAATGCCAGATTAAAGATCACCACACCAGAGACTCCAGCCCCTACTCCACCTCCTACTCAACCACAGCTGAGTGTTTGTTTGGTTTTGTTTTTGTTGCCAGTCCTGGGGCTTGAACTTAGGGCCTGAGAACTGTCCCTGGCTTCTTTTTGCTCAAGGCTAGCACTGTACCTCTTGAGCCACAGCGCCACTTCTGGCCATTTTCTATATATGTGGTGCTGAGGAATCGAATCCTGGGCTTCATGTAATAGAAGGCAAGCAGTCTTGCAATTAGGCCATATTCCCAGCCCCCACAGCTGAGTGTTGCACCCAGAAATTCAAACTCAGACATGAAGCAGACACCTGCCTTTTGCACCTACTTGCTCAGATTCCACAAACCTCAGCCTTTTATCTGTGAAACAACACTAACATCTTCCCTTAAGAATTGAATGTGAGGATTGGATAGGACACATAATGAAGCATTTAGAGGGGTGCCTGAAACATACAAGTATACACGTGGGGCTCTCCTATGTTCTCACTAGAAGGTCAGCTCCCAAGGGCAACTCTTCTAGCTGTTCTGGGCATTGCTATGTGCCCAGTGCCTTCCTGTCCTTCATTCAGTGAGGTAAGAGCACCCCATGGGCTGCCCTCCTGGAGGGAGGTGAGGCTGGTCAGAAGCTGAGCTGGGAATCCTTACCGTGAAGGGGCCCAGGTAGGCCACAAAGCCAGAGGCCACCAGCACATCACCAGAGATGTTGATGAGCATGTGATCCAAGTTTTCCACTGTGTCTTGCCAGCGTACCTTCTCGTCCGACAGTCCATTGATGAGCTACAGAGGCAGCCCCATGACATGAGTGCTGGGAGGCTGGCTTGAGGGCTGGGGCTGGTCCTACCTGCAGCAGCCCTGGTGGGTGCTGAGTGGGGTGTGAACAGCCACCCTAGAACCCCCCACCCCAGGCCTTTCTGGCCTGTGTTGAGAGGTCGCATGAATGGGTTTCATGGAGGAAAGGCAGCACACCTTGTCTGCACGGCCCAGCCGCTGCTCACACTGCTCACACTTTAGCTCCAACTCTTCCTTCTTGGCAACACATTCTCGGTACTTGGCCTGCATTGTGGCGATGCCATCCTCTACCTCATGAAGGCGCTGCTTTGCCTCCTCCAGGATCTGCTGTGTCACATCCAGGTCATCCTGGGCTTCCCGCAGGGCTTGCTGAACACAGAGAGAGGGGCTGGTCAGCTCACTACAAGGACCTGGGAAGGAGAGCCTGCCCCCCTCCAGCTCTGACCCATCCTCACCCGCTTGGGCTCCACAGCCTTGGCCACAAAGTGGTACTTATGCATGGCGCGCACCCACTGGCAGATAGATGTGCAGGCCTTGGACACCTTGGCAATGGCAGCAGGCTGGAATTCATCATTGTCGATGTACGGCTGGATGGCTTTGATCACCACGTCCCCAATGTTGTCCTGGAGTGGGGGCCATGGGCTTTAGGAAGCTGCTTCCCAAAGGGGTCAAGGGTGGGCTCTGTAGGGAAGTGAGGTCTCTGAGGCCTCTGTTCCTGCTTCTAGGCCCTGTATCCTCTGTAGGCCCGCATGCAGTACAGCATTAGCCTTATAGAGCAAACACAACTCAGAAAGTCTGGCCCAGATAAGGAATTTCTATGTCCCTAGTATTTTACATAAACTTTTCTGATGCCTCAAGATATGACAATCCACAGGTCCTATCTTTTAAAAATGCATTTAAAAGCAAGAGCTTCTGAGAGTGAGAATGTCAGAAGATAGGAGAGAGACATGAGTAGTTCTGGTGTCCCAGAGAACCTACCACATTCAGGGGCTCATGACAGATCCAGGAGTCTGTGTTGCTAACAAACTCCCATGATCAGAGTTTGGGTGGGCCCAAAGGAACCTGAGCTTGTGGTTTCTTGTCTGATGCTATTAAGCCAAGCCACTGTCTCTACTGAGCATGTGAGGTGTTTAGCTCTTGACCCTGACCTGATAATAGAGAGTAGTCCAAGTGGGACAAGAAACCACTTCTGAGCTAATATCTGGGCTGGAGAGGAGGACTCCCTGAAGGGACTGTGGACTCCTAACCACAGTGCTGCACGTGGCCCAACAGTAAGACCCCCAGATGAACAAACAGAGAAACCCAGAGACATACAGGGAAAGCTAAACCTCAGGTGCTGAGGCTGGGGGGGGGGGTGGGTGGGGAAATGATACAGAGCAAATGGTAAATGTGTAGGTCAAGGCCATTAGCCCAGAGGAAAAAAGGCCTTGGAATGACTAGAAGTGGCACCCAGTGGGCACAAGCCTGCCCTGATCCTAATTTCCTCAATGCACACTTGCAAGCAGATCTGCCTGTTACCTCACCAGACAGCTCCTTAGGACAGGGTCATGGAGCTGGCAAGATTATATGACTCAGGGCTGGGGATATGGCCTAGTGGCAAGAGTGCTTGCCCCGTATACATGAGGCCCTGGGTTCCCCAGTACCACAAACACAGAAAAAGCCAGAAGTGGCGCTGTGGCTCAAGTGGCAGAGTGCTAGCCTTGAGCAAAAAGAAGCCAGGGACAGTGCTCAGGCCCTGAGTCCAAGCCCCAGGACTGGCCAAAAAAAAAAAAAAGATTATATGACTCACAGGACACTGTATGCTGTTGGAGAAATGGCAGCCAGAGAGGACAAGGGCCAAAACACATGTCGACACTCTGGTAGAGTAGGCTCTTCTTAGCTTTCTTGCTCTGCTGGACAGGTTTTTATCCCCTGGCTGGCCTGCTTACCTTGTCAAACTTGAAGAGGCCCTCAAGAAAGCGACCTGGGTCCTGCAGAAGCCCCTTGCCTGGCTCCCAGTAATCATCTACTTTGGTGCCTGGCTTCTCTCCAGGCACCTTCTTGGGCTTGATACCCTTCATGATGCACACAGCTTCTATGACTAGCTTCACACCTGGGGGTGGCCGCTGCATTGCACGCACCTATAGGCAAAATCACATTAGGGAAGGGAGGCCCCACCAACCAAGTCCTTATTGCCACAGGACCAAAGGCATACTCAGATTCTTTGAGATCATACTTAACCAGTAACTACCTGGTACACAGAGGGTAGGGCAGGCATCTAGGGTCTATTCTTGCTTCTTGGCACATGGTTCTCAAAGGATGTATGGAGAGTGGGTCTGGAGACACCCCTAGGTCCCAAGAAATGAGAGAGAGAGAGAGAGAGAGAGAGAGAGAGAGAGAGAGAGAGAGAGAGAGAGAGAGAGAGAGAGAGAGAGAGAGAGAGAGGATACCTACCTCGGTCACATCATTCTTGTTGAGGTTGCGGAGGCTGGCCAGGGCTGCATCCAAGGCTGGTAGAGCCTCATCCAGATCTTTCTGAGCATCATCAGCAATTGCTTGAGCCTTCCTGGCTTTCTCATTGGCCTTGTTCTCCTCAGCCTGTACTGAATTTCGGGTTTCCTCAGCAATAGCTGTATCTACCTAGGAAAAAGATTACGTCCAGCAGTTGAGACAGGCATGCCTTGCTGTTCTTTCTCCTCTGCATCTCAATCTTCCAGGAAGGAGATGAGGATTGGGAGATCCTATTCTCCAAGGGCCCTCCCAGAGATTTGGGAGGGCCAGGAAATCTTTTCACATCCCAAAATTTACCATGAAGTTCAGGGGCTTTTAAGCTTTAACATACCCACTGATTGGAGCAGTGCCCCAAGCCCATAGGGCATTTTGTACATGTCAGAGAAAGAAATTTTTATTTCAGTCGACTGTGGGGTTGAACTTGGGGCCTAGGTACTGTCTCTGAGCTCTTCAGCTCAAGGCTAGAGCTCTACCACTTGAGCCACAGTGCCACTTCCAGTTTTCTGGTGGTTAATTGGAGATAAGAGTCTCACGGACTTTCCTGCTGGAGCTGTCTTCGAACTGAATCCTCAGATCTCAGTCTCCTGAGTAGCTAGGATTATAGGTGGGAGCCACCATTGCCCGGCTTTTTTTTTTTTTTTTTTGTGCCCATCTTGGTGCTTGAATTCTAGGCTGGGACTTGAACTCAAGGCCTGAACCCTGTTGATGAGCTTTTTTTTTTTTTTTTTTTTGCTCAAGGCTAGTGTGCTATCAGTTAATCCACAGACCTACTTCCCCACCCCATCCCCCCCCTTTTTTAATAAGTCTCATGGACTTTCCTGTCTGGGCTAGCTTCGAGCTGCAATCCTCAAATCTCAGCCTCCTGAGTAGCTGGGATTACAGGCATGTCAAGCAAAAGGTACTCTTACTTTCTTTCAAGAGCATGGCACTTTACTGCTGCTAGAAAGCTATAATGAGTGTACAAGTCGGTTATGTCTGCTAGGGAGGCTGGAGCCCTCATGCTGTGAGAAACCTATACATTTGCCTGTGACATGAAATTGTTCTGACCAAGCATTTCTCACACAAATGTAGGACTGCTGAATAAAGATACACAAAAGCTAAAAATCTGTTGATTACAGATGCTAAACATCCTCAGATAGGATTGCACATCTGGCAGAGGAGTCAAGGAGTATCCTAACCTTGATCTGCTCCATAGTAGACATTGTGTCCTTGGCAGCCTCCTCCAGCATGGGACGCATGATCTCCAGCTCTTCCTGCATCTTGGCCACATCCTCAGATGTACGCAGCAGCTGGGGCAGGGGGAGGGATGGGACAGAGAATAAATTAGGTATGGCAGGGATCAGTAAATCAGCATGCTGGGGAGAGGGCCCTGCTATACCACTCTCATTCAAGGCATCTATGTAGCCCAGTGGGTCCCAGAGGAAGAGGCCTAGTCCCCTGAGAAATCTGTGGAGGTATCCTGATTTGGCTTGCCCTGGGCTGATAAGTTCTATTCTTAAATGGAAGGAATCACCTGTTTCAATCCCTTGGTCTGCAGTCACCTGCAGTCGTGGGTCACCTGGCATTAAAGACCCAGTAGACAGAACCACAGGCAGTTAGCCATTGTCTACAAGGTCTCTTCAAGCTCACCTTGTCTAAGCCACTCTTCATACGGTTTTTTGCAGTTTTCACCTCCTGTTTCTTCTGCCCAATGAGGATGGAGAATATGTTGAGCAATTCTAAATAGCTCTTGGGGGTCACATAGTTGTGGCGTGCAAGTTCGGCCAGGTACTCAACACACTTCTTGGACACTGACTGGTGGATATACACGCAAACCTGAATCTGTGAGGGGAGAGTCCACTGATGCGGATCTTGTAGAATCCCCAACAAGGATGGGGCACTGAGTACCCTCACAAAGCTCCTGCAGCCTGATACCAAGGGTGGGGACATGTCAGCAACCTCCAAAGCTCATGCTTTCCTAAGTTCCTCACATCCTCCAGGTCAAGGTTTCCTCTTATGTAGATGAAAACCCCAAGGTTCAGAAAAATCAAGGACAGTGTTGGTTTTGAATGTGGACCCCAGATGTCTCCGAGCTGTGGCTGGATGGCCTGTGACAGCTGCTATGTCCTGCCTGCCTCTGGGTGCAAAGGTTCTGTTCCCGCAGAGGTTGCATTTAGGGGGAGGGAAAGTATAAGGAAGGCCAGAAACTAGCTAGGCAGGGAAATGTGGGTTCATCCTAGTTTTGGGCCCTCAGGGGGCAATCATCCTTTGAGGATGAACCACACAAATCTAGGCAAACCCATTTTTTGTGGTCTCTGGAGTTATGTTAGGAGGTTCTTGGAAGAAAACTGCCACAAAACCCTCAGGGCATGATGGAGACAGTAATCATGTAGCTATGTGCCAAATATTGTGCCCATACTTTTATAACCCATGGCACTCCCCATTTCTCAAGTGAGGGACTGTGTCTTAGACAGGTAAAGTTGTGTGACCAGACTCACTGTTGGTGGCTAGCCTGGACACTCACCCAGCCTCTAGGACTCTTGAGCCTATACCCCAAATGAAGCAGTTTGCCTTGAAAGCTTACACTTCATCAAAACACCTACCAGTCCTTCAATTATTTCTGAAGAAGATTCCAGTTCAGGGATCTCATTCAGGAACCTGGTGGCCACAGATTCCAGGGCCTCTGCTGGCCACTCGTTAAACCAGTCGATGGTACAGCAGTTGACGAGGGAGGGGAATTGCCTTAGGCGAGCTCGGAAGACCTCTCCAATAGGGCTGGGGAGAGGGACAGGTACCCAAATGAGAACCAGAGATAATGACTTAGGCCCCCAGGAACCAGAGTCCTTCCACATTCCTATAACATGGCAGTCAGAATGTAACAGTACAGGTCATTCTCTCCTTAGAGAGACCTGCTTTCAGCCTAATGAAAGTGTATTTCTAACAAAATAAACATTCTTTTTTTTTTGCCAAACCTGGGGCATAAACTCAGGGTCTGAGCACTGTCTCTGGCTTCTTTTGCTCAAGGCTAGCACTCTACCTCTTGAGCCACATCAGCACTTCCGGCTTTTCCTGTGGTGCTGAGGAATCGAACCCAGAGCTTTATGCTAGGCAAGTACTCTACCACTAGGCCACATTCCCAGCCCCAAATAAACATTCTTACCAGAGAGCTAGCAAGCAAGTGAGAGACAGAGAGAGAGAGAGACAGAGAGAGACAGAGAGAGAGACAGAGAGAGAGAGAATAACAGCACAATAACCTGGTCCCAATACAGTGGTGGCCAGGCCTGGGCCATGGCTCATCTCAGGCCTAAATCTCCAAGTCTCTAGCATTCCTGGGGCTTGCCCCACCAGCCCAGTCTTGCAGCCCTATTGTGGTCTGGTGACAGCTGCCTATACCTCATGCACAACACCATGTGGATGTTGTTTCGCACACGCCCAGTGTAGGCAGCTACGAGGTTAGCCTTGGTGGGCTGCAAACCCTGCTCCTGGATATAAGGCCGCATGGTGCTGACAATCTGGTCCTGCTCATCAGCATTGTAGAGGTTGGGAATGTCACCTGAATTCAGGACATTGTTGATGTCCTCCAGGAAGGACTCATTCTTGATCTGGAGAAAGACCAGGGTTGGGAGCTCAGTCTTTATGATGGTCCCTATACATGGACTCCATGAGCATATCTCACTGGACCTTCACAACAGCCCCAGTTACAGATAGGAATATTATAGATCAGAGAAGACTAGGGCCACTTGAAGGACTGCATAAGTCACAGCCCAGGATGTGCTCTCAGTCTTGCCCTGTAAGAGAAGCTGTGGAAGGAACTTGGGTCCTAGGTAGAGGTATGGCACCTGCCTGTTTCCTTCCCAGTTTTCTTCCATGCCTTGGTTTACCCACAAGAAGAAATTGTGGCTCCTGGTAGGAATGGCTGGCTTGGGTCAAAGGACACTTCACTTTCTTAACTGACTCAATGATTATCAACCTCACTTCCCAAGCCTCACCCTAACCTCCAGCTGGGTTTAAGCACAGCACTATTTATCTTGCGGCCTTGGAGCTATAGTCTTTCTCCATCACTTAGAGACCTGTAGAGAGGCCTTAAGCCCAGGAAGCAGCTATGGTCCCACATATTTTGGGTCAAACCCTCTTGTAGGAAGTGGTTGGCCATGGTACCAGAAGCCTTTACCTTTTTTTAAAACCATCTATGCCCCTTAGCTCTGAGAAGTAGGATTTGGTTCTGTATGCTTGACTAGACCATCTGTGGCT
This sequence comes from Perognathus longimembris pacificus, assembly GCF_023159225.1. Lineage (NCBI taxonomy): Eukaryota > Metazoa > Chordata > Mammalia > Rodentia > Heteromyidae > Perognathus > Perognathus longimembris. The sequence goes on from NC_063170.1 coordinate 37,678,782, forward strand.
CCACCTTGTCCTTCCAGTCCATCCTCAGGTCTTCCCTGACTGGTAGTGAGCTGGGCATGAAGGACTGACCACCTTGGCAAGATGCTACACTAGGAAAGTATTGTGCCCAGCCCACCCTGAGCCCTGCTCATGACTGTGAGAGGGGTACCTGGGTATCTGAGAACAGGAAAGTGATGGGCAGATTCTGCAGGCCAGCCTTGAGCAGGACCTTCTTAACATCTTCACGCCACTCAGACATGCCATAGTTTTTGGACAGCTCAATCTGGAAGCACTCATACTCAGCCCTGGAGGCAGAGTTTGCATTAAGACCATGCCAGGGGATATGAGACCAGGCACTGATAAGTCTGGGAGGGGGGTATACATGCCTCACCCAATCTGGAATTTTGCTCCCATCCTGGGCAGATTCTCCAGGTCCTGAACTTGCTTCCCTGCTTCCTGACCTTTGCTCAAGCTATTATCTCAGCCAGGAATATCTTTCCCTTCTCTTCTCCCAGCTCTTATTCTGCTAGCAGATCCAAAGACACCTCCCCTAGGAAGCCTTCTAGGAAGCCTGCGTCACTATCTCCATCCCCTACAGCACCACAAGGAACTACTACTGCTTCTCCTGGGGGCCTCACTCCCACTGTTAGGCTGGGTGGATTTGACTCAGTCCTACCCCAGGCTTCCTATGAATACAGACAGACTGGACCAGTCATCCTCTACCCACTAAGCCTGGGGGGCCTTACATGTGGGAAGCAAGCAGTGTGAGGGAGCTGCGGCCGCTGCCACCCACGCCCAGCAGGAGGGCATTGCCCAGTGCTTGGCGCAGAGTGCGGCTGATGCGGCAGATGTGGCTCATTGCATCCATGAAGAGGACCAGCTTCAGCTTGGCTGTGTTGATCTGGTTGTAGTCCTCCATGTACTCCTCGATCACATGCATCATCTGGGAATGGAATGGAAGAGTAGAGTCTCCTGCTTCCCTCCCTGTCCTTCTCTGTCCAGACTAAGAAACACAAGGACCGAAGACAGGCTGAATGTTTTCCCCTACAGACTCAAACCCAAGCAGATGCCTTAAATATTCCAGGGCAGTACTAAATCAGTTACTAATTTAGGTTGTAACATGAAATAATGAAAGAGCCATCCTGTAGTTCCCTATGGAAAAGCTAGCTCCGGCTCCCCAGAAGAGTTCTCTAAACTCTCACATAAACTCCATCTGGACACACAGGGTATCTTGTCTCACTGTGCTCCACAAGGAAGTTGTATCGCAGTCTGTATGTAAGGTCTCCTGATTGTGTGTGTGTGTGTGTGTGTGTGTGTGTGTGTGTGTGCTCGCATATTCGCACGCGCGTGCATGGAAGTGGCACTGTGGCTCAAAGTGGGAAAGTGCTAGCCTTGAGCAAAAGAGCTCAGGGACAGAGCCCAGGCCCTGAGTTCAAGTCCCATGGCCAACAAAAAAGAAAGTAGACCCAGAAGTCAGGTGCCCATGGCTCATGCTTGTAGCCCTAGCTACTCAGGAGGCTGAGATTTGAAGAGGACAGTTGAAAGTTATCCCAGGCAGGAAAGTCTATGAGATGCTTATCTCCAATTAACCACCAAAAAGCTGGAGTGGTGGCTCAAGTAGTAGAGCACCAGTCTTCCAGTCTTAAGTAGAAAAAGCTAAGGGACAGTAAATAGTCCTTGAGTTCAAATCCTAGGACCAGCATAAAAAAAGAAAGCCCTACTTATGAAAATGGAATCCCTCTGTACATCAGCTTTTTTATAATAAGAAAAATATTAAAATTAAAAAGAAAGAAGGAAGAAATGGGGAAAAGGAAAGAAGGAAAGAAGGAACAGAAGGAGGGAGGGAGGAAAGAAGGAAGGAAAGAAAGAACTCCAGGCCTTAGGGTCAGGAGTGACACCTTCAGGGCTCCTGAAAGGCTCACCAGGTTGCACAGATCCTGGGACCCTAGGAAAAATCCTTGGGAATTATGAGAGGACACTTGAGGAACAAAATAATCAAGGAACCCATTGCAGCCATGTACCTCTGAGGCCACAAAGTCTTCATTGCTCTCTATGAGTGGGAATGGTTATACCTCAAGTGGGCTTGGTGTGTCACTGTCTCAGGTGAACCCCAGGCTTATTCTCCGACAGGCTGAGCAGTGCCTTGGATCACTGTCCTGACCTTCTGCTCTGGTGTGGTGATCTGTTAGTAGGGTCCTGGGGCCCAGGAGGCAGACTAAAAAGAACCTACCATCCATGAACCCCTCACCTTACTCTCACTGGTGATGAGCTCATAGGACTTCACGTCTGCGCCTGGTGACATGAAGTCCCCATACAGAATGGGCTGGAAGGGGCAGACCTTGTTGAAGGGCACCTCCCACTGCTCCATGCGGCTCTCGAGAAGATTGTCGAACCAGGTACGATCTTCCTCATTCACCAGTCGGTCACGGAATACACGGCAGTTCTCATGATACCACAGTCTCAGCAGCTGCACTTTGTCCTGAGGGCACCCCCGAATCAGTCTCACATCCTCAGGCATCTTTCAAAGTACCCAGGGGGAATGAGGTGTATAGGAGCCCAAGTCCTTGGATTCCTGCCTGGGCCAGACTCCCCAATAAGCCAATCAGGGCCATGTGCAAGGGCTTCTGGGAAGTATGTCTACCAACTGACTGAAAGTGGACTTTACCTCCAGCTCTAGCACCACTGAGCCAATCATAGCCCCCGCCAGCATGTAGAGATTCACTTGCTGGTTATCACTGCCTCAGAGTCATCACTTTCCTCTCTTTCAGCTCCTGAGACTCCAAGCCCAGAAGAAGTCCTGATTTTTCCTTCCACCTTCCTGACACTCCACATCTACCTATGCAGAAATCCCTGTCAATCTCTTTTAGAATCTGCTCCTCTGTTTTTGTCTCTGTTACTCCCTCTGCCCTAGCTTCTCTGCCTCTCCCTGGGTGACTAGACCACCTTTGGGAGGCCCCAGGCTTTTCTTTTCACCCCTTTGCTATGAACTGGGCAGGCCCAGGGTCTGATTCTGTTTTGTCCCCCAGAATCCTCAGGCTGTACAGACATTGTCTGACTAGGCAGTGGCTCTATATGGTTCCCAGCAATCTTTAGGAAGAAAGTGAAGCTACACACTGGACAGTGTCTGAAGACACCTTGTTTGCTTACTTCCACAAGGCTATCACAAATATACTAGTTCAAACACTCACTTTCTTACTTGTCCTGGCTCCTTCTTTTGTACAATCCCTCTGTCAAGGCCACTACTCCAGGCATGAGTTTGGCCCACAAGATAGGGCTCAATGCACAACTGAAGGTGCCCTCAAGAGCCCTAGGCTCTTCTTTATGGCCTGGCTCATCAGGGCCAGAGGGTGTTTGGTTGGTCAGGAAGGCCTAAAACTGGGGAACCCAGGGAAGGTGACAAAGGCAGGATGGACACTTGGGAGATGGCCTGCTGGATCCTCACCTCAACTTTGGCTGGGTCGGCCATGAGTATGCCCTGGAAGACCTTGGAGAGGTCTCTCAAGTTGAAGGTATAGTGGGACTTTGCTGGAGTGGGCAGCAACTGGGAGGTGATGGTGGCATACACCATGATGGTAGCTTCCACGAGGGGCTCTGTGAGATTAGCGATATGGGGGGCTCCAGCTGTGGGGACAGGAGAATGGCCTGGGTCACCTTACACAAGTTCTGCCCTCCCTGTGCTAAGTTCTCCTCAAGATTCCTTTCCCTGGTCTTGGGCTAGGATTCCACTCACTACTTAGCTCTATCTTAGATGCCTTCGTTGCGAGAAGATCTTCTTGATGCCTGCACCTCGGAGTAGGCATCTCCTGCTCTGAGCACTTTGCTTTTATGTCTTGCTACTGTGCACCAATGCTGAGATGCAGTCACAGAAATGTGGGCACTAGTGGGCTCAGTGCTGGGCAGACTCTTACTATCTTGCTTTATCAGACTGTGCTGAACATGCTAGCTCTGTACTCCACATGGGGAGGGGTCATTTGATCTGCACAGGCTTCAGGAGTATTTAATGGGAGGTGTGGAGTGACCTGGAGTCAGTCCAGGTAGACCTTCGGGGCTGGGAGCTGCTGCAACTTCCAGCCTGAATTTTATCAACAAACCCACTGGCTTGTCAAAAAATTATCCTATTCTTCGCTAGAAGCCAAAATTCTGTTAGGGGGAAATTGAGGTGGAAAAAGCCCTAGACATAAGAAAAAAGGCAAGGTAGTTCACACTTGTAATCCTAGCTATGTAGGAAACTGAGATGTGAGGATCAAGGTTTGAAGCCAGCTTTGGCAGACATATCTGAGACTTGTCTCTAATTAACTACTAAAAGCCACACATGGAGTTGTGACTTAAGTAGTAGAGTTCCAGGCTTGAGTGAAAATGCTTAGCAAGAACATAAAGCTGAGTTCAAGCCCTAGTACTGGTACAAAAAGAAGAAAAGAGAAGAAAAACTGGAAGGGGCAGGAGTAGGGCATTTATGAACATAGGTTTGTTTTGATGCCAGGCGTAGACACCGGGCATAGTATCTGCAGAGCAGACACTCCTCATCCTCAGCAAGCTGACATTCTTATCTTGGAGATAATGAGTAGGTCAATAAGTAAAAGAGATAATGATCAAGTAATGAGTGCCACATAGGAACTTGCCGCAGAAATAGAGGTTTGGAGAGTATCAGGGAGTATTGGGGGCAGTCCAGAAATTCTTGGGGTGGCATCATTGAAAAGGAGGACATGGAAGCCAAAGCCAAAGAAGTGACAGACAAGCTTGCACATAGCTGGGGGTGGGGGGTGTTTCAGGCAGAAAGCATAGCAAGGGCAAAGGACCACAGGTAAAACCATGACTGGGGAGCTAAAGATCAGTGAGGAGGGGCTGTGTGCAAGGAATGGAGACAAGAGAGGTGCTGAGGAGCGCAAGTAAAGTTTTGCCAGCCAGTCTTGGGACTTGGAGTTCTTGCCTAGATGAGACAATTGAGCAGAGGAGAACCAATGTCTTACAATTTTTTTTTCTTTCTTATCAGGCGTGCAGCTTGAACTCAGGGCATGGGAACTGTACCTGAGCTCTTTTGCTCAAGGCTAGTGCTCTACCACTTTGAGCTGCAGTGTCACTTCCAATTTTCTGGTGGTTAATTGGAGATAAGAGTCTCATGGACTTTCCTGCCCAGGCTGGCTTTGAACCGTGGTCCTCAGATCTCAGCCTCCTGAGTAGCTAGGATTATAGGTGTGAGCCACCAGTGCCCAGCCTACAAATTTTTTTTGAAACACAGCTAATTATATTGTTCAGGCTGGGCTCAAATTTATGGGCTCAACCTGTCCTTATACTTTAGCCTCATAAGTGGCTCAAATGGTAATTTATAGCATCATGCCTAGCTTGTTTTCATGTTTTAATGGATCCCTCTGGCAGCAAGTAGAAGATGGAGCATAGGCATGTGAAGGCAGAAGCCAAGAGACAAGGGAAGGGGCTGTTGTAACCACTGGTAAGCATAATCAGGGATAGCTTCTTCAAGGAGAACTATCAGATCTATTGGATGAGGTGAGGCATGAGAGGAAGAGGGAAAGAGAGGGATTGAAGATGACATCAAGATTCCTGTTTTGAGTACCTGGAAGGATGGAGCTGCCATCACCTGAGATGGGAAGACTGGGTGAGGCATCCAAGAGTTTGGATTTGGGTAGTCTGAGATGCCCAAGAGACACAGAAAGGTATGGAATTAGGCTTTCTGGACTAAGGTCTGGGCTGGATATGTGAACTTGGATGTTGTTGGCACAAAGATGGTTTTTACTACCAGAGGTAGGATGAGATTGTCTGAGGAGAGTGTAGTAGAGGCTGCAGGTAAAAGTGTCCAATAAGGAGCACCAGGGAGGGAGAAGGGCCTGGGAGAAACCATGAGAAGGAAAAGCTACTTGCAGAGCAAAGGAGGACTGAGATTTGATCATGTTATGGCCACTGGTGACAAGAACATTCTCAGTGGGCAGAGGAAGGTAGGAGAAGAGGCTGATGCTTGTGGAACATTTTTTTTTAAATTTTTAAGGAGTTTTGTTATCAAGGTAAGTGGAAAAGTGGGGTGATAGCCCAGGGTGAGTGGGAAGGTAGCTGGCTAAGACAAGGTTGTTTTGTTGTAGTTAAGATGGGAGAAATTGAGACTTATTCAAGTGCCAAGTAGCCCAGTAGAGCAGGGCATGCTGGGATTGGGGGCCCTGCTGTGGGTCTTGCCCTCCAGAGGAAAGCTTGGCCAGCTTCAGGAAGTCCATTCCCAGTCCAAGTGAAAGGACAAGGTCACAAGAGAAGCTGGATGAAAGTGTGGAGGCCCAAAGGAGCTCAAAGGTCTCCTTCAGTAAAGAGAAGGGGGGAAAGAGGTGGCTACAGATGACAAAGCCTAAAGTGGGCAGCTACACTGCAGTGATGACTGACAGATGAGAGTTGCACGAGGCTGCCACACAAGGTGTATTGACCATCACCTTTGTTTCCATGAGGAGTTGCATGTCTGCTCCTAGCACATGCTCCTTGCAGAAGGCTGGCTCTCCTTTGAGTTGTGGCTGTGGCTTTGTCCACAGGGTGGGGTTTTTTGGTCCCTTTTATCCACTTATCTTTCATTTCCTGAGAATTTACTATTAGTTGATACCCATGCAGGTACTGGAGGTCCGAATGATTATACAAATAGATCTGGGAACCTAGGATGACAGTTCTTGTCACCAGCCTTTGCGTTGGTACCTATGTGAGCCCAAGAAGCATCCACCATGGCCCCTGGTCCTAGCCTCAGCATACCTAACCATACCCAACCCTGGGGCTCCCTGTACAGGCCCCTCTCCCGTCTAGGCCCTCCCAGGCCTCTCCCCAAACCTTACTTACGCACAGGCTCTCGGTAACTTTTTTCTCCAAGGAGTCCATCTGGAGGGTTGAAGGAGAAAAATGGGAATCAGAATCAGAGGCCCCTTCCCTACACCTTGGCTAGCTATACTCAGATAGGAAGCTGTCCACCACCTTTCCATCCCTCCTTAGAACACTGTGTCCCACACTCCCAAGCTGAGTATGCAGGGAAGTCCTGGCTCATAGCCTAGGCTCAGGCCAAAGAAGGCCTAAGGTTCATCACTTACCACTTGGCATAGTGCAAAGTAGAGTTCCATGGTTAGAATGTGTTCTGGGTGAGAAGTGGGCTGGTGAGGAAGTAATATCCTAGGGTGGGCTTTTCCCAAGCCCCAGGAAGGCACCATGAGCATTTTGTCTATTCTGTTTTGGTGGCTTTCACTCAGGTTTCTGGGTAAACACTAACATGTACATGTATGTATGCATACAGGTGAATTCATGCACACACACACACACACACATATCTCACTGTTTCATTCTAGATATTCCATGTGCCATTATCTTACTTAATCCTCTACTTAGAGTGATAGGTATTCATATTCTCGCTCATTTTACAGATGAAGAAATTGGGGTCATAATGGCTCCTGAGCTTGGCAAAGGTAACAGCTGAGTATGGGGTGAAGCTGAGCTTGCAGTTAATTAAGTAAGCAGTCCTGCCACTTGGTCCTGTCCAGTGGACACCCAGCTGTCCTTGGTGTGGTACCTGGCGTAGGCTTCTGCCTTGGACCATAGTTTCTCTTATCCACCTCCCTCCCCCACCAACTCACTCATCCAACATCCCAGGATGGTAGAGAAGATGCGTGTCTGGCTGACCTCATCCATCTCAGTGAAGGACAAGTAGTTGAAGTGACGTGTCAGCCTTGCAGTTATGGCATTCCGGCCTCCCCCTGGAGGGCCCATGGCACAGACAAAGTTGATGTCCACCAACTTCTTGAAGGCTCCTGAGTGGGGGCAGGAAGTCAGGAAGGGCCCTGCCCAGGACTGCATTATGATTTTTGTGGGCTTTCTTCCCCATGAAAATATATATGAATTAAAAAGGATAATTTCTAACAGCATTGGTATAATAACAAATATGTTCAGACATAAAAATTTTCTTTGGTCTAAAATTTCATTGTCTCCAATTTTAAAAGAAGTTAAAACATTTTTGTGGGCCCCTAAACATGTTGTATGACCCTTAACTCTACTGTACTCTTGCCCAACACACAGCAGCCCAGGCTGGTACACACCGATGATCTTGCGGTCGTACCAGCCACTGTGGTCCATCCACTGGCGCAACAGCTCAATGGGTGGCTGTGCTCCATACGTCTCCAGGGCTGGCATGTTTAGGTCATCAATGAAGAAAATAAAGTTGCGCCCAAGGGGTGGCCCGAATACACCTTTCCGCCTGCAAAAGGGGTTAAGTGAGCCCAGTACCCATAGGCACCAGGCCCTCCAAGAATCCAGACGACAATGCCTCACTAAAAGTTAGCCTCTTCCAGATTTCCAGACCTCATGTTTAGTCTTCTGTCTTGTTCTGAACATTATGGAACATCAGGGACTGGTTGATCTGTGTGTGAGCTCCCTTAAAGGAGTCTTGCCCCCAGGCAAGTGGATACTAGGCATCTCCCAGACAGGAACCTAGCCTTACTCAAGTGCCCACCTCAGGCTAAGTGCCCACTGGAAGGCTCTGAAGGAATCTGGACAGAGGGAGAGCTCTGGAAAAGTCTGTGAGGGAACCCAGTGTCCCTTGAGGAGCCCTTAGCTCCCAACAGGAGGCTCCTGTCAAACCCAGAGAATCATTCAATAGAGCGCTGACTACAACTGAGGAATTAACAAAGAATTTCCTGCCTCTTGTCCAGCTTGCTGTCGATGAGGTCCTGGGTCTGGTTAGCTGAAGTGCGGGCTGAGAAGGTAAGGAAATGGCTGATGTACTCTAAAGGTAGGTTCTTGAGAAGCTTGTCGGAAATGGTCATAGTCTTCCCTGTGCCTGTTGGCCCAATGCACAGCACCTGGGGGAGTGGAGATTGGGCAGTCATGCACAGAGAGAGCTGCCACTTCATTGATGTGGGAGGCCCCAGCTTGGGCTGGCACAGTAGGGGCACTCACAGGCTTTCGGTTGGTCAGCAGCATGCCCAGCAAATAGGACATCTGCACAGTGTCCATGGTGGGCACAATGATGTTGGAGTAGCTGGTATCTGGTATCATGGTGAATGGAGCTGAGGAGTCCATCCACTTCACCCAGGAAACCTGGAACCACAGCTGGCTCAGGGTGTGTCTGAAACCCCTTCCCACCCCACTCCTGGCTGCTATCTTCCTGTCAAGTGCAATAGGAGGACAAAAAATTATGTTCCTGAGCCTTGCTAAGAAGGCCCAAAGAGGGGTTGCTTCTGACAGAAATAGAAACTTCTATGCCCTGATCTCTGCGTAAGGTAGGTGACTCACAGCATAAACCACTGGAATGGAGGAACTCTGAATCCAGCTGGGCAGGTAGGAGCTCCCTTCCTGGAGCTGTCAAAGTGACAGCTTTCCTCTACACAGACATCTTAGGTTGAGGATACCCTAGGGACTGCCATCCTTAGGTCTCTTCAAAAAGGCAATGCTCTGGGAATTAGACAGCCCCAAATGCAAAGGTGCTTGTTTAGTCTCAGGATAACCAATGAGTATGAGGTGAGAACAAAGAGTATTGGCATCTGAGGATGCTGAAGGCCACCTGGCTCCGTCTCCCCACCATCCCTGCCTCCATGAATCCCTTCATCCATAGCCCTAATCCAACTTGCAGATTTCCCTCAATGGTCTATGGTCCAACCAACATGTTCAACTGGGGACGTTTCTAATTGTTAGACCCAAATGTGTCCTGCAAGCCTCTAGTGAGACCTTGCAAAAGTGTAAGGTCTCTACAGACCCTCTCTGCCCCTTCTTCACCAGGTCTGGGATCCTGACATTGGAATAATATGGGCTGATAATAGGGATGGCTCCCTGGGCCCCCAGGAGCTCATTTCCTGGGAAAATGGTGATATTAAGTAGAACAGAGGTAGCCAGCTCTTGGGATCAGCATCAGCTGCAGTGCATGCAGTTGAAAAGGGAGGCACTCTGATGTCTCTTAGCCCAAGGTTCAAGTTCAACTCCACTACTAACTATTTTGGGCCTCAATTACTACTCAGAAGGCTATGAGAATCCATAAGACCCAGTAGTCATCAATGCAGCTTTCTCTTAGTGGCTATTATTCATCATTAATAGCTACCACCCAGTGAAATCCTGCTCATCTTGATCTCTGGACAGGCCTGTGGCTACCTGCTTGTTTTCCTCCTCATCTTCATCATCATCTTCAACACTACTGATCCCAGCATCCTCTAGCCTGTAATCGAATACCAGCCCACCTTCAGGGAAGTGTAGAGTCAGCTGCCAGGAACCAGGAAGAAAAGCAGATTGTGAGGCCTGAAGCAAGGCCTTGCTTCTAGCCCCTAGTGGATCAGGTATGGGGACTCCTCCCTTTCACCTTTTCATTCTTCATCTTCATCTTTAGCCAGCGGCTGAAGTACAAGCGGCTGTTGCTGTCTCCAGTGGCTCCTACACTCCAGATCAGGGAGAAGATGAACCAGGGCTCGATCAGCTCTGGGATGCGACTCAGTTTTTCAGAGGGAATCTTCCTGAAGTCCTGAGGACAGAGGGAGCAGAATCTGGCTAACTGAAAACAGTAATGGGTGGCCTGAGGTGGTGGGGAGGGGGCATGTCATGGCTTTGTTTCTCCACAGCACATTGGATGGGGTGGTCTCACACTGAGCCAATCCAACTCCTTTTCCTGAAAGCAGAACTTGGGATTCAGAATCCTCAGGTAGGCCAGATAAGTAGGGTAGGAGGCAAGATGGACTAGGTATCCTAAACCACTGGTAAGGGCTATACCTCTCTAGGCAGAAAGGGCTTGAAGAAACAGTCAAGCAGCTTGAGGAGGCTTGTGGTTAGATTGCTGTTGGTTGAGGTGATCACCTCCTTCACCGAGGACCGAACAAAGTCGATGGAATCCTGAAGAGAGCAAGCACTTAGTTCTCATAGCTTGAGGCCACAGTCCCTGATGCTTTCTCAGGCTGGGCATGTCTGTAGCCTTGTTTACCTCCAGAAATCTGACAAAGAGGTCCTTCAACTGCTCCTTGTAGGGCTTCAGCAAGGCAGGAATAGTCCTTAGCCAACATTCAACAAAGGGCATGAGCCCTAAGATACTGGGCTCCAGGTACACCATGCCACAGCGTGACACTGTGGCTGGGGAGGCCACTGCCAGATCCTGCACCTCAAACATCATGGTCATTGCCTGGTGGTAAGAAGAAATATGTGACAGGGCCAGCTGCTAGCCCCTGGAGACCGAGGAATGGCCATGGGGAAAGGCTGGTGATCTGGCCAGAAGGATCTGTGGGCAGGCTGTGGAGTTAGGGCAGGACTTGGGGGAGGGGTGCTCAGGACCCCTGGGGACCTCAGCTGATAATGTTCCCTTCCTGGAGCCCAAAACGGGAACCAAAGTTGGGAGATTTCTGGGTTTTTCTGGCTAGCATGGGATCCCTAGAATTCTGATGAATCAGGCATGAGCACTGTGTTCCAGGCTTCCCCCACTCTTCCAAATGACTTCCAAGTGCTCCCGAGAGATCAGCTAAGCACACACTTTGTGAATTGCTCTTGTGCCCACGCCATAGTTCTTACATATGAGGCAAGTGTCTGTAGCCAAATCTGTGTCACTTGCCCAAAGATTCTGGGCCCAAGACTGGGTGGACTTATGGCCCAGATTGGGCCGATATGGCTGGAAGTATGCCGAGGGAAGAATCAGCTAGGGAACAGTAGGACAGTCATACTGACCCTGGGTCATAGCATCATGGGAAGAGGTAGGCTCAAAATATAGCACTGACTGGCTGCATAGCACATGGCCAAGGTCATGGAGTTCAAGGGCAGGGAGAGGTGCTGGGAGTCAAGTCTGAGCTCCTGACAGGTGGCAAGTTCCTGGGTGAGTGGTGGTAATGGTAGTAGTGATGGCCTGAGATATGGCTTGTGGCCCCAGGAGGCAAGGGTAGAGTGGGACTAAACCTTGTCCCACTGCATGTCAGGGCCCACCTTGCTGGTAAAAGAGTGGTGGGAATACAAGTGAGTGTACCTCTGTGAGCTTGATGATCTCCCCAGAGCTGAGGCACAACTTCTTATTGTCATCCAGCACTGTGTTCATGTTCTCGATCCAGACAGCATCCACAGGCCCATCAAACATGTACCACTTCTTGTTGGTGTCAGAGGCAATGGCCCCCGCCCGGATGAGGGAGGAGAAGATCCCATCTGTCCTGCAGTCACCAGGAGGACAGGGCTAGAGGCACCAGCGTGGCACACAGCTGGCTCCCAGGAAAACCTGGTTGCTCAACTAGCTCTAACCTTCTTTTATAATTCTTTTAGTATTTTTGTTCATTAAAAAATTATAGCAAGACTGCAATCCTAGCTACTCAGGAGGCTGAGGTCTGAGGATGGCAGTTCAAAGCCAGCCTGGGAAGTAAAGTCCCTGTCAGACCCTTTTTGTTGTTGTTGTTGTTGTTGTTTTACCAGTCTTGGGGCTTGAACTCAGGGCTTGGGCACTGTCTCTGAGCTTCTTTTGTTCAAGGCTAGCCCTCTACCACTTGAGCCACAGCATCACTTCCAGCTTTTTCTGAATCAAACCCAGGATTTCATGCATGCAAGGCAAGTTCTCTATTACCAAGCCACATTCCTAGCCCCGTGTGAGACTGTTATCTACAACTAATCACTAAAAAAAAAACAGGGTGTGTAGGGCTGGGAATAGGGCTTAGTGATAAAGTGCTTGCCTCGTATACATGAAGCCTTGGGTTCGATGCCTCAGCACCACGTATATATATAGAAAAGCCAGAAGGGGCGCTATGGCTCAAGTGGTAGAGTGCTAGCCTTGAGCACAAAGAGGTTCAGGGACAGAGCCCAGGTCATGAGTTCAAGCCTCACAACCAATAACAAGAGCTAGGTGTTCGGTGGCTCATATTTTATATCCTAGCTACTGAGGAAGCTGAGATGGAAGATTGAGGATTGAAGCTAGACTGAGCAGGAAAGCCCATGAGCTTTTTTTTTTTTTTTTTTGCCAGTCCTGGGGCTTGAACTCAGGGCCTGGGCACTGTTCCTGAGCTTCTTTTGCTCAAGGCTAGCACTCTACCACTTGAGCCACAGCACCACTTCTGCCTTCTTCTGTTTATGTGGTGCTAAGGAATCAAACCCAGGGCTTCGTGTATGTGAAGCAAGCATTCTACCACTAGGCTATATTCCCAGCTGCCATGAGATTCTTAACTCTAATTAGCCACCAAAAAGCTGGAAGTAGAGCTATGGCTCAAGCTAGAGAAAAAGCCAATGGTCCTGAGTTCAAAAAATTCTAAATGAGACTTTTTTTGTTTAACCCAGTATAACAGAAAGATGTTTGTAATCAATCCCCTTTCTTGCCGAATCCCCATGGAGGTCACAGTAAAGGAAGATAAATGGTGGGAAAAAAGGCAGGAGAAGAAGCAAAGCAGAGATGGAGGCCCATGTCAATCTTGGGGGTAGAAAGATCCAGAGCAGAGCCAGTCCTGCCACAGAGCCCAGGAAGGCTCACAATTCAGAGGCTCCATATGCCAGGGAAGGGAGCACTAGGGTAAGAAAGAGTCTCTACTTGGCTAAACTTTAGCTCCTGAATCTTCTCCCAGGTCCATCTGCACAGCCTCATAAAATGCAGTTTGGGCAAAGGCCTATTGCATCAGCATAGCCAGAATCTCTCACTCTGGATACCTGATCCATCTTGCTATCTGACAAGATCCTTCATTGTCCATCTCCTCTCCAAGTGAGGTCTGACAACCTGGCTTATCTTCAGCAAGAGTCCTGTGAGGTCAGTTTAGCCAAAATCTCCCTCACCCATGATGTGTACATTTAGTAAGTGTCTCATCTCCTAGTATCTCCAGCCTGACCCTCAGCTGTACATTTTCATTTGTCTATATTGCATTCAGAATGCAGCTCACTCTATCCCTCATGATAGTGTCTTTGTACTTTTGGTAATGGTCCTGGGCTTGCAGAATACTGGAGCCAAGCAGGTATTCCAAGAGGGAGGCAGTAGACTCCTTCAGAACAGCTCCAGAGAAGTCTCTTCCGGTGACCCTTCTTCTGGCTCAATGCACTTTGCCTAAAATGCACATTCTAAGGTAGAAATAGAAGCCCTGTGGGGGACCACCAGCTTCTTCTGGGGGTTAATGGCAAATACCATTTACTGAGTGCATACTATGTGCCAGATGCTTTCCTTAAGCTCATTTTCTCCCTACTATGATAACAATGCCATTATTAGTCTCACTGTGCAGACGAGTAAACAAAAAATGATGGCAGAGGTGCTTAGGAGGAAATGGAAAGGTGGTTAGAACTCCTGGTTTGGGGCTGAACGCCCCATCTGCCATTGAGGGGTGAAGCTGGGGTAGCATGGCCTCCAGAGTCCTACAGAGGAGAGGACTGGGGTCACTCACCACTCATGGGTGAGCAGGTCAAACTCTCCATACAGCTGGCCCATGGTGATGGACTTGGGGTTGAGCACATAGTAGTTGACGGCCTCATATACACCTCCACTGATGGATGGCTGACCTTTCAGCATCGTCATAGCAGATGCCAGAACCCTGTAACACTAAGCAGACATCACCACAGTGAGTCTCTTGGCTTCCTAGAGAGCAGGACTAGAGTGCACTAGGAAATGGGAGGGGCACTGTAGAGGCCTAGAGGATATAAATGGAGGCAAATGTCCTTGTTGAGTTTGCAACCCCTCTGACCCACTGTCCAGGCACTGGGGTGGCCTGGATTGTTTTACTCACGTTACTTTTGCCAGAGCCTGCGGGCCCCACAAGCATGAGGCCGTGCCTCACCACCGTGGTCTCATAGAGCTGGATGCACTTAGTCAGGAAACCTGGGGAACATGATAGGGGAACCCAGCAGTCAGAGCATGGGCTTCAGTCCTGGCTCTGACCTTAGCTTTTGTGACTTCCGGTGAGTCACTTCATTCCCTCATCCTGTTTTCTCATAGCACCTATCTTATAGGAAGGGGCAGATAAAGCTCTAAGCATAGAGCCTGGCATAGAGTAGGAACTGTGGATGCCAGATATTGTTCATATTTTGACTATCACTCCCTAATATCTTCTGGTCAGATGATCAGCCATTATAGGCTCTGGAATTGTCAGTCCCAAGGCTACAGTCTATCCTGCTGAGAGCACCAGAGTCAGTGCTGGCCAATATGGTGTAAAATCCTAGTCAGGCAGGAGCTATAGAGGAAGCTATAGAGGCACAAGCAGAGAGCCAGGTCCACATAAAAAGGTAATGGGAGCATTGCTTTGGCATGAGGGGTGGGGAGTCATAGCTCTGGCACTAAAGGCCTGCTTTGCTCTCTCAGTTAACCAAGAAGAGCAGAGCTAAGCTATACCTTGAGGGAGAGGAATTTGAAGTTTTATTGAACAAGTGTGTTCAGCCTACGCATAAGAGTGGGCCAGTGAAGGGAGCAATAAAGTCACATACAGAATGGGAGAGTAATGGAGGACTCCAGGGGAGATGCCCTGTAGGGCTGAGCACACCAACTGCTCAGGCCCCAGAGGAAGGCTCTGTATGGTCAAAGTAACTGCCATGAGTATTCCCACTGGGAGGAGTTGGGTGCAGCTGTGTCAGGGAATTATGGGGAATGAGAGTTCAAGCTGCAAAGATATGCAGTGGCTGGGTCTAGGCCATCAGCACCTGAGCAGGGGAGGACAAGGAGATGACCCCTCACCAGTAAGGAAGAAGCTGAACCTGATGACACAAGGCTTGAGAGAGGACCAAGGACTGAGGCTGCTCCTCACATGAGACGGAAGCCTTGAACTGTAAGATCTTCCTGTCATCTGGTGGGTTCCAGTAGTGACAGGAACAGGGGCATACTTGGCCATGTATTAGGGACCCTGAAACTGGTGTATCCTATCCTTGTCTCCCATCCTGGATTCCAAGGTCACTGAAGCCAGCCCCTGCTCAGATATCTATGGGACTGAAGGAGGGCAGGGACCAGAGGCTCACCCTCCACATCCTTGAGGTTGTACTTCTCACAGGCCTGACGGATAGCTTTGTCCAGGATTCCATAGTCAGTGTCCTCCTCCTTGATGGTGGGGAACAGGTCAGATACTATCCCCGCAAAGAGCTTGAGGTCTTCCTGCAGGAACTTGGGCACATTCACGTCCTGGATTGCTCGGAGGCAGATCAGCTCCTGCAGCAGGTGCCAGGCTTAGGCTTTGGGGTGGCAAGCAGGGTGTCTCTGGCCAACCCAAGCCCTTCTGGAGCCTTCTTTCTAGATGAAACTCACTTCATTCATGTTGGGATTTTCTCGCTTGAGGTTCCCAGCAGCTGAGATCACGGTCTTCACAGCTCTCATCCCGAAGTCATAGTGATCCTATTGATCCCATACAGGAGGAGCCTTGGGTAAGCACTGTCTCTCTGGGGGTTCTGCCTCCCACCTGGAAACTGGCCACTCCTCATCACCCAGCTATCACTGTGAAATGCCACTCCCTGCAGGACCTCTGTGACTCCACACCTGCATGCTCAGTCTGGGCTGCTTGTCCCTCCTTTGGGATTCTCTGGTACCCTCCACCTTAGTATCCCAATGGTCCTCAGGTAGGATTGGAATCTGCATCCCTTCTTGAGTTGTCTTGGTTATGGATAAATCCCTGGAGTCCTAGCACAGTGCTAAGGACCGGGAGGTATCAAGTTGTACTGAAACAGTGAATGAGGGAGATTTGCATCTGCACAGTGAACAGCTTGCCTTCCATGGCCCTTGAGCTTTTTCTCCTAACATTCTCTACAACAACTTTCAAGAGCCAACTTTTGGGCTACACCACTGTTTCTTCTTGCTGGCTCTTTTTGTATATTGGGTGATGAAGATGAGGGAGAATGCTCAAATAAGATTAAGGTACATTGTGTGCGTATATGGTCATGTCAAAATGAACAACCATCCCAATACCACTGATTCAAAGAAAAAACATGAGAGAAAGAAAAAAAAAGCAGACTATGTGGGGGTGCTGGTCTGCTCCAGGTCCATGTGAACACCGTGAGCCTGGCCAGGTTCTTAGCTACTTAGGACACGAGTGTCCTCGGCTAAGAAACCAGAATGTGTGGGCTGGGGATATAGCCTAGTGGCAAGAGTGCCTGCCTCGGATACACGAGGCCCTAGGTTCGATTCTCCAGCACCACATATACAGAAAACGGCCAGAAGCAGCGCTGTGGCTCAAGTGGCAGAGTGCTAGCCTTGAGCGGGAAGAAGCCAGGGACAGTGCTCAGGCCCTGAGTCCAAGGCCCAGGACTGGCCAAAAAAAAAAAAAGAAACCGGAATGTAATACCAATCATGAAGGGTTGTTGGGAAGAATCAGTAAGATTCTTCTAGCTGTAAAGCAGCTAGCACAGAGCTGAGTGCTCAGAACAAAGTGGATCTGAAGCAATTCTGGAGGCTGGGCACAGATGGCAATGCTCAGATTTTAGAAGCTGAAGGGGACCTCACCTGGGAACTAAGTTGCTCAGAGGACAACTTGAAGGTTGTTGTGATCTTCTTAGCTAGCACATTAGCTTCGTTGAAGCCAAAGGAGTAGAGTGAGATCTCAGCAATCATGGCATAATCTGGGACCATCATGGCCACAGGCCGGAAGAGTGCCTGAGCATATGAAACATGTGCAAATGGTACGAAGACCTCACCACAACCCCTATACCTCCTTCTCCCTAGGTACCACCTAACTCACTGAATTGTCTGGTCCTCAAAAGACAGCCTTACCTGACTTTCCTCCTCAGCTAATCCTGGGACTTCCCTCTGTATATACCTGCCATGGCTGAGGTTTTCCCTTCCTATGGCCAGACACCTCTGACCATGAGAAACAGGTCTTGTGTATTAATCTGAACTCTTCCTCCCCTCCCCCCGCCCCAATTCCCAGGAGATGGCCCCTCTGGGCTCCTGTCTTCCCATTATCCTCACAGGTCCAGCCTATCCACTACTATCAGATGAATCACTATACTCAGGCAGCCCAGACTTCTCCCATGCCTTAAGAACAAAGTGAGATGGCCTTAGGACCCTTGAACAGGAGTGCTGCCATAGGAAATCACAGTTTCTGATGCCTGGCAGCTGTCTATTTTTGAACCAGTGATTTTATATCTTGGAGCCCAGACTGGAGCTCTGATGCCTTCTGGCCAGCTTGGGCCTGAACTTGCCTTCAAATTGTCAGGAAGCTCTGTGCGGCCAGCATATCCTGGGTTCATGGTGATAAAAACTGCACAGGATGGTACAAGTGGGATCTCAACACCCTCAAACATGAAACGCTCTACCTGTGATGGGAGTAAGAAGATTGATTCACTTAGGGCATGGGGTGCCTGGCCCTCTTTCTTCCTCTAGATGGGTCTCCTCATCTTCTGTCTGTGCCTCTTTTGGCAATAGCTGGTCAGATGGGAGTGGATGCTGATCATGGGGTGGATCCTTTCTTCAAACCTGGACTAAGATCTCAGGTCCCAGTGACTATCCAGTGTCTCCCAGGTTGTGATTTCAGTTGCTGCTTCCCACTCCCTCCATCCCAGTTGCTGACACTGATCTCCCCAGAGTTATCCAAACTCACCCCTGACCACCACCCAGGGCCCAACTTTGTAGGGTAGGGGCAGTTACCTGTCAGTCTCTAGCTCTTGTTCCCAGCATAAGATCCCTAGTCAACCTGATTATGACTGGAGGGAGAACCAATGCCTTGGGCTTTCCGTAAGAGTTGGGATGTCAGAAGGGATCCCTGTACTTGCCACAGGTCTGGAAGCAGCCCAGACCAGAGGAAGGATTGTGAGTCTTTCTGATTGGTTAAAAAAGCCCTTTCGACATAGCTCTGCCAGGGGAGGAGGGCAGATAGTGTCACACCCCTGGGGGATGAGAAAGGCGGGCCCAAGGAAGGCCTAAGTGCCTAGCTTGCCCTGGCAGTATGGATGCTGCAGGGTAGCAGGGGTAGTGCAGTCGGGAAGGGATAGCATGTCAGTGTATTTGGGGTGGGGGAGTGTATTTGGGGTGGGGGAGTGCCCCAGGCTCACTCGCTGTTGCTGTGCCTTCTGGATGGTGGTGATCTGCTGTGCCACCACTGACAGCACCTCAATGTCAATACGATTGAACTCATCGAAGCAGGCCCAGGCCCCAGCACTGAAAGAGGCCAGAATATGGGTGGGGCACCTGTGCTCAGAGCCCACCTGGCACCTCTCCTTCAGGGTTCCTCTTATTCTGACAGGGGGAAGCCCTGAGAGGTGGTTCTCATCAGCTCAGCCACACTTGGATGCGTGCCCCAATTCCAGTGTCCACTGGACTGAATCTCTGAAGCTCAACCCTGTATCTTGTCCCCTCTACCATCTTTTGGAGCTCTTGGGCAGTGCTTCCACATAGCTCTCCCCTGAAGGAGAGCTCAGCCTTCTCCCCCTGCCTGGCACCCCTCACAACCAGCCTTACCTGGCCAGGCCCTTGAAGAACTTGCCCATGGCCATGAAATCAAGCTGGTCAGAGCAGTTGAACACAACTGTCTGTATAGCCAAGGCCTTTCCCAGGTCTTTGGTGGTCTCTGTTTTCCCTGTGCCAGCTGGGCCAGCGGGGGCACCCCCAAACTTGAGGTGTAGGGCTCCAGTGAGGGTCAGATAGCACCTATGGGAGTGAGAGGAAGTAGGCAGAGGCCATATATATATCGATGCTCCTTTATTTTTGAGGATTTCTACAGCCCTAGGGAGCCTCTTGTAGGTAGATGGCTGTGATTTCTTCCCATCCTCTCAGTGCCCAGGTATATCCAGCCTGGTTGCCAGGTCAGGCTTACCCATTCAGTGCTCTACCTAAGCTGGCTTCACAGCCCTACAGAGCTTTGTTTGGTACTGACTGGACTGACCAACCTGTAGCTAATCACTTCCTTTATGTAAAACCCAGCTGGGATTTGGGGGTAGAAGATAAGAGGATTGCAGTTTGAGGCTATCCCAAGCAAAAAAAAAAAATTAGTGAGGTCCTACCTATCCTAAAGAACAAACTGAGGTAAGGCTGCTCACGCCTGAAATCTAAGCTGCACAGGAAACAAAGGTAGAAGGGTCATATTCCAACACTAGCCTGGACAAAAGTATAAGGCTCGATCTTAAAAAAATAACTAAAAAGGGCTGGGAATGTGGCTTAGTGGTAGAGTGCTTGCCTCACATGCATGAAGACTTGGGTTCGAGTCCTTAGTACCACATACACAGGAAAAGCCACAAGTGTTGCTGTGGTACAAGTGGTAGAGTGCTAGCCTCGAGCAAAAGAAGTTCAGAGACAGTGCCCAGGCCCTGAGTTCAAGCCCCAGGACTGGCAAAAAGTAAATTTAAAGGGGCTTGGAATATGGCCTAGTGGTAGAGTGCTTGCCTCATATACATGAAGCCCTGTGTTCGATTCCTCAGCACCACATATATAGAAAAGGCCAAAAGTGGCACTGTGGCTCAAGTGGTAGAGTGCTACCCTTGAGCAAAAAGAAGCCAGGGACAGTGCTCAGGCCCTGAGTTCAAGCCCCAGGGCTGGCTAAATAAATAAATATTTTAAAAAGCTCAACTATGGTTCAAGTGGTAGAATACTTTCCTACAAGTGCAAGGCCCAAAGTTCAAAACCCCAGTGCCACCAAAAAGCAAACAAAAAACACAGATGGGGAGGAAACCCCTTACCTGTCAGTGAGGGGGGTAATCACCAGCCGCCCACTGTTGCCTAGGTACTCATAGCCATAGATGAACTCAGCATTCACAGCACGAATGTACAGATCATTGTTTGTCCAGTAGTACCTGGAAGTACAGAAAGATGAGTTCCTGGCCTCAAGACAACTGGCCACCAGGCAGGTATGTAGTCAGAGGGTTCTTCTAGGGAAACGAGAGTACTGGGGCACCCTTGCCCAGACTTGAGGGCAGGGACCAACCTGTTGTTAACTGATTGTCTACTCCTTCCCTGATTGTCTTGGATGCCCCCACTTGCCCTCACCTGAGCTGCGAGATCCATTCAAAGTCATTCACGCTGACCACATTCTCCTGGATCAGCTTGCTTACCACATCCTTGGCATGGACCTCAATGACTATTAGTGCTGAAAGCACTGCCCGCTGCATGCGGGACAGCTTACCCCGTACCAGGGCCACCAGATCACTGAGCTGCAAGAGTAGGGAGATCTTTGTCAGAGATCTGGGATCTAGGCTCCCTCTCCTTTGCACAGGATTCACTTCTGTCTATCCTGGGTGCTTCTGATGGTAGGAGAGGGGAGAGGAGGAGAGCAGAGAGTAAATAAAAGAGGCACATGTATGCATCTGCCACTGTAGTGTGCAGTGCCAACTAAACCTTTGGGGCTGGGTGGTGGACTTGGTGAGGAACTGGAGGCTGGAGTACGGTGAGAAACCAGGGCACAGAGCAAGGACAGCCCATGGCATAGTAGGGCACCAGGTATGTGGCTTCCTCTGGTAGCTATTATGATACACTAATGTCAGGGGGTTCTAATCTGCTCGACCCAACCCCAGTCCTCTTCCAGGAAAGAGTTGTGGGAAAAATTTCTGGGGTATTGTGGGTATAGGAAGCAGTGACCCCTTTCACTCTCACCTGGTGGGAGAGCTGGGGAAACAGATTTTTTTTGAGGGTGCTAGATTCCAGAGCTGCAGACACCTCCATGGTCCAATAGGTCTGGCAGCCAGCAATGGTCACTTGGCCTGGCCAATTGAGAACCCATTCGGTCCTGGGCATCTGGGAAGAGAACATGGGAAGGCTGACCCAAATTGCTGCCCGCTGACCCTCCCCCTCTTCTTTCAAACATTGTCTGTTTTCTGGCCTTGCAGACACTGAGCTGGAATGCTCATTCTGCCAGTCAGTCTCCCAGAAGCCATTAAGCTTCTTGAAGGTGGCAGAATCAACATTTCCTCCACAGACGAGATGTTGGAACAGATGAGTCAGAGCCTAGAATAAAGTAGCATCCAGTCCTGGGTTCAAATCTTGGCTCTGCCCCCTGAAAATCGAAAGCTCTTCTGCAGAATCCATCCCCTGCACCCCTACTGTAGGTGAAGATCTGAGAGGAATGCAGATGAGGTGCCAGCACAGGACCTAGAGTAGGTGAAGTACTTAGGATTTTTTTGTTTTGTTTTGTTTCACTTTTGTGCTTGTACTGGGGATTAAACTCAGGCCCTGGGCATCGGCCCTTTGCTTATTTTTGCTCAAAGCTGGTGCTCTACCACTTGAGCCACATCTCTACGTCTTGCTTTTTGGTGGTCAATTAGAGACAACAATATCATAGATGTTGCTGCCCAGGGAATCTTGAGCTTTGAACAATGACCTCAGATCTCAGCCTCCTGAGTAGCTAGGATTATAGGTTTAAACCACTGTTGCCCAGTTGCTAAGTATTTATGGAGCATAATTAGTGATTGTGATTATTGGGAGCAAGTCTCATTTTCCAGAATGTGTGTGTGGAAAAGGAAGTTTTGGGGTTGTTGTGTGAGCCCTCAGAGACTTCATGGTAACTGAGAGGATGGTCAGGGCTATGGCCTGAGGAAGATGCAGCAGAGAGAAGACAAATGCACTGAGGAGGGAGCTAACTGGAGTGCTAGGCACGAAGGCCAATTAGGATGTGGCATGCTCACTGTGGGGTAGGCCAGGATGGCCCTTTCAATGATGTCTCGCACACTGGCCTTCATGCTGCGTTCCACCTCCAGCAGCCAATCCTCCACATTGCTGGAGGGGTAGATGGAGAAGGAGAGCTGTACCTCCTCACCCTCTGAGGAGTACATGTGTGTGATCTCCAAGTCCTCCTGGAATAGCAACTGTGGAAAATGGAGAGCGAGAGCTGGTTACCTTGTGTGTACTAGAAGGCCTGCCTCTAGCCCCAGACTGACCCGGCCAGTGCCTCCACCCCTCTTAAAAAGAGAGCTTCGCAGTGGTGAGGGCCCTCATTGTCTGCTTTGGCTAGGCCATCCTGGGCTATAGGTAGGGAAGATGTGAATGCATTTTCCTAGCTGTGGCCTGGACTAGGTGCTTGGGGAAGGAGGCTTGGTCTGTCCTGCAGAGGTCTGTGTTGTCTTCTTTGTGGATAAGGGGAGAGACAAAGATGATCACAAATCTAGCCTCATAGATTTCTCCACTCAGTCAACACCTCAGCGTTCTGGGTGGAATTAGGGACCTAGGGCCTCTAGCCCTGAGCAGGAGGCAGGGGAGGTCCTAAACCACAGTATTACTACATCCCCTTTAAGAAGATTTGGTACAGGGCAGAGATGTCCCCCTGGATATGCTCCAGTGCTCATAGCCCTGATCCCCAAGCCCCAGCTACCTACTCGAGCAATGTTCTCGAAGCACTTGCGCAGGTGAGGCTGCACAGCTGTGGGGTCCTTTGTCTGAGATAAGATCTCTAGAAGTTCATCATCTGATAGGAAGTAGAATCTGCCAAGGGGACAGATGTGAGAGATGAGGCCAAGAAGGCTCCCAGGTCCTGACAGGCATGGTACCCCCAACATCTTGCGCTCTAGAGGCAGACACTGGCAGAGTGGGCATGGCCAGTGGCACCCACCTGGGGAAGGCATTGCGCTTGGTCTCTAGGTAATCACTGAGTCCCTTCTGCACCAGGTCCAGCAGCTTGTTGCAGTCCCTCAGGCTGTCTAACAGCCTCTGGTCAGAACACACATTGATCACCTACAGAGCCAAGTGGGGGAAATAAAGTGAGCAAGGTCCAACTGGGATTTTACCAGGTAGGCTTACCAGGGACCATCCATACCAGCCAGAAACCCTCAGTGGGTCCTGAGAAAGATGGGGCAGGAAAATTGCCCCTGGGCCAGGGACTGCCTTTAGGCTTCTATCAGTACTGCCAACTCCACAAGGGGGAAAACTCTGTGGTGAAAAAAATAAGAGTGATAAAAGGCTAAGGGGTTTGTTTCTGCAGCAGGACTTTTCAGGGCTTCTAAGATAATAATGTAGACTTTGGATCTCCAAGGGTAAAACTATCAACTGTTGTACTTTACAATATCTGTTACTCCCAACAGCACAGGTCACAGCCCAAACTTCACACCTGTCCTCAAGTCCTCATTGAAGGAGGAAAAAGACAAGGAGGCTCCCAATAATGTGACCAGAGCCCCTGGGACCCATCTGCTCTCTCAGCTTCATGGAGCTTGCCTCTCGGTTCTCATAGGCATTCCTCATGATCTTCCTCCAGATCCGTTCCATGGTCTGATAGCGCTTGCTCTCCACAGGCAGCTGCCGGGTGATGTCCTCAGATCTGAAGATGGGCTCCAGGTATAGCCAAGACCGCTGGCAGTTCAGCCACTCCTCCAAAACCTCCTAGGATGGGACAGGGATGGAATGGCAAACCCAAGGCCCAGTATGGATTGAACTCAGATCCTCAAGCCTACTACTGGGCAGGCCCTCTACCATCTGAGTCATGCCTCTAGCCAAGAATTGCGGGGCTTCTGTTTTGTAGTTTTGATCATATTGGGATTTGAACTCAAGGTCTCATACTTGCTAGGCTCTGTAGGTGTTCTACTGCTGAGCCATACTTTCAGCCAACAGAAGCTTGGAGATGGTGTTGACAATTTGGAACTCTTCCTTCCCCATTGGGAGCAGAGAGGTATAGGGATGCCTGTCCTCTAGGGAAATCTGTGAATACCGCCCCAACCCCCACAGGATATCAATGTCTCCAAAAGAACCAGGGCTGCTGTATTTCCCTGTGAGAGGTCACCCTGAGTTGACTAAGAAAGTTACCCAGTTTCTGGAAAACCAAATCAATCTCCTCTCCTGGGAGGATTCTTGGGCCTATAACCCTAAATTCTTTGAGGCTCTTTAGAACTTGGGTTTGAGGTCCCTAAAATACTCTCTGAAATATTAGCACCATATGAGCCACTTCCTATTTGCCTCCCAATTCCCCACTCAGAATCTCTTGTCTTTTCTCATCAGTGCAATTCATTCATTTCTTCCTCATTGGATTGGGGCCAGGCCTATGCAGGCACCAGGAAGAAAGTACACGACTCTTACCCTTGAGGTGTACACGTTCCACTAAAGGGCCCATTCTACCCCTGGTCACAATTGCCTAGTATGGTACCCTCAGCATTGGCACTGGGCTTGTGCTAAGCATTGAAGGAGATGGGAGGTGGGGCTAAAATTTCAGGTGAAGGGGGCAGCACGAGAAGAGGAGGGAAGTCCAGGGACAATGCTGACCAGTACAGGCATCTCTATGGCCCAGGGAGCATATAGGTAATCCCTCCTCAACCAGCTTCTGGCCTTCACTGGAGATCTCTGAACAGCTCCTAGGAAGGCTCCTAGGAAAGGACTATTAAGAGATACTTTCAGGCACTAGTGTTCTAGTCCTCCCTGGGGGGTACAAATAAGATGAGGACAAGGTGCTCAGGGCAGCATAGGAAAGGGTTTAAGGAGACTGGGGCCTCATGGTATCCATCCAACCAAGTTCCAACACTGAAGGCCCTTGGGAAGACTACCAACAATCCCAATTTTAGACATCTCCTTATCCATGCTTCTTTTAATTGCTAACTCATAGATGGATGGTACCATCCATCCCAGTCACCTTCCTACAAATCGAGTGCTTCAGAGAGCCAGGAGCTAGGTGAGTATGGGAAGGCATTCCACTGCTCTGAGCTTCATCTGGTTATATTTTAGGTGCCACTTAAGTGACAGAGATCCTTTAGGATGGGCAGAGGGAATGAAGAAAGGACCAAAAGGGGAAGGCTCACCTGGGTCAACTTCAGTTTGGTCTCCCAGGAGTTGATGCGTAGCTCAAAGGGCTTCTTGTAGGGTGAGAAGGACATGCTTTGGGTCATAACAATATGGTCATCAAGCAGCTGTGAGGCCTCATCTGGACTCTTGAGGATATAAGTGTCTGTCTCCTTGTAGGGCAGCACATTGAATAGGACAGTTGACCACTCTTTCTCCATCTTGTCTAGAGCCTGAGGTGGGAGATGGGTATCAAGATTAGGTCTTGGGAAATAGGTACATGTCATGCTATTTAACCAACATCGAGGAGGGGAAAATAAATCTTGCCTGGCCATGACCTTCACATGGACCACTCTGGTGAATATTCTCAGCAAGTGTGGTCAACAAGTCCCCCATGGATGCATTTCTCAATTTAGGGATAACTCATTCTATGAGCTGCATGTGTACAAGAATGCTGTACACACATGCTGGGAGGTAACTAAGGTGCTAGTTAGAAGAATGTGGACACTGACACTTAGTGAATGTGTCACTTTGGCCCCTGATGAACCTTCCTTTAAGACACTCATCTTCTTTTTATTTACTTACTTTATTTATCTATCCATTTATTTATCAGTGCTGGGAATTAAACCCAGGGCCTCACACATTAAGTAGACAAGCCCTCTGAACAATACTACTATTAAATGAGGGTAATGCTATTAGCTCTTTCCCATATTCTTGAGAGGAGTAACTGAGGACAAATGACAATGACACCAACCACTGTGTATTCATTATTAACACACTTAATGGAATGCCTCTCCCCGTGGACATGACCTCAGGGATGGGGCCAGTACTGTCATCTTCCCAAGTGGCTATCATTTGCAAGGGCCAGTGGCCAAGCAGTCCAGTAGGGCCTGGGTGGGGTGGAATAGGCCTGCTGATGGCTACCCACCTGCTCAATGGCATACTCCTTGCCAGCCACCTCGGCTACCTTGCTGATGCTCTCAATATGGTCCTGCAGATTCATCTCAAGGCAGCGGGCAAAAGTCAGATTGGCCTTGGGTCTGACGTTGATATTGATCTGGTTGGATAGTATCTCCCAGTGCCTGTTCCTCATTCCAGGGTTGCGCAGGCCCTGGATCAGTGGGATATATGGCTTGAACTCCTCGATGCGGGCTCGAATGTCTAAGGCCACGTCCTGGCAAGCTGCCAAGTAGAGTAGGTAGTTGTGAGAAGAGGCCAGCATAGGCAGGGAAGAAGGAAATAGGTTACCTTGGACATCTACCTTGGATGTCCTTGAACTGCTTCACACATTTGTGCATGGTTTTGAAGGACTCAATAACATTCTTTTCCAGCTGCTCTGCATCAATGGCTGACAAGGGGTCATTCATCCAGCTCTCAGACCAGCGCAGCCAATCAGAAGCTGTGGTCCAGAGGTCCAAGTAGGGCTGGAAGTCCTTCACCATTTTCGAGAGCTTGTCATACTGCAGAGCAGAAGGCAAGGCTGGGCTTTCTTGGGACACCCTCTGAGCTCTCTCCCTGATACTCCTACGTGGGTCAGATCCTCCCTCCTTGGCCATTTTCACTGCTCCTTTCTTGTGGACCCAGGCATGACCTCCCTCTTCCTGCCTCAAGTAAGTTCTAGGTTCTGGACTTTTCGGTAAGGCCTAGGGTGACCCCACAGGCCTGTTGAATAGTTCTATCAGTCTTCCTGTAGATTCAAAGGTAGGGTCTCTCTACTCTGCAGCCCACTCAGTTTTGATCCAAACAAGCCAGGCAGCCCCCTGACTCAGCAGCTGGGCTCTGATATGGCTGTAGACCCAAGCTACTTCCTCAAGCCCTGGGTAGTTGGAGGGCAGAGTGCCCCATGGGAGTCCTACATTGGTGATAGGCAGGCCAAAGATGCGCTCGCGGTTGTTGTAGAGTATTGCCAGCTGCTGAGAATCCTTCAGTTGCTTTTTGACTCGTCGAACCTCATTGGCAATCTCATGTGCTCGTGTAATGTCCACATGGGTGGAGAAGCCAGCCACCATCAGCTGCAAGCCAAAGAGCAAACAGCAGATATCCTTCAGTCTCACTGTGCCCCTGCATTCCCATTTATATCCAGGAACTCAAGTTGGTGCTCCCAGGGCATGAACTTCCTCCAGCTGTGAGGGGACTTTGTTTTGGAGTGAGCAGGTTACTAGCTCATCACAGGCAGACTGATCATCCCAGGGTGACATGGCAAGGTTGGGGGAGACAGTGCCATGAACACTGTACCCACTGTTCATGATGACATCAAGGATACAACAGAGAGTTAGGGTCTTCTAATGGGTATTTTTTTCTACAGCTTACTGCCAAAGTATCTCTTTGACCTTTCTGTTCATTCTTCCAGCCGTTTATTCATTCATCCATCCACACACTGACACAGTACCTCCTAAATGCAGGATTCAAGGCCAGGCATATATGTAGGATGGGGATAGGGTCTAGCCCAGAGCTCCCAGCCAATCCCCACCTGCAGCCCTTCCAGCTTTTCCTGGAAGTTGTTTTGATCCATGATCTGGATTTTGTGGAACTTTTCCTCATCCTCCATGTGCTGCTGCCGCACCATCTCTATCTGCCCAAGGATCTTACCAGGCCAGTTGCTGGCAGCCCATCTAGCAGGGATGAGGGTTGGAATCAGAAGAAATGCCACAGCTGGAATGATGGGGGTAGGATAGCCATGCAGGGGCCATTCTACCCCATGTTACCAGGCATGCAGGCCCAGCACCTAAGCATCAAAGTATGAAAGGGACAGGGAGAACCAGGTAGCTGAAGATGGCTGGGACTGAGCAAATGGGAAGTCCAAGTAGCTGCTGCTACCATCATCGAAGCAACCTTTGCCCTCATCTCTGGGAGCCACAGCACCCAGTGTGCCCAATGTAAAGATAGGGGCAATGAGTGGAGTGATATGAAACTTCCTCTTGTGCCTCACCTCAGATGGGTAAAAACAACAGTCTCTAGGATGCAACATCCTTAGTGAGCAACCAGAAGCCTAAGGCCAGCTTCCTTCATTGGACCAACTCTGTCATCTGGCCCAGTATTCCAACTCTGGGGAGGCTCCTCCTGAGCACCAGAATGCCTGCTAGGCTAGTGTCTTGGGGGACTATTTCCTCTCACTATTCCTCCAACACAAACAGAAGACTTTAAATCAAAGGTGAGTGTGTGTGTGTGTGTGTGTGTGTGTGTGTGTGTGTGTGTGTGTGTGTGTGTGTGGACACTGCTGGTAAAGGAAGCAGGTGGCTCCCTAGGCTAAGAGGTGTTTTCCCTGTCTTGAGCCATGACATCTGGCATCTTGGCAGTGCATTTCTGGTGTGATTACACAGCCTGTGGCAGACAGGACATTTGAGCCACTGTGGCTTAGCACTTTTTTCTCTTACCTCCTGCTGACAAACCTCTGCCCAGTATGGGGGCCAATGCTTTCACTTACTTGTCATTGAAGTCTTCAGAACTGAGGTTGTAAAAAAATTCTTCCATGACCAGGTAGTTATCCATAACTTTCACGATCCGCTCCTATTTGGGCAGGTGGTACTGAGAGCTGGGCTAGAGAAGGGGTTATGGGGACCTGGCTCTCTTAAGGGGCAGGGTCCTAGGAAAGGCACTGTTCTTTTCCAGAGAGAACAAGCCTTAGGCAGGGAAGAATGTGTGGAGTCCAAAGCCAGCAGTAGGCTCAGGGCTCCAAGGACATGACTACCACATTTGCTGTTTCCATTCTCTTGATGCCTTCAACACTCCTGACCAACAAGAAGTCTGCAGTACCCAACCAGATGTCCTCCAACTCCATCTGTCCCCTGGGAATCTATCTCATTTCCATGTTTCCACATCCCTAGATCCCCATGTATCACCTGACTTCCTAGCTCCTAGATACTTTCCTACCTCTCCAGCACCCTGGAACCTGCTCACCTCCAGTACTGCAAGCTTCTCAGGGATGCCCTTCATCCACTCCCGCAGCTCAGCCAGCTCCTCAATGCTGTTGGGCTTCTCATAGATCTTGCGGCTGATGCTTCGGAACTCCTCACAGATCTGTAAGTGGAAAGAAGGCTCTAGAGAGAGCTCTGAGCCCCTCCCTTTCCTTCCTTTGGGCCTGTTTCTTCTTCAAAGTCCTCAGTGTCTTCCAAGAGGTAACTAACTGTACCATCACGACACAATTAAAGGTGCTTTACAAGAGATGCATCCTGAGTTGCTAAGGACTCTCACGGGGCCTTGGATAATCACTGCACGAGGGTAGCATCTAGGGATTTCTACCCTCTCAGCCTCCTCTGGCCCCACCAATGCATTTAGGACTTCTGAAGCCTGCACTTGCACACTGTTGGCTGTGTAAATCAGTCTTATCTTGGGGCTGTGTGAGGACTTATCAGGATCCTAGAGAAAGAGGTAGTAATTTCCTAATGGGAAAGCTCCCCCCAGTCAGACAAGCACCAAGGCAGGATGATTTCCAGTTCTTTCCATTCGCTTGGACATTGGCAAGCATCCTCAATCTTGGCTTGAGAATATCTCAATAGTGGATATGTACCACGTGTGTAAAAGTGATTTAATGTAGCTGTGGTCACTGGGGCCAGATAGGTGAGAACTTACACTGTCCACCTCATTGTGTAGGTTCTTGGCCAGGATGTCCAGCATAGAAGTGGCCAGGGATTTGCGCTTTTTGGATAGGCTTTGCTTGACGTTGTCGATGTTGATATAGAAGGGCCCAATGACAATGCTGCTGGGTAGTGAGTTGTCCAAGATTTCCTTCTCTTTTAAGTGAGTGAGCACTACTTCCCGCACTTCCTCAGCTGTGGGAGCGCGTGTCTGGTAGTCCCTGAGGACAGGGTGCACACACAAGAAGTGGGGTGGGGGGGGGATGTACACACACAGATACACTCAGACTTGCATACACACACACACACACACACACACGTGAGCACATACTTAAGGAAAACAGACACATCATTGTTGCTTAGCTCCAGGTACTTTCTGTACTCCTTGGCATAGGCCTGCAGTGGGATCATGGCCTTGCGTATGGCATTGGCAATGACGGTCCGCAGCTCCTCCACCAGTGGCTCATGAAGCCCCACAGACTCCAGCAAGGGGTCGCCGCTGATAAAGATGTCCTCCATTACAAGCTATGAAGGAAGAGATGGGGAGGGTAGAGCTGGTGGTAAAGACCTCCTTCAAGGCAAGCAAAGGGGTGTGGTCAAAAGCTGCAGTGGATGGTAGTGTGGCCAAGCACAGGCAGCATGGTGTAGATGTGGGGGAAGGCCTGGCAGCTGTGTGTTAGACAGAAAGCTGCTGATAAATCCAAGGCTGAAAGTTACCATGGAGCCCACTGAAGGACAAGGGTCTCTTCCTGACTTGTCTCTTCCGAGTGCTAAGGAAAGGAGTAGAGGGGCAATCATATCACTGATGGATATGACAGACTAGCAAGAGGTTACTGGTGTTGTGGAGGCTCTCAGGCCTAGGACTGGATTGTGTTTAGTGGAGTATATGTATAGCAGGGGTGATTAGCACACACTAGTTGTGTGTGGGAATTGGCCTGGATCTGCTTTTGAGGTTAATGGAATGGCAAGAGCTAAGTAGGATCAAGGGGACAGGATGTGGAGTAGACGGTACATAGCTGTGCTAAATTAGTCTAGCAAGTCCAGGGTTCGAACTGCTGTTCTAACACTTAGCATTTCTGTGACCTAAGCTATCAGTTAAACTTTTCCAGGTTACCAAGTGAGAGTGTTAATGGTTTTCAATTCACTTTATGGTACTATATGAGAATTATAAGGCTGAGGATACAGCCTGCCAAGTGGGAAGAGGCCATGATACAATTTAATGGTTCTGCGGTTCCCCCATGGCTTGGGAGCCACTAGCCACTAGCAGCCACTAGGACCAGGCCAGCAGGTGCCTTGGCCCCACCCAAGCTGTATACCTTCTCCAGCTGAGGTACTGCATGTGTAGCCAGGATGCCCTTGTTGAAGAGGCTGAGCAAAGATGTCTCAAACTGCTCCAGGGGCGTGCTATAGTGTACCCCTGAGCTGTCCAGCACCAGGTCCACGATGAATAGGGGGTTTTTCCGAGGCCTGAAGAACAAGAGCTAGGCTGAATGTGGGTGGGGCCTGAAGAGGACCCTCTGTCCTTCTTGCCAGCACTGTAGCCCTCAATCTTCTCCAAGTATATTTACTTCTTCCTTCTTCCCAGATACCTCCAAGTTACCAGAGAGAAAGACCCAGACCAGTCAAACAAATTCCTTTGCTCCTTCTTTGTGCCCAGAGACCCCCCCCCCAGGCACCACAGAGAAGGAGGGACTTACCCATCCTGAAGTCATCAGGCAGGTTGGTTAGAGCCTAGATCCTTGTAACTTCACTCTCTCTTTCTCTCCCTGGAAGCCCATCATCCTTGGCTTCAGATGTCCAGTACTCTTCCCAAACTCCAGCCTGAAACCTACTGACTTGGCTTGGCTTGGTTTGGTTAGAATACACCAGCCACCAGAACTTCAGGAGGCGCTTCCTGATCTGAACTGGTCCCTATGTCCTTTTCTCCTTCATCCTGAGCAGACCCCCTTTGTCTTACCACCTGTGCTCCCTCAGCTACTTTAAGTGCTCCTCCCTCCCAACTCCTAGTGTCTCTACCTGGTTGGGCCCTCTACCTACTGGTCCCACAGTGACTATTTTTTCTCATGTGCCAGGTGTTGGCTCAGATTATCACTTCTCCCTAACCATCTGCCGAGGGCCCATCCTCAGTGATAATTGCATTCCCTAGCAAAATCAGCAGGACAGTATCTATGTAACAGCTTACTGTCTGTCTTCTGGTGAGAATGGAAACTATATATCGGGTTCCTCTAGAACCATGGATACTTCATAGCAAGTGCTTAAAGAATATTTCTCAGTTGAGTAACTCAATGACAGTGAATGGAGATCACCAGAAAGCAAGCAGGAACTGGTGGGACACTGTCTAGCAGCTGAGTACAGCCAGATTCTCCCTGTGGTCAAGGATCTGCTGTACCAATTTAGCCACTAGGGCCTGCGCAGCAAGGAGCAGCTGACCCTATCTAGCAGGGCCCACCTGTAGGGGCTGTTTATGAAGTCTTCACCCCAGACCATGTCATCGGTGCAATCCAGCACACTGTAGCAGGTGTCACTGATGAACTGGGAGAAGCTGGTCAGGGAGTCCTGCACCAAGAAGCGTAGCGTGTCCTGAAGCATGTACTTGATCAGCTCCATCAGCTTGCGCAGCTTTGACATGAGGTACACCTCCCAGTTGGTCTCGTACAGGTTATACCAGCCCTTGCTCATGTCACGCAGGCTGCTGCGCATGGCTACTTTTAGTGTGCTGATCCAGCTGTCCTTGAGGAACATCTGTACCTGGAGTGGCCACAGGGGTTATCACAAAGCCATCTAGACCTCCCAGCCATGACTGAAACGCTGAAGAACTATACGCCAAGGTTCCTGAGGTGGCTTCAGACTCATCTGACTGTGAAGGGAGCTGTCTAACCCCAGCTTACTGCCAAGCCCCACAAATAACACCCTCATGTGAACACACACACACACACACACACACACACACACACACACACACACACCCCAAGACCCAGAGCTGCAGGAAAAAGATAGAGATAGGCAAGAAGCAGAGATAGAACAGAGGGCAAAAAATGAGCAGTGAGGGAGAAATGCATAGGAATGAAAAATAGAGAATGGAGAGGAGAGAGGCTGCCTTCCATCTCTTTCACACCTGGATCCTCAGGGCCAGGCCCTAGTTGCTTTCTTTTCCCTGTTAGATGAACCATTCCCTTAGTTCCACTTCAAGCTCTAAAAAGGCCTAGGAAGAAGCTCGAGCTTGGTTTTCAGTAGCCAACCAACCCTTTAGGGAGGTGCTGGCCTATAGTGGTTGGTTCCAAGGGCCTGTGTATACTACCCTCCATGTTCTGATGCCCAAGTACCTGGGAGAAGGTCTGTGATTCAATCTGCTCAAACTCCTCCAGGCGGCTGAACTTGGAGAGGCTTGAGTGGAACAGTGACATGCTGGTCACCTTGTTGCACTCAGCCCGCACCTTGCTCAGGGCTGTGATGACTTCTGGCCGTGTGAGCAAGGACACAAAGGTGAAGTCCTCCTTCTGTTCCCGGAAGGGGTACTTGGGGTAACTCACCAGTCCTACGGAGTGGGAGCCAAGGGCCTGTGTAAGGCAAGCCTGGGATATACCAGGAGTCACGATGTGTCTAAGGCAGTTTGGGACTCCTGCTTCCTTTCCAGAAGAGACAGTCTCATTCCTAGAACTCCTCTTTCCCCAGAGTATGGCAAAGTGGCCCTAAGCCATAGTGAACTGCCCACTCTGGAATCTTCTCCAGTGTTGGGGTCAGCTGCACCTTTAAGGGGCCACAGCTGACCTCAGCCTGTCCCTCCCCTTCCTGTCTTTAACCTGAAGAGAAGGAAGTCTGACATCACTTGAGGGACAGCCCCTTGGGACCAATCAGGGGCCCCTCTCTTGTGTCTGCCTTTGGGGTATATCTGGGAGGCTCCTCATTTGAATAAACAGAAGCCCTAGAGGTTTTCTCCAGGGACCCACGCGTCCGTGTCGTTCTTGGCGGTTTTGGGGCACCCTGCGACCACACGCCACCGAGGCTACCCGTGGCCATCGCTCCCGCGTGAGCGATAATGGACCACCCAGGAAGGGGCGGACAAGCCCCTTCCCCCCGCCCCCAAGCGAGGGGAAGTCGAGAGAGAGAGCCCACACTCCAGGCCTCCCTAGTTGAAGGCCACTTTTAGAAGTAGGTGGCAACTGCAGACTCTCTGTTGTCACTTGCTGGTGCTATGCATGTGCACCCTGAGACCTGTCTGAAACCTGCCCGTGGATACCCAAGGAAGGAAGATGTGAGCACCAGGATGCCTCTGAACATAGGCTGTCCACACCCCAGCCTGAATCCTAGGCACATCACACACACAGGAATCCTGGGCCAGGAAACAGGGTTAGTCTAAGCAAGGGTGGTTGGGGATCCTGAGACTTGGTCTGCCATGTGTGCATGTGTCTGCAGTGATACCATCCATACACTTGCTATAGGAGGGAAGAAAGGGTCTATGTCCTTGAAGCCTCTGTCATCTATTTCCAACCAGGGATTTCCTGGCTCGCATTTACCTGTGGCTTCTACATTACTCAGACTTTGCTTGCTTGCTTGCTTCCTTCCTTTCTTTTCTTTTCTCCCCCCTCCCCCCAGCTCTGGGGTTTACACCCAATGCCTTTCCCTTGCTAGGCAAAAGGTTCTACCACCTGAGCTGTTAAATTTTTTTAAATAGGATGTTGCATTTTTTTTCCCATGGGCCAGCCTCACATCATGATCCTCCTACCTTTGCCTCCTGAATGGCTGAAATTATAGAGGCATGCCACCACCTCTGGCTTGTTGATTAAGATGAAGTCTTGCTAACTTTTTGCCTGGGCTGGCCTTGAAACACAAATCTCCTGATCTCCGTCTCTGAACTAGCTGAGATTACAGGTGTGAACGATCATGTCTGGCCAGACTAGTATTTTTTAAGACCCTTTCTCCTGTTCCCATGATTAAAAACTTCCAGGAAACTGGTAAAAGAAGAGTACAAATGCTGGAGACTGGTGGGTATAAGGAAGTGTTGGGCCTATAAGGACATCAGTGGCAGGACAGGTGATTCCAGAGGAAGGGAGCTCTGGCCAGTTGGATAGCCATGAGTTCAATGAGTCTTACCTTGCTCAGGCACCTTTTCCTCTTCCTTCTTGGGCAGGGTCACATAGGAGAATGTATCAGGTTTGGAGGAAACGATTTGGTCAAAGTTGATCTTGTTCATGCTACGCTCATAGTCCAGGTTCACTTCTCTGGTGAGACTGCTGAGATGCTCAAGGACCCTACCCATGGAGAGAGAGAACAGGGTCCAGGGGGTCCTCTGTCATTGACTGGGGACACGAGATGAGAGCTTCTGCTCTGGATTCAAGGGTATATCCCGACCTGGCCCTGAGCCACTAACCTTCACCCTTGTTTCCCATCCCCTCATTGCATCATTTCCCTGAGTCTGTCCATTTAGTTTCCTACTTCTTGTCCTAGTACAGCTATAGTACTGTTGTCCTAGTACAGGGCCCCTTTACCCCATCTCTACCCACTCCAATCCATGCCCCCAAAGCTCAAATCTGATCACATCTTTCTGCTTAAAA
The DNA here is from genome assembly GCF_023159225.1 of Perognathus longimembris pacificus. Taxonomy (NCBI): domain Eukaryota; kingdom Metazoa; phylum Chordata; class Mammalia; order Rodentia; family Heteromyidae; genus Perognathus; species Perognathus longimembris. Next base: position 37,714,397 of record NC_063170.1, read on the forward strand.
ATCCCTGGTTCTTATCTGGGTGCCAGTGGCTCATTACTGTAATCCTAGCTACACAGGAAGGCTGAGATCAGAGAATTAGGATTCAAAGCTAGCCCAGACAGAAAAGACTGTAAGACTCATCTCTAATTAACCACCAAAAAGTTGGACACAGAATTGTGGCTCAAGTAGTATAGTGTTCTAGCCTTGAGCAGAAAAAGCTGAGGAACAGTGCCCAGATTCTGAGTTCAAACCACTAGTACACACACACACACACACACACACACACACACACACACACACACACACACCTGATAGGGAGTAGCTTCTGCCATCCAGGTGTCTCTGCTCTGGACCCAAGGGACTCTTCACCAGTCTCTTGATCATGAGGAATCCTCTACCTGAATGTTTCAACTTCCTGCCTCAGCAGGCTCCCATTAAGGGCCACTTTCTTCAAAAAGCTATTCTTGATTTCTACCTCCTGAATCTGTGCTTTGATGACCCTTTTTCTTTTGCTTGCTTTCTTTTTCTTTTGTGCCAGTCCTGGGGCTTGAACTCAAGGCTTTTATTGAGGTTTTTTTTTAACTCAAGGCTAACTCTCTACAAAATTGAGCCACATAGTTCCACTTCTGGCTTTATTGGTGATTCATTACAGAATCGTATATATTACAGATAAGCATCTCACAAATGTTCCTTCCCAGGCTGGCTTTGAACCATGATCCTCAAATCTCAGTATCCTGAGTAGCTAGGATTACAGAGGTGAGCCCCTGGCATCCAGCTCAATGACTCTCTTTATACTCCCTTCCCCAGTTAACACACTCCAACTAGGATGTGGAGGCAGATAGCACTGAGTGTGAGAGTAGGGCATGATAGTGTGGCTATCAGTAGTGATAAAGTGAGTGTGGTATATGACTCAACCCTCTACACCTTATACTCCTTGAGAAATGGGAGGTCACAGTACCTGCCTGGAAGGGTGATGGTACTAATCCCAGGAGTTACTGAGCCCAGGGCCTGGTGTACAGCAAGCTCCTACTGGGTTCTGTTAGACCATGTGGCACTGGCAGCACCAGAAGCCAGTGAAAGCACTCAGAGAAGCCTCTACTTCCTCCCCCGCCCCACCGACACCCTCCCCCCAGCCCATGGATCTTTAGAAACCTCACCAACAGCAGCCCAACCCCACCTCAATCTTGCTGTGGCCTCACTGCTGATAGGAAATAGACCCAGCAGCGACTTGTCTGTTTCCAATCCCTGTGAGTCACGGCAGGCCCCAGAATGGTGGGATGAGAGGCACAGTGAGCTGTACCTGCACCCTCGCATTGCCCTGTGGCTCTGGGTTTTGTGGAAGATGCCTGTCACTGAATTCCTGTTTCATTTAGATAGTGCTTACTAGGGGCCTATTCTTGTTTACAAAGCGCCAGCAGCTTCCAGGAGGCACAAGGGGAATATGGCATTATGAGTAGGCCCAAGAGTGAATGACCCTTGCATTTCACCCCTAACCTAGGTTTGACATCTGCAATCACCAGGCCTTAGGGGAACTTGCACGGGTATTCTAGCACAAGCATGCCCCTCAGAGCCATTCATCCATCTTGTCATTCTTCACTCATTTGGCACACATTCCCTATACCCCATGTGCTGGGCGCTTTCCTCTGTCAGATCCTCCCAACAGTCCCCACACTTCCAGGCCTCTCATTGCCAGTCATCCCTTGATCTCACTCCTTCCAATCACTGCTTCATCTCTGCTCCTGCCTTTATGGTGAAACTGGTGTTCCCTCTTCCTCTCTTCCCTTCTCTCCTCCCCCTCCTTCCCTAAGACTATTCTGAGGTCACTAATACCCTGATTAGGCCCATTATCCAGCCTGGTGGCCACTACCTTTGGTCTTCATCTTTCAGGACTCTTAGAGATCTCAGAGGAGTCCTCCCTCTCCCCCATCCATACCACTTTCTTCCTACAGCTTCCTGGTCTTCCTCATCTCCTCACCCCCCACAATTGCCCCTTATCTATTGATCTCTTTCCCCAGGTGAGTTTATAACATATATACTTTTGCACCTAGCAATCCCACTTGTCAGAATTTACCCCAAAGCTATATCATCATCAACACAAACATAATAATGCACAAGATTATTCCTTGCACCATCCATTGTTTGAATTGCACCTGGAAATGACCTAAATATATGTTTGCATATGCCATGAGCCATCCACATGTGACAGATTACTATGCAGTTGTAAAAGTGAATGAAGGAAATTTTAATGATATATAGACATAGAAAAAATAGTATGTATGGATGTTATATAGAATATGATAATTTAATGCAAGAATATAGTAGTATCATATATTTTATAGATTATATATGTCATCGATTTTATATATACATATATGTATATATCAATCATAGATCTATCTTCTGTAAGAACCTTAGGAAATGATTTCCCAATAGCAACATATGTATCTTTTTTTCTTGAAGTCATTTCTGATATAAACTCTTTTTACTGTATTTTTCACACACATAAAGCATAATAAACAGCCTGATGCATTACCACAACACAATTGACTTTGAAATCACAACCTAGTGAACAGTCAGAATGGAACTTGGACCTCAAGGTCTCTTGTGCCTAACCTGATCACTCCCCAAGGAATAGCGTCTAGGTGCTATCTTGCCTGGCACTATATATGAGTTTTGCCTTTTTGTAAATGAACAAGCACATGTAATGAAGAATCTCAGCTTCTAAATTCTCCACTGAAAAGGACCAGGTCTTCCTGGAGAAAAAGTTGATTTCAGGACTGATTCAGGTTACACAAGAAAAGCCTCTAACTTCTTGCTGTGCCAAAAAGTGAGGAGCTACTCAGATAACAATGACAACATGTTTTGTTTTTTTTAAAAAAGATTAGCTTGAACAGGTTCTCACTAGCCAAATTTAGGCATCAATGTTTTTTTCAAAATAATACTAATATATTATAACCCTTTCAATATTGTAATAATCCATGAGTCCATCTTGACAATAAGGACTCTGGAAATAAGCAAGAAATTGGTTGGGGTGCCAAAAAGCCACATGGAGTAGGCAAGACAGCCCCACACAGAGGAGACCCCACAAGAGGGCAGCTTTATGCCCCTGGTTACACTATTTCTCCAATGAAAGAGAGGCAGCACATGGGGACTCACTGCGGCCCTTTGCGCATCCGTGGCGTGCTCATAGCCCACTGCTTGATCTTGTTCAGGCTCTGCTCACTGATGATTCGCTGGCCCTCAGAGGGCATACAGTCCACGTACAGGTTGTATAGCAGCAGTGCCTCTGTGTTCTTGCGCAGGACATTGGCCTCCACTACACGTTGTGTGAACACGCGGGGGTCCTCAGCACAGAAGAGGAGCTGGATCCGAGGCACCCAGTACTGACAGATCAGAAGGGGGGGCCTTCCTAGGGGATAAGTGGGAAAGATAAGGGGACAGAGTCAGGCTCTCTGAGCTGGAGCACTGCCCTTTAGCCAGCTAGGTCACTGATACACAGTGGCCTTGAGCAAGTCCTTTCCTTTCCCTTACTCTGAATCAAATGTGCGAAATGGGTGTGACAACATTCTGTGCCCTGCCTACTGCACAGGGGGTCATGGGAGGGGAATGGGAAAGTGCTTTTTAAACTGTAAAGAGCTATGTTCAGATAAGGAGCCAGCATAGGAGAGGTCATCAATGTCATACTCAGAGCAAATGTCTAAGTGATGGACCTCAGGGTCTTTCCCACATCATGCTACCAGCTGTTTCCAGTTGACAGAACTAGCCCTTCTTAGAGTCTCTGTATCACTGATCCTTCAGCGATTACTGCTCAGGAGACATACAGTCAGAGATTAAACTGAAGGGAGAATCTGGACCTGCGTCGGTGGTGCCCTTGGTAGTGTTGGCCTCAGTCCAGCCATGGCTAACCTTAGCTGGGGGTCCTCGTAGAGCAGAGGTAGAGCTCATACCTTTGGCAGTAACTCCTCCATTCAGGATTGGCATCCCCATCTCATCTCGAACCAGTCCTTTGTCATCCGTTTTGTGTACCAGGTACAGCTTGTTTTCCTCATCATAGTCCAAGACACCAACCTCACACCACCTGTAGTTCAGCTTCTGACTCTTGGGGTCCTCTGAAACAGGAGATGGTAATCCACCAATGCTTTCTGCCACAGGGGCCTCTGAGTGTGGCAGAAGGTGCTGGGATGGGTCTCAGAAGTCATTTGCCCAGCCTCTATCATACCAGAAGGGCCCTCTTGGTCTAGTAGAGATAGGGCCTTGCTTCCTCCCAGCTGAGTTGGCCACTTATGAACCACCAGCCATAAGAGGTTCAAAAGGACCAGTCCTCTCTCCAAGACTCCACTATGGCAGAGAAGACACAGGTCAATGTGGTAGGAACATGTGAAAGCCCCATACAAGAAACTTGCTGAAGACCTTTCACTGGTGGTTATCATGTATGAGTTAGACCCCTTCAAGGTGACCAAGGCCAAGGAGAAAAGCTACTGGACTCTTTCTATCAGAAGAAGGCATGTAGGGCCGGTTCAGAGACCACTGCTCTGCACAAGGTTCAAGGGCCTTCAGGCAGGGACTGTTCAGTCAGGGCCTTTTACCTGCTCCTTGGCTGCCAGATCTCTTCTGTCTCGTGTGTGTGTGTGTGTGTGTGTGTGTGTGTGTGTGTGTGTGTGTGTGTGTGTGTGTGTGTGTGTGTATGCTGGTCCTAGGACTTGAATTCAGGGCCAGAGCATTGTCCCTGAGATTTCTTTTGCTCAAGGCTAGCATTCTACTACTTGAGGCAAAGCTGACTTTTTTTTTTGCATAGTTTATTATAGATAAGAATCTCATGAGCCAGTCACTGGTGGCTCACGCCTGTAATCCTAGATACTCAGGATGCTGAGATCTGAGGATTGTGGTTCAAAGCCAACCCAAGCAGAAAAGTCTCCATGAGACTCTGAGACTCTTTTTTTTTTTTTTTTTTTTTTTTTTTTTGCCAGTCCTGGGGCTTAGACTCAGGGCCTGACCACTGTCCCTGGCCTCTTTTTGCTCAAGGCTAGCACTCTACCACTTGAGCCACAGTACCACTTCTGGCTATTTTCTATATATGTGGTGCTGAGGAATTGAACCCAGGGCTTCATGTATACGAGGCAAGCACTCTATCACTAGGCCATATTCCCAGCCCTGACTCTGAGACTCTTATCTCCAATTAACCACTTAAAAACTGGAAGTGGAACTGTGGGCCTTGAGCACAAAGAGGCTCAGGACAGCACCCAGGCCCTGAGTTCAAGCCCCACAACTGACCAAATTAAAATCTCATGGACTATCCTGACTGGGCTGTCTTCAAACTGTGATCCTCAAGATCTCAGCCTCCTGATTAGCTAGGATTACAGATGTGAGACACGTGCCCAGCTCTCTCCTCTCTTTTATACTCCTTACAATGCCTAGTTATACTGCTCCCTATTGACAGGAGCAATTTTTTTCCATCTTAGTCACAGATGTGGATCTGGGCATAGAATAGAAACTAGTACATAGTAGGTACTCAAAAAATAGTTGAAGAAAAATGATGCTTGTACACAGAACCCAGCACAGGCTGGCTTCAACACAGTCATGCCTGGCGTGTATGTTGAGATGGGATCTTTCTAATTTTGTGTCTGGGATGTCCTCAAACCACAATCCTCTGGATCTCTGTACCCTCAATAGCTAGGATTATAGGTGTGACCCAATATGCCAAGACTCAAACACTGTTCAAATATGCCTGCTTCCCACCTAGGGGCTGGCCAACTGGACCCACCATAGGCATCATTTCTACTCAAAAGGCATGGAGCAGAGCAACTTTATTCCCCAATGAAGGAAAAAACTACCTCTATCATCTAAACGTAGAACCCTGACCTTCCTGTGAAGTCTGCACAGAGACTCAGCCATGGTCACTTACCCTGACACTGTTCCCAACCACAGGCAACTGGAGAGTCTCTATGATCACCAGAAAAGACCTGAGGCCAAAGGAACCAGGGGCACACCTTGGGCAAACACAGACATGCCAGTCTGTATAGCATCAACTTGGTGTAGGCTGTGATAAGTGGTTGTCAATGGGTGACAATCACGTAAGTATGTACATGTGTGTGCGTGCATGTGTGTGTGAGAGAGACAGACAGACAGACACAGAGGCAGAGTGAGTAGTAAAAATGTATGCAAGGAGGATCCAAGATGGTGGGCAAAAGACAAGGCAATAGCAGAGCTCTATCTGCTCAATCAGATATACAAAGCTCTAATGGGGAAATCCAGCTCAAAAGTGTATGTCAGGTAAAGACAAGCAGCCAAAGCCTAACATCAATCAAGCAACATCAAAACAAAATACTTCATGGGGCTGGGAATATGGCTTCGTGGTAAAGTGCTCGCCTCATATACATGAAGCCCTGGGTTTGATTCCTCAGGACCACATATATAGGAAAAGTTGGAAGTGGTGCTATGGCTCAGGTGGTAGAGTGCTAGCCTTGAGCAAAAAGAAGCCAAGGACAGTGCTCAGGCCCTGAGTTCAAGCCCCAGGACTGGCAAAAAAAAACAAAACAAACAAAAACGAAATACTTCAGCAGTGCACCAGTGGCTTGCGCCTGTAATCCTAGCTACTCAGGAAACTGAGATCTGTGGATTGCAGTTCAACCCCAGCCTGGGCAGCAAAGTCTGAGAGATTCTTATCTCAAATAGACTCCCCCAAAATATTGAAAGTGGAGCTGTGGTTCAAGTGATACAGTGCTAGCCTTGAGCAAAAGAGCTCAAGGACAGTACATAGGTCCTGAGTTCAAGCCTCAAGACTGGAAAAAGACAAACACTTATATTTCAGAAAGAGTAGCAAAAACAATATGCAAACCATATAAGTAGGTCTAGAGACAGCTGACTGAGCCAAGGCCCACAGCTCAGAGCAGGGTGTAGATTGCTGCCTGGTTCTGCTGTCTGCTCAGTGAGGCTCCTTTGAGCAGTATGGATCCATGCTCTGTCCAGATCTCCACTTGGGACAGTCTGCTGCTCACTGTGAATCCTCACTCGACTCACATATCCAATTGGCAGCCCTCTGCTCAGTGTAGCCCACCAAGGGCTCAATGCCTCTGCAGCCCCACTGCAACACAGAAAACTACTTCACAGGAGAAATCTAGGAAAAAGACCATGCCAAACACCATAAGTCACATGCTTGCCACTACCATGTGACCAGTGGAAAGGGAGGAGGGGAAACCAAGCCCAGGTTCAGAAGCAGGCACTTGACATTGGAAGGCAGGGGAGGGAGCAGAAACAAGAGACATGCTCTAAGCTCAAATCTCAGCCTGAACTGGGAAAGCAAGGGTTTAGCCTCCTGCCAATTACATCAGAGATTGGTGCCTGGGGGAGCCCAAGACAAGGGAAAATGTTAGAGACCATTGGTCTCAGTCCCCCCTGTAATCAAGGATTTAGTCTCCTGCTGGCTGGAAACAAAGAGAATTTGGCTCCCAGTTGATTCCCATGCCAAAATGGAACCCAAACCCAGAGGGAATAAAGAGTAGTGCTCCAAACCAGAGTCCTGCCTCCCAGCTCAACCCACAGTGAAGGGCCTGCCTCCAGTGGAGCTCCAGCCCAACAGGAAGGGACCAAAGGGCTCTAATTTCAGAGTTCCATCTCAAACTGAAGCTTATAGAGCTAAGTGAAGCACAGGTTTCCAGCTTCTAGCACTGTACCACACTACAGGGACAGGGGCCACAGGGTGATAACCAAATACAGAGACCTTTCCAAGTTACAGTGAGGAACCAGAGACCTGCTCCCAGCTGCACCCATATAATCAGAGGCAGAGCCTGAGGGTCTGGTTTTCACCTGGTGGGTGCCTGATCCTCCCCTAAACAAGCAGGAAAAGAATTCTAATATGATAAGCATACACCATGACTAGAGGAACAGAAAAAGTTAACAAAGGTGCCCTACTCTATGTTGGATTTCATCCATTCTAGGTTGGGATAAAATAGCAAAGCTGACATATACCCCACACCAGTAGAGACATATCCCATCTAAACATCATCTGCCTAGTCAACTGAGAACAGAGAACAACCCACTAGGAAGGTCTCAGGCACCTGAAAGTCAATACCCAAAAGGCCTTCAAATGGGTAAAGCCCATCACGGAAATATTAGAAATTAAGGAAATACAACACTCCTAGTCAATAGAACAGAAAGTTTCTAGAGGAAACTTCACACACAGGGCTAAAAGACCTACTGATAAGAATAACTGATGAGCTCTTGGACTTAGAGCCATCTTCCTAGAAACCACTGCACCATGAGAGCCAAGTGGAGGAAGAAATGAATGCACAGGCATTCGTGCAAAAGAAGTGCAAAAGAAGAAAGAGATACAAGTAAACCAGCTTGTGTACTCGTTGAGGCCAGAGGAACAGAAATAAGGAATGCCATAGGCCAGGATGCTGATGTGAGTTGTTGGACTGCATGCCACTGTCTATGATTTCCCAATGGATCTAGAACTTTCATCACCAAAACCATCTCTGTTTTTTTGGTGTGTTTTTTTCGGCCAGTCCTGGGGCTTGGACTCAGGGCCTGAGCACTGTCCTTGGCTTCTTTTTGCTCAAGGCTAAGGCACTTGAGCTACAGCACCACTTCTAGCCATTTTCTGTATATGTGGTACTGGGGAATCAAACCCAGGGCCTCATGTATATGAGGCAGGCACTCTTGCCACTAGGCCATATCCCCAGCCCCACCAAAACCATCTCTGAAAGACAGCCACCTTGCTTATAACCAAGCATCCTCTGATGGTCCTGTGCCCTGGACCTGTGACATTCTAGACTACTTCTGTTCACAGTTGTGGCCAAATGTGACACATGTACAATAAACCACCTCTTTTGCTGTTGAAAAAAAAAAAAGAATGATTGACGAAAAGATAGAAAGCCACACATTTTGTGAACATGATGAGACTTCCCAAAACAATTCATGGGGGGCTGAGGATATGGCCTAGTGGCAAGAGTGCCTGCCTCGTATACATGAGGCCCTGGGTTCGATTCCCCAGCACCACATATACAGAAAATGGCCAGAAGTGGCGCTGTGGCTTAAGTGGCAGAGTGCTAGCTTTGAGCAAAAAGAAGCCAGGGACAGTGCTCAGGCCCTGAGTCCAAGGCCCAGGACTGGCCAAAAAACAAACAAACAAACAAACAAACAAAAACAATTCATGGAAAACACAAAAGCCTAAACCAATTCTAAAAGATGGCAAATGAGTCCAATGAAAAAGCAGCCACTCAGATTAACTGATGAAAGAAGGCACAGATCAACAAATCAATGAAGTCCAAAAGTCAATACCAGATCTTTTTTTTTTTTTTTTTTTGCCACTCCTGGGGCTTTGAACTCAGGGCCTAAGCACTCTCCCTGGCTTCGTTTTTTGCTTAAGGCTAGCACTCTGCCACTTGAGCCACAGCTCCACTTCTGGCCATTTTCTATATATGTGGTGCTGAGGAATCAAACCTAGGGCTTCATGTATAGGAGCCACGCACTCTTGCCACTAGGCCATATTCCCAGTCCCCATACAAGATCTTTAAAAAGACTTCCATAGGAAGATAGAAAAAGAACCAATAGAATATTAAAAAATAAATTAGAAAGTCTCTCTAGCTGAATAGATGAAATGGAAAGCATAGTGTTGGGGCTTGGAGACAGAGTAGATACAAAAGAGGTGGGAACCATACAATAAATAAATAGTAAATAAATTCAAGCAATGGGAAAAAGGTGATAAGAAATTCAGGACTCAATTAGAAGACCTAATTTGTGGCTGACAGGTATTGAGGAGGGGAAAAACAGACAACTAAGGGTATAGGAAGTATATTTAACAGAATAATAGCAGAAACGCTCCCAAACATTTAAAAAAAAAAAAAAGCCCATTCAAGCATAAGAGGCCTTTAGAACATCCAACAGACCAGATCAGAAAAGCACCTCCCACCACTACATTGTGATTCAAACTGGTTCAACAGAAAACAAGGAAAAGATAAATAAAGCTGTCAGAGAGAAAAGATTGATTTGCTACAAAGGAAAACAAGTCATGGATTTACTATAAGGCATTCAAAGGAGAGTTAATACCAATACTCCTCAAACGCTTGAATGAAATAGAAAGGGAAGCATCACTTATCCTATGAAGCAAGCATTATACTTATCCCAAAACCAGATAGGGACCCATCAGAGAAAAAGAACTATAGATCTACCTCTTTGATGAATATAGATGCAAAATTTTTCAATAAAATTCAGGCCAACTGAATTCAACAACAAAAGAATTCATCCCAGGGACACAAAGCTTGTTCAATATACATAAATAAATAAATGTAATACAACACACATCAACAGAAGGTCAAGAACACGTGATCATCTCAATAGATACAAAAGAGGCTTTTGACGAGATCCGAGACCCCTTTATGATAAAAGCTCTAAAGAAGCTAGGAATATGTGGAACAGTCCTCAATATAATAAAGGTTGTGTATGACAAACCTACAGCCAATATTATACTTAATGGTGAATATCTAAAACCATTTTCTCTAAAATCAGGAATGAGACAAGAATGTCCACTTTCTCTATTCCTCTTCAATGTATTACTGGAATTCCTGAAAGAGCATAAAGCAAGAGAAAAACACAAAGGGGATCCAAAGAGGGAAGGAAGAAGTAAAACTATCCCTTTTTGCAGATGACATGATTCTGTACTTCTGTAAAGAACCCTAGACTCCTTCCCCAAGCTACTAAAACTTATTCAAAACTTTGGCAAAGAACAGTGTAAAAAAAACCAGTCTCTTTTCTATATGCCAACAATGAGAAGCACAAGACTGAAATCAGGAAAGCAACTCCATTTTCAATAACCTCAAAAAAAAAGAATCTTAGGAATTAGCCAAAGATGTGAAGAACCTATACAATTAAGACTTTAAAATTTTAAAGAAGGAAATTGAAGACTTAAGGAAATGCTCCTTGGACTGGAAGAATTAACATCATGAAAATGGCAATACAGCCCAAAGCAAATTCAATGCAATACCCATCAAAATCTCAGCATCATTCTTCAATGACAGAGAGAACAATTCAGAAGTTCATATAGAATAACAAAAGATCCCAAATAGGAAAAGTAATCCTTAGCAGGCAGAATAGTGTTGGAGGAATAACATCAAACTTCTAAGTCTACTACAGAGTTTGAACTCTATTACTGAAATATGTTAAAGTCAAGGAAGAACTCAAATAGTGTATTTCCCTAGAAAGGCAAAATCAAAGTTCAGCAAAACAAAGGAAGCCTGTACTTGGAAGGGGTGGGGTGGGATCAAGGGGAAAGTGATAGATGAATGAAAAGGAGAAGAGAGGAAGAATCCAATACATATTCTACAAAAGTAAAGATAATAATAGGTTAAAAAAAGAAAACGTGTGCATGAGTATGTGGGGTGTGACCAGTGACTATGATTCTGAATGTGTGTAACAGATGTGTGCTGGTGAGCAAATGTGTTACAGTGTGTGGTCATGTAGAGGTAAAAGCTGGAGCAATTATCATTCTTGGGTGGTGGGATGGAAGGACTCCAACTATACCCCCTCATATATCTTTCAACATTTCGAACAAGCATATGTCTTTTATTACCAACAAATCAAAGGAATTTTATTTTTAATATATGAGTGAAGTGTTTTCCTATCCCCTCTTGGTTCATTCTTCCTGTGTATCCAAAGATGGAATATGAAGGGTTGACCCCCTACTCTGTTTTCCCAGGTGCATAGTCTCCAAAGGTAAGTGCAGACTACCCCACACAGGCAGGGCAATCTGACCTGAGCCTAGCTGTAAACATCCCATTGTGGACCTAGCCTGTTAGGCTCTGAGACCAATCTGTGAGGCCAGGAAAGGGTTAAGAGGTTGGAAGACTATAAACTATATCCTGTGAAGGTCAAACCACCTAGGCAGGACAGATGTAGAGCTGTTTGAACATTAAAAAACCTTGAGAACTTGGATAAGGGAACACTTACTCTATTCTTTGCCCACCCTGCAGTCACCCCTCCATATTAAACTCATGTAATCTGTTTCCTTGCTCAGACCCTGTAAAAACTTTGATTCCAACCTCACCCCACTGACACAACCCCATATCTGCAGGAAGATCTGTGGCCCTTGCTGGCAATAAGCAGACTTAGCCTGCTGAGATGGAGTCTGGCCTGTTTCCGTCCTTTCTCCTCTATTTTCCTAACAATGAACCCTATCTAGCTGTTCTATTTCTAGTCTTCCTGACAACACCATCCCTGATTCCAGCATTTCCTGTTTCAGTGTGACCAGTTTCTTGGGCTTTGTTCTGGCTAAGAAGCCTCAAAAATTCTCTAACAATCCATGGTTGCCAGGTTCTGTACAGAGCTGCTGCTGGGGTAAAACAGCACTCTGATCCCAGGCTAGCCCTGCTCACCATGCCCAAGGACATCATCAGTAGGTAGAAGGGCTTTTCCAGGGACAGGTTTCCTGCTCTGAGAATCTGAATCCAAACCCATGTCGATCCACTCTCTGGGTGTCCGGCAGTCAAACTCCTCATTGTCGAAAACCTGAAGGCAAAAGTGTGGAGGAAGCAGCTTCCCTAGCTGCCAAATAAAGCTGACCATGCCAGAGGCCTCCTCTAGAGTGAGCTGTAGGCTGGGGAGAGGCTGAGCCCTTCCTCAGCTGTTTCCAAGGGCACATAGGGTTGGAATGGGGAGAAGGAGCTGGAGGATGAGGTGGATATTGGATCCCTGTGCAGTCAAGCTAGGCTCAGGCAGAGGGAGTTCAGGGACTTGGTGCAGAATGTAGGCTCTGTTGCCCACTGTTCCAAACATCCAGCTCAGGCTAGAAGGAACAAACAGGTAGCTTTTGGATTTCCTGAGCACCCCAACTCAACTGAGGAGCAATGGATATTCAAGACTATCAGAGGTAGCCCGTGGCATGGTGATAGCTTCTGGAATTAGCTCTGCCTCCCCACAGGGACCCCAGGCCAGAGACACTTAGAACTCAAAGAGGATGGGAAGAGTGGGAATGAAAGCCACAGTCCGGCTATGCTCTGTCTCTTTCCTCCCCAGACCCAGTTTCCCCATTTGTACACAAAGGAGATGGCCCAGCTGTCTCTTCCATATCAAGTCTCTCCATTCCAGTAGCCCAGAAACAGCTCCACCACCCTTGGACAGGCCCTAGTCAAGGAGACCCATATCCTACTGCACAGCCCAATCAGGGTGCTTCTGTGGAGGTGGGGACAGAGGTCAGACACACAGGCTGTTCAGGTTCCAAAGGAAAAATAAATCTGTATCCCTGAGGACTTAGGGCTTCTCCTTCCCCTCCCACCCAGCTTAGGATGCTAGAAGGACCTGGGGTCCCGGGGTGGGTTCCATTCATTCAGATGTCTTGACAAGTGATTTTATGTGGAGTAGGATCCCCTTTGGGGCCTGATTCCAAAGCCTCAGCTTTGTCCTACACACATGTATGCGAGCGCGCGCGCACACACACACACACACACACACACACACACACACACACGCACGCACACACACACTCCATCAGCAATTGCTGGCAGTGCAGCTCACCTTCAGTGGAAGATAGATGGGGAAGAGTGGGTCATGGCCCTGTTCAATGGTTTGTGGATTCTGAGGGTCTGGATGCCTGGGCATGAGCTTATTGGAATCAATACCCTCGCTGCTCAATAGCTGTTCAATGTCCAGACTCAGGTATTTCCGCCTCCTCCTGGCCAGGGCAGGCAGGGATATTAGAAGAATGGTTCATGAGAAATGGCTCCACAGGTATCAGCAAGGTCCCAGGAGATGTTGTAGAGGGGTGTGGAGAAACCTCTCTAGTGTCTTCTGCCCTTCTGAGACTGGTCAGAAAGTGGCATAGCAGCTGGGGGCGGGGTCCTGACTCTAATGGCCATTCCCTGGCAGTCCCACTTCATTGAGTTAAACACCACCTTCCCCAGTTCCCTAATAAGAAAAGTTATTAGTTCCTATGAAGAGACCAAAAGGCTAAGTTTGACCTTAACACCTGTATACATACTGTACTGTGGGGCTTGTTACCTATGGGTCTATAGTCTCTTCAGCTTTGAACTGGGCAGACATCACCTCCTGGGAAGAGGCCCCACCTCACAGCCCTGAGCCAGCATACCTCTCAATCTCAATCTTTCGAGGGCACCGGCCTGGCAGCACCTGGAAGGGCACCTGCACCTTGGGCTCATAGGCCTTCAGGGGGAAGTCAGTCTGGGAGAGCAGCCGTGTGGTAGATCCAATGCTCTGCTGCTCCACACGCTCCTTGAAGTCTTCAGGAACCTGGAAGGTTCTGACTGCAGGCAGATTCAGAGGGCAGGTATGGCTGACCTCAGACTGTGGCCCAACATCCCCACTGTCAGTAATCCAATAAGGCACCAGCCACTAGGCAGGCAGGAGTGCATAGGAAGCTCAGGGCCTGCCTGTGGCCAGGCAGTGTTAAGGAGAAGAGACCCCCTTCCCCCTTGGCCTTTCTCTGTTATACTTTTTGAGGCATGAGCATTGAGAGGCTGGAGCCTCATGAAGGACAATTTTGGCCCTAATCTACCTGACTCAGACCAGCATATTTGGCATTCCCTTTCAAGCCACCAATTACCCCAGCACCAAGGGCCATTGTTAAAGCTAGGCACTGAGTTTAGCTACTAATGAGAGTTACAGCTGAACAGGAAGGCACTGTAGGACAAGTCTCTGCTATCTCATTTCAGAGATCCCCATTAATGAATGAACCCCATTCATTCTCTGGGCCTGTTACCAGACTCGAGGCACCCTGGAAACTGTAGAGAGAGGTGGTCCCTAAAGGACCCTTAGGTCACCAAATGGGTGCTCTGACTTAAGAGAATCTAGAAGCTTCCGCTCTAGATCTGGTAAGAAGGGAGCTGGTGGAAAGGGACCCATAGATAACCCACCATCCCAGTTTTCTTGGACTGAGGATTTCCTGGGACATAGAGTACTCAGTGGGGAGGAAATTCCAAGGAAAAGTCCAAACCTACAGATGGAGAAAGGGGGCGTAGAAATACTGCAAAAAGAAATGGGCCACCTTCCTAGGGCTTGACTGGCCTCTGGGTGGTTCCCATCTATTCTCCTGGTGGAAGATGATTCTAAATAATCCCAAGGGGGTTAGGTGCCAGTGGTTTACATCTGTAATCCTAGCTACTCAGGAGGCTGAAACCTGAGGATCGTGGTTTGAAGCAAGCCTGGGCAGAAAAGACCATGAGACTCTTATTGATTGCCAATAAACTACCCCCAAAAAAGCCAGAAGTGGAGCTTTGGCTCAAGAGTGCTATATTTGGGCAAAGGCAGCTCATGTATAGTGCCCAGGTTCTGAGTTAAAGTCCCAGGACTGGTGTGTGTGTGTGTGTATGCACACACGCACACACACACACACACAAACGTACATGAATATCAAGGGCCTAGAAGCTCTAGAGCTGCCTCCTTGGGCCTTGCCATCTTTCTGGAGTCAAGACAGGGTCTCACTTTATGAAGGCCCACCTTACAAGTCCCCTTTGGGGTCCCACAGAAGCCTGGCCTGGGCTGGTGTCTGAGGCTTGGCAGAAGCCTCCAACTTCAGCTGAAGTCCATGCTCCTAGCAGAGCGGACAGCACTCAGAGGTCTCCACAGCACCAAATGGCCCTGCTATGAAAGCAGCTTTCAGATCCTAGTCACCTGGTCCTAAGCCTGTGGGTCCATGACACCATTCTGCTTGTAGAATTTACTTAGGGAAGGAGCCAAGGAACCATGGTGAAGAGGATCAAGGCTGGTTCTAGCCCCCAGCAGGTGTCTTGGACCCTCTAGCCTTCAGGCAGCAGAGTGGACTTTTGTCACTGGCCCATTGGACCAAGGTCCCAAACGCCACCTTGAGGCCTATTAGGGTTGCTTTTCCTCCTGGGGTTGGGGGCTAACAAGGTGCTGACCATCCCCCTGTTCCATCCCTGCCAGGGATGACAGAAGTACCATTCTAATCCCTGACAGGCCTGAGATGTGTAGTTCATCACCAAGGTCATTGGTATTGGTGAGACTATTGAGAAAAAGGCAGATCCTCAGATAAGTACATGAATTCCCGTTTGGGGGAATAATGTGGGCTAATCTGGACAGTGCCAGCAAGAAGGTGGACCTTTTCTGGGATATACACAGGGAAGACAGCTGGAATTACAAGGTATCTGGGCCTGAGAGAAGGGCACATCTTTTATAGTGAAGGAGAAAATGACAGCTTCCTCACTACCAACAAGGGCCAGTCTTAGAAACACCCCCAAAGATCTGACTCAATCCTTTCTCATGAACAAGGCTCACTCTTTCCATGGAGTCCAAGAACATAATCCTCATTAAGTGGAAAAGGAGCTTTCAGACCCTAATCACCAAGTGCGAGCCTGTGGGTCCCAGACACCTATGTGTTCTGCTTCATGTTTCAAGTGCTAGGGGGCCCAGAAGGGAGCAACTCAGATACAGCCCTGGCCTCCCCCCAAGCCCATCTTCCAGGGGAGGCAGCAAACCCACACATAACTGCCCAGGGATACCAGCCCAGGAGAGGGAACTGTGCTCTTGTCCTCAGCTGCTCCAGGCCCTTGTTTCAGCTCTGTGAAGGGTAATGATAAATGTTCCCTGCGAGTCTGGGCCTTGCAAAGCACCTTATTTCTTTCTAGATTTATTTCAGTCTTAAGGAAGCTGGGACTTTCTGCCAGAAACAGACCCTCACCCGAAGGCCAGAGGGCCTGCTCCTAAATGCCCAACAGGCCCCACCCATGCCCCATCCTCTTGGGCACTGACCTTGAGGGGTGAACTTGTTGAGGTCAGCCTGACGCAGCAAGTTCTGGCTTGTACAGGGGCCATGGCACACATTCTGAAACCAAACCCCAGAGCTCTGAGTGTGCATCAACAACCCAGGGATATGCCAGGCACTGGTGGCTCACACCTGTAATCCTAGGAGGCTGAGAGCTGAGAATTGTGGTTCAAAACCCAGGGTTGGCAGGAAAGTCCACAAGACTCTTATCTTTAATTAACCACCAGAAAACTAGAAGTGGTACTATGGCTCAAAATGGTATAGAGCACTAGCCTTGAGCAAAAGAGCTCATGGACAGTGCCCAGGCCCAAACAAAAAACAACAAGCATCCCAGGGACTATTGGGACCTGGGAGGGACTCCAAGGTTAGATACTTCTCTGGATCCACCAGGAAAGCACACCAAGAATATGAAAGTGAGACAGAACCAGTGAGTTCAAACACTGTCCTACAGGCCTTAGTGGGAGACAAGCTGTGGCCACCTGGGACATTTGTGGATTTCTTGCTCTGGTCCAGCACAGAACACTCCCATTGTGTTCAAGGGCTAATACATGAACCAGGAACTGCAAAGCCACAAGGTGTCTGTGTATATCCTCTTCTAAGGACTGTTCTGGAACTGATTGTGGACTGGATATCCAGTGGGGAGTCCCAGTGAGGGCACACCTTGCCTCTCTTAGTTTAGTCCCTCTCTGCACAAAACCTTCCTAAAGCTGTCTGGATGAACTATCTCTAGTCATTATTCTCTCATCAGCACCAGCCATATCCCTCAATCTTTCCTTTATATTCTACCCTCCCTCCACACCTTTGTGCCTGCTGTTCCCCCTGTCTGAAATACTTACTCACCCCCTATTTTACCCAGAAAAAGCATATCCATCACTTATATTTCAACAGTATGCCACCTCATCATCTACAGACTCTGTCTTACCCAGAGCTGGGGAAAGGGACTTCCCCATCAGGGCCATCACCCCACCACAATGTTTTTACTTTGGTTCTCCAGGGCTCAGCTTGAGGCCTAGCACACAGCAGGAGCTCAAGAATGAGTTGTAAATGAATGTATAAGAAGGATAGATACCTAGATGGATGGTCAGAAAGATGAGTGGATGAATGGTTGAATGAGCAGGGAGTATGTGGGTAGATAGATGATCAAACGAACAGTCAAATAGATGAACTAATGGAAAAAAAATTGAAAAGATGGGTGAATGGAACCCACAGGGAGGGTACAATCTTGGCAAAGGTTAGCTTCCATTCTCACCCCAAGTTGATCCAAGGTTCCAGGACTGAGGATGTCAGAGTAGAACCCACGCTGCTTCATCACTGGATACTTATCAGTGCTTGCCAGAGGTGACTTCTGGGAGTGCCCCAAGTCTGAGAGCATGGGTAAAGCATGGGGCTTGGAGTCAGGGCCTGCAGAAGAGTTCCTCAAAGCATCATCTGGCCCCCAAGAAGCCAACTTCTGATTCAACTCTGGGCTTCCAAAAACTGTCCCAGAACCATGTGGTTGGTCCTGAAAGGTCTTTCCTGGCTTGTGGTCTTCTTTTTTTGAAGGCTCCATGCTTCTCTTCAGAAAGCTGTCCCAACCTGAGTGCCTAGAAGATAATAGTGTCATTGGGCCTTACCAGTTGCTGTCTCTGCCCTCAGTGGAACCATTATATACACAATTCTGCATCAAACCCATAGTCCACGGATAACAAAAGAAGGGAAGAGGGAGTGGAAAGTGTGTGTGTGTATGTGTGTGTGTGTGTGTGTGTGTGTGTGTGTGTGTGTGTATTCTGGGGCTTGAACTCAGGACCTGGGCACTGTCCCTAAACTCTTTTGCTCAAGGCTAGTGCTCTACTGCTTGTACCACAGCCCCACTCCAGCTTTTTGGTGGTTACTTGGAGATAAGAATCACAGACTTTGCCTGGGCTGGCTTTGAACAGTGATTCTCAAATCTCAACTTCCTGAGTAGCTAGGACTTCAGGTGTGAACCACTGTTGTCCAGGGGGAGTGGAATCTTAATCTGAATAGACACATTGTAGGGATCCTACCAGGGGATAACAGGCCCCTTCTGAATGCTTCAGGTGTGAAGTGAGTTTCACAGAATTAAGAATGAAGGGAGGTCCTGTGGAGGCCTCTACCACATGTCTCCTGTACCTGATTACCCCTCTCCCTCATTTTAGAGAGCAGGGCCTGGCTTCTCAGCTACAGAATGCTCAGCAACAAAATGTATTCACTTACTCTGGCTCTGGGGATCAGCCCAGTTCAAGGATGTACACTCTCCTGTCTTCACAAAGGGAGTTAAGCTGTGTGCACGTCGGCCACCTGTAGGACAAAGGTTTGCAGGGTCTTATTGGCAAGCCCTTTCCAAGCCACCACTGCTTTTGGCAACCTCAAAAACACATCACTGGGGGCTGGGGATATAGCCTAGTGGCAAGAGTGCCTGCCTCGGATACACGAGGCCCTAGGTTCGATTCCCCAGCACCACATATACAGAAAACGGCCAGAAGCGGCGCTGTGGCTCAAGTGGCAGAGTGCTAGCCTTGAGCGGGAAGAAGCCAGGGACAGTGCTCAGGCCCTGAGTCCAAGGCCCAGGACTGGCAAAAAAACAAACAAACAAACAAAAAAAAAAACACATCACTGGGGGAATTCCTTGGGCAGGAGAATGTTATAAGAAATTGGACAAGGGTGTGGTTAAATGTTTTCATAAAAGGCTAGTTGCAAAAAACAAAAAAAAAGAAGCCTACAATTATCTCCATAAAATTTTCTGTTAAAAAAGAAAACATTGGGGCTGGGAATATGGCCTAGTGGCAAGAGTGCTTGCCTCATATACATGAGGCCCTGGGTTCGATTCCTCAGCACCACATATACAGAAAATGGCCAGAAGTGGCGCTGTGGCTCAAGTGGCAGAGTGCTAGCCTTGAGCAAAAATGAAGCCAGGGACAGTGCTCAGGCCCTGAGTCCAAGGCCCAGGACTGGCAAAAAAAAAAAAAAAAAAAAAAAAGAAAACATCATCAAAGCATCATAAGGGCCTGAGCAGGCAAGCCTTTCCCTCCATCTTATTTTCTCATCCTTCTGCACATAGGGTCAAGGTAGCTAGGAGCTTATACTACAGGCCACTCTGCCTCTCTGTGTGCCTGTAATCAGGTTTGAACTCAGGGCCTAGAAGCTGTCCTTTAGCTTTTTTCACTTAAGGCTATTTCTCTACCACTTGAGCCCCAGCTCCACTGTGACTTCTTGGTGGTTAATTGGAGATGAGACTCACGATCTATCCTGGCTGGACTGGTTTTGAATCTCCATCCTCAGATCTCAGCTGCCTGAGCAGGTTTACAGGCATGAGTCACTGGCATCCAGAAGGCCATATCTTTTTCTTGGTGTTTCCTGCTCTGCCATTTGCTGTTTAGAGAACCAGTAGGATTCACTGGCATAAGCTTCCTGGTGCATTGTGGCAGAAGCTTTTGCCTCTACTACCCTGACCAGTAAGGCAAGTTGGGTCAGGGTGGAGCTAAGTTCCACCCAGAGTACAGAAACAGCCTGCAAGGTGAACCTGTAACTGGGAAAGGGTAGAAGAGACAGGCCAGTTGAGGAGTTGGGGAAGGATAAACTGGGCCCTCACAGAAAGGCCCAGGCACCCCGCCTCAAGGTCCCCCAGTCTCTATCCTGTCATGCTTGTCAGGCCTCCTCTACCAGAACTTTGCTCCCAGTAGTCAACTGCTTCAGTCATCAGCCCTTTCCAGAGCCTCCTAAAGGACAGAGGACTCCCTGAGGCCCAGCTTCATCTTCCTGCAAACCCACAGATGTCTGTTTCGTCTTTGAATAAAATCACCAGAGAGCAGGGCTTGAAGAGGCCAGGGTCACAACTCCATAGGAGAGTGTTCTCCTCCTGTTTATCCCATGCTTACAAACAGGCTTAAATATGCATCTGCTTTGCTGCTGCATGGAGACAGTAGATGCACAAATGTTCAGGAAACAGTAGTGTTGCTGGGAACCACTGTGAGCCCCTGAGGAGTAGATTTGCTGTTCACCACCTTACAGGTTGTTTTCTTCTGAGCAGGCTGGAAGTGAGGGAATGTGTCAATGTCTATCCCACAAAGGAAGGCAGATGTGTGAACTGAAGGCTCAGCACCAATTCCACTCTATCGCCTAAGCCCTTGACATTGGCTGCCTTCCAGCTCTGACTCAACTCTGGACACCTGAACATGACTAGGGTGTGTAGGAACTGTATAGACAGATATACCTCTGCCTCCTGCTACAGCTCCTTGGGTGCAGCAGCCTTTGCCTGGGAATGAATGTGGCTGGCAAGAGGGAAAGAGCATGGGTCCTAGCAAGGCTAGTTAATGCTACTCCTGCTGCTGTACTGCCTCTGGTCACTCTCCACCCATCTGTATGAAGGAACTAACTAGTGAGATGTCAAGTGTGGTCTGGTCAGGTAGCATTCTGAGAACAGTCAATGTTATCAGAATCTTGGACTTATTTCACACATTGTTTCCATTTATACTTCAGGGGTGGAAATATACCAGCCTCATTTCTCAAAAGTGGAAAAAACGTTAAGCGGCTGAGTGTAACCCTGGTTACTCAGGAGGCTCAGATCTGAGGATCACAGTTCAGAACCAGCCTAGGCAGGAAAGTCTGTGAGACTCTTATCTCCAATTAGCCAAGAGTGGAGCTGTGGCTCAAATGTTAGAGCACTAGCCTTGAAAGGTGGAGGGGGAGGCGGGGAGGAAGCTCAGGAACAGTGTTTAGGCCCTGAGTTCAAGCCTCAGAATGGACACAGGCACAAAAATATTCAGTGATCTATTTGAAGTCAAGCAGCCAAAGGCACAGTTGCAATTGGAAACCAAGTTCTTACAATTCACTCAGTCAGATCACCGGGGAACCCTATTGGCTTGAAGTAGAGGAGTCTTCTGGTTGGAATTGTGGACATCCAACCTCGTTGACATTCACCCACCAAGCACTTGGCTGAATGCATACAAATGAACACCAATTTACAAACCAGGAAAACTCAGGTCCAAAGAAGTCAAGACACTTGCAAAGAACTGGTAGAACCAGGAAAACAAAAACTGAGGTCTTCACATCTGATTGAATCAAAGGTCATGATTCTAACACTACAATGGCACTCAAACTTGTGCAAAGGAGCCCTGGGATTCTGTAAAGTGGGTTCCTGAAGAAAGAGGCATCTAAGCAGGAGGAGTTGTAAGTCTCTTAACCTGATGCAACAAAAACCTGTACCTCTGTTTCATATCCCACTTGCCTTTGTCAGTTCTCATTTGACAAAGGGATCTGTGACTTTTGAGGAATTTTCGAAGTCTCAGGCCTTGTTGGAACTACCATACAAATAGGAATCGTACTGTGTGTGATTATTTCTCTCTCAGGATTGGGGCTCTTACCACCTTTTGAAGCAATCATCTAACATAACCCTGTTCCGACAGTTGTGCGAGGCTTCTCCCTGTTGCAAACACCACACCCTGGAATTACACAGAACATTTCTGTTCCCAGTCAGCTATAGGAATTTTCAAGCAAGATTCATCTGTGGCAACTGGGTGCCTAGCATGGAGCTGACACATGCATGGCACACAGCAGGTACCCAGAATATATTTGCAGACTGTGTGACCCAATGGATTCGTGAACCGTAAAGTTCACGGCAAGGGTAGATTGTTGGCTGATGAAGACTAGAATCTTGGGTCTTTCCTAGCAAGGTGGAGGAGGTGGAGGAGGGGTCACAGTCTCAGTATGGGGATGGATTCTCGAAAAAACAGTCTGTTAAACACAGCACTTAACTGCAGTGCTATTTACAAGTATGGCCCAATTTTCTTCTCTCCAGAGCGAGGAGGGTTGGGTACCGACTCCCTGGGGCGGGAGGAACGGGGGCCCCGGGTCTAGAAGGCAGCCTTGGCCGCCCGGTCCACTCTCCTTCAGCCCCTTATGGAGGGTCTCCTGCCACCGATCCCGTCTCCTCCCGGACCTACCCGCTCGGCTCCACAGCGCACCGCGCGTCCGTCTCGTCTCTAAGGCAGGACGCTGTGCCGGTTGCGAGGGGCGGGACCATGGGGCAGCGCCGGGCGGGGGCTTCCGTCCGCTCTGCCCGGTGGGCACCTCCCAGGACTGCGGGATTGGTTCCTCCCGCGCTGGGCTCGCGCCTTACCCCCCTCACCTAGGCCCTTTGCCGGGCCTGAACAATCTCGAGTCCAGGCTCCATCATGGACTTCTCAGCCCAGCCCGGATCCTCCAAGAGTAACAGGCAGAACAGACAAACGCAGAGTGAGGACTTTGATTGAATATTGTCTCTTTTTAAGGCTATGCAAATAATCTGGGGGAAAACCATGGGGGAGAGTTACGATTTTGAAGTTGGCTTTTAAACCACAACGGCGGAGAAATAGGGGACTGTGAGCAGAGAGCGCCGGTTCCTGTTCTCTGCGGCTGCGCGCACGTCACACCCACCAACCGCGCGGCCACACCCACCTGCAACGTGGCCACGCCCCTTCCTCTTCTCTGGGGCAGTGGGTAGGTGCACCGGCCCCCCTCCCTTCACTCCGGCACCACTCTCTGATGCTCTCTTATGCTCCATGGCCTGGCTTGGGCTCAGGTTTTCATACCCTGCCTTATCTTGGCGATTGAATCAGATGTTAATTTTATTTGATATGACACAGGTATTGTAGTTCTATAGGAGACTCTCCTTGTCTCGGTCAATGTGGCCTGAATTCCAGGAGAAACGTCTGCTGCAATTACCTTTAAGATGGTTTGGTAATAATAAATAGAGACATGTGTAGCTAGACACAGAGAAAGAAGCAATAAAGCAAAAACAAGCGTTAACAATTAGGGAATCCAGAGATTACTGAGTCCACTTGTACAAGCCTTAGCATTTGTTTTTTTCTGTAAGAACAAGTGAGTTATAAACCAAAAGAACAAGAAACAAAATAACTTCACATCAATCTGAGAACTTTTGCCTTCTCAAAGTTGGCCCCATTTCAAATGAGGATCAGAGAGACAGGTTGGGGGAGATAGCAGGACCTAAAACTCATCACACAAATGTCTAATGTATTAGTGTTGGCTTGGTGTTAGGTAGCACTAAGTTGACACTATGTCCAGGATTGAACTTGAGTCTGTCAAGGTAATAAAATGTCTGTGTGAGAGAGCCAGAGACACTGGGCCAGGAGAAGCTATAGGCTCTATGCAAGCTGTGATTGGAGACTAGATCTAACCAACCTTTGCACAGGCTTTTGCTTCCTCTCCAGAGCATCACTCTACACCAGGTCCTCCTCCTGGTCATTGCTTATGTGCTTGTCAAGACTGGATGAAGCACAACCTCTTCTGAACCCAATTGGTGGTTTTGCTTGCTTTCCTTGTGGCATTCTCATAGTTACTCCATGGGTGTGGGGATAGACTATGTACTCCACTCAGTCTATGGAGAGGCACCTGCTTCCCTGCTTCTTTCTATACTGGGTATGGCTGTGCAAACAGCTGCAATACCTATCTGTGTTGCCATGGCAACATCAACTAATGGTAGGGTGGCAGGAATAAGGGGGGCAGAATACTAATCCTGGATAATTGCCAAGCAATACTATGGATTGGTTATATCAGCGGGGCCATAGTTCTCAAATAGATGTAGAGCCCTAGCTCTACTCCTAGGCTTTTGCTGGTTAATTGGAGATATGAGTCTCCAGATTTGTTTGCTTGAGCTGGCCTCTAACTGTGATCCTCAGATCTCAGCCCACTGAGTAGCTAGTATTACAGGGGTGAGTCATCAGTGTTCAGTAAAGTTTTATAATCTTTAAGATTTTGAAAGAGATCCATGACTATCTCCCTCTTGCCAGGAAAAAAATCAGGATGTCTTGGGAATGCTGGATGGTTCATCCATATAAAAGTCATTAATGATTTTGTCCGGTGACCAAATTAAAGGCAAAGAAGACAACTGTTTGTCAAGATCTGTGACTTCATTAATTTGGAGAAACAAAGTAAACATTCAGTATATGATGATGATGGGAAAGAGGAGCATTATATGTCACTAAAATAACTGGAAAGTAGGAATAATATAACTACTTAGAACCTTCAAACCTTCATTAAGTTTATAAGTATAGATACAGTTCTTACCCTTTTACTCTTTAAACAACACATGCCAATTTCTGTTTATTTTATTTTATTTTTTATTTTTATTTTTTTGCCAGTCCTGGGCCTTGGA
The DNA here is from genome assembly GCF_023159225.1 of Perognathus longimembris pacificus. Lineage (NCBI taxonomy): Eukaryota > Metazoa > Chordata > Mammalia > Rodentia > Heteromyidae > Perognathus > Perognathus longimembris. The sequence goes on from NC_063170.1 coordinate 37,739,254, forward strand.
CTCAGGACCTGAGCACTGTCCCTGGCTTTTTTTTTTCGCTCTAGGCTAGCACTCTGCCACTTGAGCCACAGCGCCATTTCTGGCCGTTTTCTATATATGTGGTGCTGGGGAATCGAACCCAGGGCTTCATGTCTATGAGGCAAGTACTCTTGCCACTAGACCATATTCCCAGCCCCTCAATTTCTATTTTTATCTGCCCTCTTCTCTTTGAAAGCACTTGGAATATGCCTAGTCTAAATTGAGATGGGGTGTAAATACTATATCTCAAAAAACTTAATGCAAAAGAAAATGTAAAGTAGCTTTTTTATTACATGTTGAAATGATACTATTTTGAATATATTAAATAAAATATTTTTTCAAAGTTAAGTCTCACTTCTCTGATTTTGTGTGTGTGTGTGTGTGTGTGTGTGTGTTTTCTTCAGACAAGGTTTTTCTATATAGCCTCAGTCTTGTAAGTGCTGGGATGACAAGCATGTCCACTTAGTTCTTCCCTTCCCTTCCCTCCTCTTCCCTTCCCATCTCCTTTCCTTCTCTTTTCTCTTTGTTTTCTGGTACCAGGGTTTGAACTCAAGGCTATTGGCATTCTACTACTTGTCCCATGCCTGTAGATCAACTGTTTGCTGATTAATTGGAGATACAATCTTATGGACTGGGGGGGGCGGGGCTGGGAATATGGCCTAGTGGCAAGAGAGCTTGCCTTGTATACATGAGGCCCTGGGTTCGATTCCCCAGCACTACATATACAGAAAATGGCCAGAAGTGGCGCTGTGGCTCAAGTGGCAGAGTGCTAGCCTTGAGCGGGAAGAAGCCAGGGACAGTGCTCAGGCCCTGAGTCCAAGGCCCAGGACTGGCAAAAAACAAAACAAAACAAAACAAAAAATAATCTTGTGGACTTTTCCTGTATTATCTAGCTTCTATCCAAGATCCTCTGGATCCCAGACTCCTGAATAGCTAGGAATACAGGCATGAGGCACAAGCTCCTGGCCCTTGTTTCTTCCTTTGAAATATGTTTACTATAAAATTTTAAATTACATATGTAACTACATATTTCTACTAGGGGAATGATTCCAAGACATTTCATTAGTTTATTTCAGGCTGTAATATTTGGAAGGTCTTGACAGTGTTCTGTAGTCATGTATAACATGTTAGGTTCTCAGAGAATCCTGAAATGGAGTCAGGAATCCTTTGGGAAAGAACACTTGTGAGAGAAAGTGGGGAGAAAGACAGAGAGTGAAAGGGGAGTCATCAGCCTGAAAGGTAGGCTTGACAAGTGACTGTAAGACAAATAGGCAGCTCTGTAGCAAATATTGTTCTTTAATTTTTTTGTCTAACATGGGGCTTGAACTCAGGGCCCAGGCACTGTCCCTGAGCTCTTTTGCTCAAGGCTAGTGCTCTATACCACTTTGAGCCACAGTTCTACTTGTGGTTTTCTAGTGGTTCATTGGAGATAAGAGTCTCACAGACTTTCCTGCCCAGGCTGGCTTTGAACTGTAATCCTCAGATCTCAGCTTCTTGAATAGCTAGGATTACAGGTATGAGCCACAAGTGCCTGACTAAATATTGTTCTTTATAGGTACAGATATTGTTCTTTGTGGGCAGAAATGGCCAAGATTTTGTATCATTGCCTCAATCATTGGTTGAGGGCTCACTTAGTTTGTTTGTGATGCTTTCAGAGAATAGAGAATACTATCCTGGGTAATTCTTTTTTTTTTTTTTTTGCCAGTCCTGGGGCTTGAACTCAGGGCCTGGGCACTGTCTCTGACCTTATTTTGCTCAAGGATAGCACTCTACTACTTGAGCCACAAAGCCACTTCTGGCTTTTTCTGTTTATGTGGTACTGAGAAATTGAACCCAGGGCTTCATGTATGCTAGACAAACACTCTACCACTAAGGCACATTCCTAGCCTTATCCTGGGTAATTCTTAGACAATAGAAACTATTTCTCACAATTCTGGAGGCTGAGATCCAAGATCAATGCACTGGTATCAGAGTCTGGTGAGGGATGCTGTCTGCTTTCAATGTGGCACCTGTTGGCATTTTCTCAAATGGCAGAAGAGTGGAAGGGCCCCAATGCCATGTAAAGGCTCTTCTAACAACACAAATCCCACTAACTAGGTCTCTACCCATGACTTAGTCACATGACAGTGCTCCACCTCTCACTTTGCTGATTAACTTCCAAGATGAATGGTAGAGGGAACATATTCAGAACTTGAGAGGAGCTGTTCCAGGAAGAACAGGCCCTCCACTTGAAGGCTGAACAGAACTGAAAGGAGGTCATCATCTGGCTACACTACTTACCTGGATAGGGAGTTCTTTCTTGAAGGGGGCTCTGTGCAGAACATCCCACACACACTTTTTTGTGTGCTGGGTCTTGGGCCTTGAACTCACTCAGAGCCTGGGCTCTGTCCCTAAGCGTTTTTGCTCAAGGTTAGTGTTCTACCACTTGGTCGAAAGCTTCACTTCCTGCTTTTTGGTGGTAAATTGTAGATAAGAGTCTTAGGAACATTTTTGCCCAAGCTGAATTCTAACTGTGATCCTCAGATCTCATCTTCCTGATTAGCTAGGATTACAGGTGTGAGTCACCAGAGCCTGGCCACTTTATGTTTAAAAAAATCTCTTTGAAAAAAATCCCTTAGATTGCAAATAATTTGTTTTTGCTATTTTATTAATAATAGTGTTAACGACTCATAGGATTGCCAACTTAACTGACCTATCTTAGCTATCTTGGGCGGAAAGTATTTTCTATTACTACCCAATTTACCCAACAATTGTTCAAAAGATAGCTAAAAATGTCTTTTTTTTTTTTTTTTTTTTTGCCAGTCCTGGGCCTTGGACTCAGGGCCTGAGCACTGTCCCTGGCTTCTTTTTGCTCAAGGCTAGCACTCTGCCACTTGAGCCACAGCGCCACCTCTGGCTCTTTTCTATATATGTGGTGCTGGGGAATCAAACCCCAGGCTTCATGTATATGAGGCAAGCACCTTGTCACTAGGCCATATTCCCAGCCCTAAAAATGTCATCTTTGAACCCAGTTTAATAATAAATCTAATGTATACAATTACTATATCGATTTTAAAGCAAGAAACTAAAGCAATGTAACTTTTCTGAAACACTGAAGACATACACCCAGATTTCTAACTAGGAATAGAAGTAGAGGACTGAGAAGAAATATAAGATAAAATATTTTTTAAACTTTTATCAATTCTTTATTGATAAGAGTAGATCTCTTGCAAATAATATTTTCTAAGAAACTTTCTGTGTTGGTCAAATTAATAACTTGTCTCCTGTACGATATCTGGACATCTTTCTTTCTGACCCAACTTGTGGGCATCCAACTGGCCTGCCTGCTGCCCATGACCACCATTCTGACAGTAAGTTCCCCAATAAATCACACTCTCTGCCATCCTAGATCTGTCAGGCTGTCTTTCTTCAGCCTTATATCTTTGTCCTCATATACTGGTACCAAACTATACAAGAATAGTATAAATTTATAGATATACTTTCCATGTCTTCTCACCCTCTGCATGTCCTGGGTATTTTTATTTTTACTTTTTTTTTTATGCCAGTACTGAGGTTTGAACTCAGACAATGGCACTGTCCCTTAACTTTTACACTCAAGGCTGACACTCTACTACTTGAAGCACTGTGGGATTTTTTTTGGGGGGGGGGAAGGGAATGGTTTAATTGGAGGTAAGAGTCTCACAGACTTTCCTGCCTGGGCTGGCTTTGAACTGTGATCCTCAGATCTCAGCCTCTTGAGTAGTAGGATTACAGGCGTATGCCATCAATGCTAAGCTTGTCCTGAGGAATTTGCTTGAGGTTAAATGGCCTAAATCTCAACATACAACTTTCTATCTCAAAGGCACAGTTTTACTTATACATCTAGCACCAAATTATCTATTCACCTATTATCTATTTTTAGATCTTTAAAAAATTAATTTATAATAGCATTCAATAAATAATGCAATTTCAATAAAATTTCACATTTCTATATAACTATTTAGCCACATCTAAAGTAAAGCATATTTCCAGTACCTCCTAGGCAGAACCACACAGAAATAACCACCATTCATTCAAATAGAGTCACAGAGTTATGTATTCTTTTGATCAGCTTCTTTAACTTGCCATTATGTTTTTGAGATATACCTATGTTTTTGAATGTATGTTTTTTAGTGTATCAGTGTTTCATTCCTTTAAAAATTATTGTAAAATATTAAATTGTTTAAGTATTGAATCATTTGTTTACTCACCCTATTCTTTTTTTTTAATGGTCAGTCATGGGGCTTGAACTCTGGGCCTGGGCACTGTCCCTGAGCTCTTCAGCTCAAGGCTAGTGCTCTACCACTTGAGCCACAGCACCACTTCCTATTCATCCTATTCTTGAT